>NC_089875.1:95114961-95442711 GCF_040182565.1 Anser cygnoides
AGTTATTTGATCCTGCAAATTCAAAACTATTTTTATTTTATTTTTATTTTATTTTTATTTTTATTTTTATTTTTATTTTTATTTTTATTTATTTTTATTTTTATTTTTATTTTTATTATTTTTATTTTTATTTTTATTTTTATTATTTTTATTTTTATTATTTTTATTTTTATTTTTATTTTTATTATTTTTATTTTTATTTTTATTTTTATTTTTATTTATTTAACTATTTAATTAATTTATTTATTTATCTTTAGCAGTTTCCTCTTTGGTATACACCCCTGTGAAAATGTGACATCTTCCAACTTGGTTATTTTATTTTTCTTGCTTTGATTTTTAGTGTGTCCTGATTGTAGCCTCCTACTTATATTTAGCTATGGACTCTAGTAATCTGGACTGTTAAAATACTTTCAGCATCTTGGCCTAATGAAATGGGAACTGAAGGGCTACTGTCTGGTACCTGTTGGTGTAGCAGTGTTGGGAGGAGACGAACTGATGGGAAGCATGCCTCAGATGAGGAATTTTCTTAGAGGTCTTTTTCCTTGTTCCTTTGTTCCTTGTTCCAAACCTGCTGATCTGCTTGCATATTAAGCTTCAGGGTAAACCTTCTCCAGCAACAACAAAAAGAACAAGGCACAAAACCCAGGAGCCTGAAGACAAATTCAGAAAAAAAAAGAAAAAAAAAAAAGCTGGGGGATGTTCATTTTGATACAACTTTGGAAAAAAAAATGCTGGAGTGTTTATCCCTTAGCATAGAATAGGAGAACAAAATGGGGGAGTTGGGGGTTTGAGATTCCAAGTTTCTAGTTTTCCTTGTGCTCAGTGTGGGAAACATTCAACAAGACTGGATCTCTCAGGAGACAGAAAGGTGGAGGCTGGTAAGTGCCTATACATGCTGACAAGTAATAGTTGCATCTGTTTATATTGGGTTTTGATACAACAGGAGACATTTGTGGTGGAATTAAAATGTGGAAAGTTTTATACTCTAGTAGCAAGTCCTCCCTTATTCAGTGTCTCAGGTTTGACATATCACAGTCACTTATGTTGGATAATCTGACATGCTGACATAATGAGAGCTGATATGTCACCCTAATGATTGGCCGATTCTGAGAAATGAAATAAGACATGGCTCATAATATCAGAGATAAGATTACTATGGCTTTCAGTAACATGCTCTTTCCAATCAAGATCATAGTCAAGCTGTGCTAAACATATATGCATGTGTATAAGGTCAGCCACATAATTTCATGCTTTTACAATTACAACTACATTATGGAGAAATTTTACAGGGTTAAGTAGTAATGCAGCCAAAAGACATCTATAGGAATGTAGTAAAGCATACAGAAATTAAATTGCTTTAAGTGTTTAATGGCCAATAATAGATTTGCTGTAACTTCTTTAAGGCATCTTACAGGATTTCATAGGAAGGAGGCAATACTATATTAAATTCCAAAAAGATGATTAAAATGATGGAAATGTCATTTCTTTTTAAATCTGTCAAGATTAACTGTTCATTCCCAAAGACGCCAAGGTTATGTACAGTCTTACATTTGCTCACCCACATAGAACATTATTGGCATTCCTCATGGAGAGTACAGACATAGCAAAAGCAGGGACATTTCTAGGCTGTATCTGTCAGAGTTCCTTTGTGTTATGCAGTTACTGACATGGTAGAAATACTACAAATGATTGCAATTACTATTATGTTACAGCTATGACAGTTGAAATGAACACAAATTTTGAGAAGCATTTTATGCACCCCTTTTGCTAAAAGCTTTTAAAAATCTTTTATTGCAGACCTGTGACCTTGCAGAACATGATTGACTGTCTGAGAAATAAAAGGTGCACATTTTCCCTGTCAGACTGCTGAGCCCTTTCAACTCCCATTACTATAAGGGGAAGGCAAGGGCTTTTGGCACCTTTTATGCAGAGGTCTTACTGGAAGATCTTTGTGATCACCAGAAGTTGTGTAGTGGAAACACTCTTTATCTGGTAAGAGATGTATGATTGTCTCCCCTGAGACCAATTTTCTGACTGTTTCTTTTTGCCATATTCAGTTTGCTATAAGTAATATTGCACACAGCAAACTTTACTTTACTTTAACTGGTAATATTTATAATTATTCTGTGCATGTTTACTTTAAAATTTTTTATTTATTTATTTTTGATTTTTTAACTACAAACTGGACTGCACAGTGTAATTCAGCTACACATCCTTTATTAACTAGGGAATATTGATTAATTTTGTTTGCTGAACACTTTGCATAAAAAAAAAAGGAAAGAAGTTCACTTTCAGACTGAAATTATAAGGAAGAAAACACGTTTTATATAAGCCTTTAAATACATGAACTTATGAAATTTAAATGTAGGCTCATATTCCTCCAGGGAAAATAAAATCATATTCAGGAGAAACTCTTTCCATAAAAATAAAGAAGGAGAATTTTTTGAAATGAAATAAAATTCGTGCAGCAGATACAATGCTGTTTTCAGCCACTAGAAGTTCTGTCCTGGAAGCTACAGCACAAAGAGGGGAGCTAGTATAATGCTTTTTGCTGACCTGCATTCCTCTCTCCCTGTGTAAAACTTACCCTAGACAGCACTTTAGGTGCACACACCACTGTCAAAAGATTCATTTGAAAAATCATAGTATCAAGGATTTGATCATAGAGCTTTTCAGTTTCTCAGTAAATTTTTACAGAGTCTTAACTTTAAATTTGAGTATCAGTGTACCATTTAAAATATTGGGAAATAATAATAATAATAAAAAGATATACATTGCACTAATGCATTTAATTATCTATCACACAATCTTTTAAAATATCAATGAGATACCACTAAAAAGGAGAGGAACAATGTCATTTCCCAGCTTTTTGTTTGTTTGTTTGTTTGTTTTTTGTTTCCCCTGTTTCTTCTGCTTTTGGTTTACTTAAACATTGGCAGCAATGTATGTATAATATGTTATTGGGAGGAAAGAATAAAATTTATTTGGATAAAAAAAAAAGAAAAAAAAGATTGATTTTGTTTTATTTTACAGAAGAACTTAATTTCACAGATTTCCAGCAACTCTGAAAGTGCTTGATCAGTACAAAAAAAGGCAAAGTTAATTAATGATTTCAGTTTCAAAGCACCTTTGATTAACTGAAGCCAGTACATAGGGAGGCAAACTACTTTTCATTAATGACTCTTTTTATCGTTTCTATTATAAAATGCCTCTAATTGACAGCATATATTTTCCAAACAGTCTGTATTATTAGATTAGAACTCTTGACGTTGTTCACATCTGGGTACATGAGCAAAAATAATTAAATCTAATAATAATGGAAAAAACACAGTAATCCATCATACTACTACTGTAGCATGAGCAATGAAGTCTGAGTGGGTGCCAAATTAAGAAATGAATCCATAAAAATATGCCAATTACTATAACCATAATAAAATTTCTACCCCTGTTCAAATAAATATAAAGCATAATCCTCTCTCTCAATCTCAGTGGGGTCCTCCAAGTCTTTACCTTTCAAATTGTACCTAAACGCATATTTAAGCTGACTAGCATTGCTTTAGAAATCACACATAACACCATAGCCCTTACTGAAACAAATCTCCAGGATTCTTCAGTTTAAAGGTTCCCCATTTCCTGTGCAACTGGCTAAGTTTCATCAAAACATTTGGTATGATGTGTACATTTCTTCAAACTCATCATTCATATATTGACAACTTCCTAAGGTAAGTATATTGTGTGTAGTGTGATTTTCTTTCTTTAGACATCTTTTGCATTCTTTTTATGTCTCTGTAGCAAATGTTCCCCCTTTTCAGGTTTTAGAAACCTGATTGAAAAGTAAATAGAGAGCTCTGAACATTCAGAAATTTTGCCTGTGCCCTCTGAAAGGTACTATTCAACAAACAGTTATCCCCTTGTTCCTGGTGAAAATGGATTATTACTTGTAACAACCAAGAAAGGCATTGTGTTTCAGCAGTGCAGATTCATGCATCAATATCACAAATGTTTCACCTTTTTCCATATTGAAGAAGTTTGCCTTGGTAGATGTGCTCTCACTAAGGACTCAATAGGGCCAGTTCATAAGATCATCAATAACTCTTTCATGACGAAAACTCAGGAGGTCTCTGGTCCTACCTTCTGCTGAAAGCAGGGCCAGCTACAGGATCAGGCCAGTTCTCTTAGGGTTTTTTTCAGTTGGGTCTTGAAAACATCCAAGCGTGGAGACTGCATAACCTCTCTGGACAGCTTCTGCTGGGCTGTCCTCAATGGGGAACAGGCTTTTCTTCATAACTAGCCTAAACCTCTCTTGTTTAAACTTATGCCTGCTGTCTCTCATCTTCCCACCACACATCACTGAGAACAGGCTGGCTCTGTCTTCTTGATAACCTTGTATTACTGTCAGGCTGCTGTTAGGTCCCCCAGTCTTCTCCAGGCTCAACAAGTCCAGTTTCCTCAGCCTCTCCTCAAAGGGCAAGCGCTCTACTCACTGACCTCTTGGTGGCCTTCACTGGACCTGCTCCAGTTTATTAGTATCTCTCCTGTGCCCTCTCTTGCCTCCTCTAGGTCACTGATGAAGATGTTAAACAGGACAGGTCCCAGGACAGACCCCTGAGGTACTTTACTTGCTACTGGCCTCCAGATAGAGCATTGTAAATTAACCACAATCACGACCAATCTTTTCTACCCATCTAGACTGTAGTATCATAAATTGGACACAAGAAATTTATGGTAGACATGGTTAAAAGCTTTGCTGAAGTTGAAGTAAATAACCCTCCGTTGCTCTCTCCTTACTCACAAATCCAACTGTTTTATCATAGAGGGCAATTGGGTTGGCCATGTAGGTATTTGGTTTTTGTATACTTTCTGTGACCAACCTCAATGATATTTCCATACATAAGTCATGAAAAAATGTTTATTTTCAATCAAAGAGCCATAAAAAATATCTTCCACAAAGATGCAAAAATGCTTTGATAACATTATTATTATTATTATTATTATTATTATTATTATTATTATTATTATTATTTGGTGCAGGGAATTACCTAGTATTTTATCCAACTTATTTGCAGATGGATGCACTCATGGCTAAAGTGATGATAGATTCTGCTCCAACTAATTATTAGGTTCTGTAATACAATTACTCATGATGAGGGTAGTAGAAAATAGTGAGCAAAATGGGATATCTGCATAAGGATGGAAGCTACCTCATACAACTTGACAATATAAAAATTGTAGCTATACTAAACAGTTATTTAGATGCCCTCTATAGTTGGTGGGGAGACACAAATACTTAGAATCATAGAATATCCCGAGTTGGAAGGGACCCAAAAGGATCATCGAGTCCAATTCTTACTTCCCAAATATGACTCATTCTTCACTAAGCTCTTTCAGGATGTTTTTCACCCTTCCCAGTTCTCCACACTTCAGAACAGGAGGAGCAAAAATGCCCAGCTTAGTTGGTGTGCCCAAATTTTTAGATGGCCTGTGTAAGGTCACATTGTCTGGTTGTCATGGGATTTCCAGGATGGCAGTGGAATGTCCAGAAGAAAGGATGTCTTTCTGGACCGTATACTGTAGGTGGCACCATGTTTACACAGTAAGAGAATTTTTGCAGTTTCTTGGTAAATATCTTAGTCAGCAGAAACCAGGACATTCCCAGGCTGTAGGACTTGGCACAGAAAACATGCTTAAGGTCAAATAAATTTTGAATGCATAGGTCATGAAAGTATGATGAATTCTAGACAATGGAGCATCAATCATCACACTGAAGACTAAGATCTGGGTCAAATCCAATTATTTGTAGTGGGTAAGAGGGCTGCAAACTGTGAGAAGCATGGAGAACCTTTATTACCTTGGAGTTACAGGATAAGCAGATGTTTTCTGCTCAGTTTAAAATGAATGGACAAATAAGGAATAGATCCCCTTGTTATCTTGAGATAGACAACTTGCTGCAGAGCAAAAACTGTATGGAATAGACACACACAGACCAACAAAAAACAAAAGCAGCAACATATTTTAAAAATGCTAGATAAACATCCACAAAAATCCCCCTAAAATTTTATCTATAGGACAAAGCAAAACTCAATTATTTGATGGAAAATAAATCACAGAATATGTTCTTTGCTGTAAATGATGGTACTGCTAAATGTTTTTTTTTTTCAAAGTAAAATAAGCTATTTATCTTTTTTTCTTTTTTTTTTTTTTTCCCACTACCACCAGCAAACTTTTTCTGTGTGAAGTCTGAGTTAATTCAAATTCAGTTCGTTGGCAAAAACTTCATATTCCATACTCCACCAGTAGAATCAACCTGAATAAAGACAAGAAATAAAAGGATTTCTTGCTAGTTATGAATATGAACTTTATTATGGTAAGAGAATAGATACATTAAAAAAAAAGTCACTGTTATTTCAAAACAATTGATTCTCAGCTAAAAGGAAATAGTTTCATTTAGGCATGATATTAATAATAGCTATTGCTTATTTTATACTGCAGCAAATTCATGGAGTCCTTATAAATTAGAGCAGTTCGGAGCTGAGGAAATATCGAGTTTACCACTTAAGTGGGAAGTCTTTCATTTTCAAGATTAGTAAAAGACCACAGATACATGTAATTTTTGTGGTACAAGGTTTAAAAGTACTGTTAATGATATTTTGTACTGTCTCAAGTACACTTGGTCCACAGACTTTCCAAGTACAATCAAAGGAAAGGTATTCTCAGTTCTTATGAGAGCAAGGATAAGGGCACCCAAATTTTTGATGATGATACCAGATATCTCAAAGGATATGATATACAAGAGTATCCATATCCCTACCTGAAGTCTATAGTTAGCGAAGACAAGCTGGTATCTTTTACTGTTTAGAGTGTTTGATCACATTCTTGGAGGCCTGGACAAGACTTTGGAACACAGCTCTGTTGACCTAAGACAGCCTTAGATACCAAAGAGTAACTTCATGTCAAAGAAATACATCTTATTTTATCAGAAGTGTTCTAAGAGCACTTTAGTGAACCTCCAAACTACAAGAAAGTAGTCTACTGGCAGCCCTTTTGAAATGACTCCTCAAACAGTGCAGGCTCAAGTCCCCAGATATGTTTAGGTGGCTAGTACCACTAGCAATTGATGGGAGCCAAGGACCTAAATACAGGCTACAGTTCTAAACATCTTTGTACCTCTAAGACACATGTACTTTCACAGAGGAAAGTCAACAACGCTCTGTAATATTAAGAAGGGTTACCCTACTGTAGCTAGGCAAACGGTTACAGAGACAGTCCATCCAATCTAATGCAAATGTGGTACAGGCTTTGTAGTGACTTCAGATTATGAAAATATTATGAACAATTACATGTCTTGCATATCATTATTTCTTTGAGAGCTTTCAAAAATACCAGCCCTGGACTAGATATTTGCTGTCCAATCTCCCCCAGATTTGGACTAATTATTCCCATTAATACTGAATTGTTGACAATTTACTGAAAAAAGTATGCATTAGACAATTCATATATAGAAAGTAAATAAATCTTAAAATACTGCAAGGGCATAGAGAAATGAGGATGTATAAAATTCAATAATGCAGGGTTGGACTTTATAATGAAATACAGGTTGTCATATTTAAGGCTGTTTTGAGGTGAAGTTATGTGAAATTAATTACTTTTTAATTGCTCAGACTAGCAAAATTTCTTCTCCATGCACTCTCTGTGCATAAATGTACTTCAAACTCAATATGTCATTGAATCAAAAAATACCACTGCATTACCACTGCATTACCGCAGCATTACCACTGTTAAAGCAAAATTTAGCTAATTAAGGTGCTTAAGGGTCATTGCAAATAAAAATGCTATTATTTTAATTTCTTTCACTTTATAAAGTATAAAACCAATTTCATTTTTTTTGATTGCAAAGCAAACCATAAAGATATAAACAAGCACCCTCAACCCTGGTCAAATCTGCTGAAAGCATAAGAGGAATTCTCCAGTCTGTGAACTTCGTCTTACATGTTATGGGCTATCAAGGATGAATTGTACTGCAACAGAAGGAGAAAAGCCAACTCACATTATCCACTTTGGAATAGCTGTATGGGAATTTTACTGCTTGATTGAAGTAACAAGAAGCTGGGCTTCAGCACTCAACAGCTAAGTTTGTCCAACATGCCTAAAACCAGAATTGGTAACTCAGAGAAAGAAAAGAAGGAAGGAGTACTTCTGAGACTTCACCAGGAAAGCAATTTATTTTTAGTGTCTCACAACTAGCCACTACTGTATGCAGAAGAGAGGGCCATATTTACAGATGAGTATAAATTTAGCCAGGGTCTTAGATCTCTTACTTGGAAAATCATCCTTGTATGGATTTACAGTGAGAGAATTAAGCAGAGCTGGACAATGCACAGAGATTTTGCTCCAGTGTAGAAAAAAGATCCTTTATTTTCCCCACAGTAAGTATTTAGACAGACTGTTTGAAAGCAAAATCCAGAATTGTGCCTCAGAAAAACAGTCTTGTACAAACGCCCAATTGCCTGTGATTCTAAGGGTTGTGAAGAATAACAGCTTTGTTTTTGTAAACTACTAGAAAACTCAGAAAGCATGAAGGTCAAGTTTGAACAGAAGACAAAACAGTAATGATTCTTAAGAAACCACTATTAAATTTTAACAAAAAGGAGTCAGACCATTGTTCTCATAATTATACTAAGAAATGGAATAGTGCCCCAATATTATATTTCAATGGGGTTTCCATGCTTCTCTGATCTGGCTCAAATAAGACTGCCAAGAGCAGAACTACCACTAACACTTCTAGACTATGTGGTCTGTGGTTTCTATTAGAAACATCAAAGCTGCTTCAGATTTAAAAGATCTGGAAAAAAAAAAAAAAAGGCAGTGCAGTTCCATTTCTCATATATGTTATTGTCACCAGTGGTAGCAAACATAAAGTGACAGGGAAGTTGCCTTATCTTTGTCACTGTTTTCTGACTATTTTTTTTTTTTTTGATTGTTATGGCTTTGTTGGTGACAAAGACTTGCGACCTTCAAGAATCAAGTTAGGTCCAGAAAGCAATAGTTAATTCAGATAAATCATTTTGGAAGTAGTCAGCAAAAAAAATTCAGATTGTAGTTTGACATCTGTTCAATTACTGCTGTCAGTACAGTGGCACAGGAAAGATCTTGATGATAAATTAAAATAAAAAATGCTGATTCTCTCAAAAACAGTGAGGTCTTAGGGAATCAAAGAAATTGGGAATTCAATGTTCTCAGATTATGGAAACTTGAGGATAAGTGAGACCTGCCTGGACCAGCAAAAAATGCATTGAGAATTTCAGTGCTACAAGGAAATTTGCTTTTGTTTCTTAAATTTCTATAAACTAAGGCTTTGGATGAAGCAATCCTGAAGCTTTTTCATTCTGGCCATGAGCTTCTGGAATCAACTCAAGAACAGCTGTATCTGATAGGTCAAATTGAGTGAAAATTGACCTACTGATGGGATGTCATAATGTTATTGTTTAACCAGAACATCTCTGTTTACTTTCATACTGTTGTGGTTTAGCCCCAGCAGGCAGCTCATCACCACACAGTCCCTCGCTCACTCTCACTACGTGGGATGGGGGAGAGAGTTGGAAAAATAAAAGTGTGAGAACTCATGGGCTGAGTCAAAGACAGTTCACTAGGTAAAGCAAAAGCTATGCACACAGGCAAAGGAATTCCTTGATAAGGAATTCATTTGCTGCTTCCTGTTGGCAGGCAGGTGTTTAGCCACTTCCAGGAAAGGAGGGCTCATCATGTGTAACAGTTTCTTGGGAAGATAAATGCAATCACTCCAAATGTCCTCCCCTTCCTCCTTCTTTACCTCTGCTTTTATTGCTGAGTGTGCTGTCAGGTGGTGTGGGACATTCCTTTGGCCAGCCTGGGCCAGCTGTCCTGGCTGTGTCCCCTTCCAGCTCCTGGTGAACCCCCAGCCTCCTTGCTGGCAGGGCAGCACAAAAAGCAGAAAAGTCCTTGGCTCTGTGTGAGCACTGCTCTGCAACAACTAAATATTGGTGTGTTATCACCACTATTTTCATCAAAATCCAGAACACAACATCAGACAAGCTTCTGTGAAGAAAATTAACTCTATCCCAACCAAAGCCATGGCAATATCTTTCCCTTATTCACTCCATGACAGATGCTTTTTCTTTCTGTCAGGAACCTCTGTCCTCATATGTCCTTTCTAAACTGAATAGATGAAGCACTTACTCACAAATGATAAGCATTATTTTCCAGCATGGGAGTTTTCAGCCTTTGACTCTTGTTTGAAATCGGTTAGTTCCAAACAAGAAATAATCTCATGCAGTTACTGGTGAACTAAGGAATCTGGGTACACATTCAAGACTATGTCTGTGATTCTGGCAGAATATGTTTCTGAATTGCTAATTACCAAGAATTTTCCTTACTGATATAGATAGCTTACTTTCCTTGTTTCTAAATACGCTAGCAGGCTGAATGAAACATCCAAATTCTACAACCGGCATGCTCCTTTCTTCATCAACAGGAAAAAGTAAACATTATTTCTCCTTTCAAAGTTAGGTCCAGAGGCTTGATATGAATATTTTTGTGTAAAGTTGTGCTTATCTAAGGTTCTTTCAATTATATGTCAGTGGTAAACAATTCCAGGTGAGCTTC
This sequence comes from Anser cygnoides, assembly GCF_040182565.1. Classification (NCBI taxonomy): domain Eukaryota; kingdom Metazoa; phylum Chordata; class Aves; order Anseriformes; family Anatidae; genus Anser; species Anser cygnoides. The sequence continues at coordinate 95,125,600 of NC_089875.1, forward strand.
ATTCCTTCATTGTAGTTTTATGAAGGCTATAAAGCAGCAGGATTCCACATTTAATTTCTGTACATGTTTGGGGTTTCTTCTTTAGCTTTAAAAAATAAGAACACTTTCTTGTCTAATCTATTTTCAATTCCTGTGAGATTGTGTTTTGGGATATATATAAAGGTATATGAATAAATGTTTAGATTAAGGTTTTTCAGCCAGAGAGTTGATTTCATTTCTTTTTTTTTTTTCCCAAAGTTCTGTAATTTGCTAATTTTGACTGCAGTCTCAGTAATTTTTAAAAAATATTTTACCCTTTATATGCCTTCAAAACTGAAATTGTTCTTGTTTTGTAGTCTTTTTATTTTTAATTAGAAGTTTATTTAGATGTTTAGTTCAATGTTCTTTTAAGATTTCCCTGTTATGAGTGGCAAAACAAGTTCAGAAATTAAGGGAATTCAAGTTTCCCTGAAAATTATTATTTTTTTTTTTTTTTTTACTTTGGCAAACTTAAAAAAAGTAACAGACACAAAATAGAAAGCTGGTGATCTAGAAATCATTGTATTGACAACCAACTTTGGGTCAGTCAGTCACTTGCCTGAGAGAGTGATTCTGGTCAAAACCATGCCAGGAACCACATTAACAATTTAAAAATACTGACAATCTACTGTTTGTGTTTAGAGCCCTATTGTGACACTGACAAACTGACAAATTTGCTACTACAGAAATTGTCAGTGAATCAGCAGACTGCTATCTTAGGGATATATGAAGCATCCTGTACTATGAAGTACAGGGATGAATATGTTCTGACATTTTTAATTAAATAAATGATTTTGATCCTTGAACAGCTGTAATAACTTAACAGAGATTTCCAGTAAGCTTTATACAGGATTTTCAAGCAGACTTCAGACCTCTCTGTTTTAAAAGATGGCATATTTTATATTTACTTGTCCTTGTAGCTGTTGACTTCTTAATTGTATAGAACAGGCTGTGTTACAAGCTAGAACAACTTTTCCTAAAATTTGAGAGCTCTATGATAGTTTTGTACAACTGGACATGTAGAACTGAAAATACAAGTTTTTGAATTTTTATAACTTTTTCTCCCCCAGTAGCAATTTCAAGATGAAGACAGCTCAAATTTGTTGCTATCTCCAATTGTTACAGAAAACTGGCTAAGCGAAGCATACTTTCCTTCACATTGCAAAATCATCAACAGACCTTCTAGGAGGTGGGCAACTTCATGTTTAAACTGCTTATTGTTGGCACATATGAAGACCATTCGCGTTAGAAAATAATGGAAATAAGAAGATTACAAGAACAGTTATTCCCATATAAATATACACAAAACATTATGTACTCCCAAATTAGGACTTGTTCAGAGATAATTCATATTAATTCATTAATCCATCTGTAGTTTTCTCTTTTGGTCTTTCACAGTTCTAATGAAATGAACAATGGGTGTTTTACACAATGTTATCTCAAAAACACATTGCCACTTACAGTTTCTTTCTTTGAGCTTTTGGAATTTTTAAGCCTCTCTCTCTCTCTGTCTCTCTCACTTTCCTCCCTCCCCCCCATTTTCTTGATATTAGCATCTAACCCCAATGGAGCAGCGTCTGAAGTCTAGTGGGATCTCCAGGACTGTGTCCCATGGCACAAGCCACCTCAATTTACAGAACAGATTTGTGTCCTAAGGAAAACAGTAAGTTTGAGGTTTAGGTATTGACTTCCAGGTGTCTACAGGTACACTAGATGTTTTAACTCTTATTAAGTGAGAATCTAGTCAATGCAGTCAGTGAAAATCTAGTCAATGCAGTCAGGAAATTCAAAAGTTCAATTAAATGAGCATCCAAGAGCTGGTTAACCAAATCTCTCTGCAGGCTCCACAGGCCATATTGACCAGACTTCCACTGACTATAATAATGGGACCTTCCATACATAAAGACACCTAAATTCACATTTTGATATAGAACTGAATCATGGCCATAATCTATAAATAAAATTTCTGTGTGACACTGAAAACTGCACTTCTGGGGCTGAAACAGCATGTGCTGACCACACATTCAGTTCAAAGGCTATTATTAAGCAGAGACTCCAACTCTCATCATAGTATTTTCTCTGGGGTGTAATTCAGTAAATACCTTGTGTTCTGTTTCAGCTTGAAAAGGATTAACACAGCCTGAAATTCATCTTTTTTTTTTTTTTCTTTTTTTCTGTAGCTGTTCTATATATAGTACAAGACAAAAAGGAGAGCACAAATTCTGATCTTGCATTTCAGACCTGCCCAAGCAGCTGATTGCACTATAACCATAGAAAAAAAGTACATGAAAATGAGTTAAAATGGCATCACAATTTTAATCACAGTTTCATTCTTTTCAGATACTGTGATTGCTTTCCTATCAGTCTTTGTGATTGGTATTTGGCTTGCTGTATTTTTACCAGGATTAAGTCTATCTAAAGTAATCTTAGCCTTTCTAGAACAGCGATGGCCACGCGTGCCTGCTTCTTTCATTCCCTGCAGAGACTGTGGATGCTGTGAGACCTCAAATTGGAGGGAAAGAGTGATTTTGCAACTCCAAGCTGAACAGCTGTGTTGCCACAGCACTGCCATTTAGTAAGCATTTAACATATTTTTCTTCATGAAAGTAGTACTTAGTACCTAAATAGAGCTCTCCATCTTCAAAGAGCTAAACAAACATTAACTAATTATTCTTTACAGCATCCTGCAAAAGAGCTAAGTAACAACATCTCAACTCTTTTTTTTTTTTTTTCCAAATTCAAAGACTATGACTGATCTGGCTAAACTAAAGAAGGAATTAATTTAATGTAGGAGTTAGTGGAAATCTCTGTTGTGCTCAGATTATTAGATCACTGGAAGCTGCAATGTTTGTATTTGTCTTTCATTACATGTCTTTTAAAGAAAGCTTTTGTTGTTGTTGGATGTTGTTTCAACAAACATTTAGACCAAAAGTTAGATGGAGGTATAATTATGAAATGCAATAAAATTTAAAATTACTAACATAAAAATTAAGAACAAAATATATCTTAAATATTGTAACTTTTAAGACAAAGTTCTATGACTTCTAACAGTATTTAACAATATTTTTCCCCAAACATGCTTCATCCTTCCACAAATCCCAATTTTAGATTCTTGAGAAACACAGAAGTTAACTCAATGGGAACAGCGTAAAATTGTTTATGGCCTGCTGTACTACCTCTGCCCTATGTTAAGGTCTTGCTTAAAGGATCATGAATCTTATGAAGTGGCATATGACAAACCTTTTTCAGAAAGATTGACATTTATGAATTTTCAAGAAACTGCTTGAAAAGACAGATCCCTAACAGCTGTGGAGAAGAAAGAAAGAATGACAGATGAAGGATGCTTATCCCCCAACTCCAAACTTGCTATTCATTTGCACCAGCAAATATTTTGTGCCACTACCCACTAAACACTGTTCTGGTAGGTTTCGCAGTCTTCTGAAGTTCTAATTTTTTTTTAGGGAGAGGTTGATTGGCCCGTTTGTGTTAGTGTACTCCTGCCTACACCAACAAACCTATCCTCTCAGCTGAGAGTGCTACAGGAGGAATTAAGCATGTGACTATTATAATTGTCTTAAGGAGAAGTCAATATTAAAGATTAAAATGCATATGTCTCACATCTCATGATACCTTACACAGAAAAAAATGGAGTGTCTGACAATAGAAAAGCAAAAACATTTTTTCATTTTCCTGAATATTTTCATCAGATAGTGCCTACTACAGCTGAAGTGCTATTTGAAAAACAAATGGCTTAGGACATATGGCATTAAGTGACTTCTGGCAAACCTATGGAGCAAGGCATATGGCATATCATAACCTTGAAGGAAGAAATGTCTCCTTGTACCCTGTAAAATGATACAGAAAACTGATTTCTGAACCTACTTCTTGTCGTCAATTTGAAAAATTACTTTGCTTACCTACTATAGATTTAAAATGCTTCATGATTATTTTTCTACCCAACTTTGTTTGCTAACTATCTCTAACTGGCACATTGAGATTTTTTTTTTAATTTTTTTTATTTGAGTGAGCCTAACATATGGACATGAATATGAGCAGCCAGTTTGTCACTCGTTATTTTCTTGTTCTATATTTTCCTATCAGGTGATGGTGTTAGAGCAACTCATGCAGCTTAACTAAATCTCACTGAGATGTTACATATACCAAGACACTCTTAAATTGTGTATGTCCAAGGAGGATGTCTTATGAAAAGTATGAACAAAAGTCTGAACAAAAAGTTCTAAATGCAGAAAAGTCATCAGTAACAAACAGTGAGTAAAGAATAGAACAGAACGGAACAGAATTCTCTCATGCCCTTTTTGTAGATGAGTATAACATTGGCTAATAGCCAGCATGGACCACCCCAGACTCCCATGACCTTTGGTAGATTGTTGACAGTGGTTCAGCTACAACGTCCACTAATTCCTTCAGCACTCTGCAGTGAAACACATCAGGCCCCATGGATTTATGAATGTTGAGCTGGAAGAACTGTTCATTTACAATTTCAGTGACCACAGATGGAAAGTCACTGCTCCCCTAGCCAGGAGGTCCGGGCAGCCCCAGATCTAGTATTCCTATTAAATACTGAGGCAATAAAGGAATTAAGTGCCTCCACCTTTTCTTCCTCATTATTTGTCAGGTGACCATCCAATCCAAGTATCAGTCCAACATTTTCCTTTGACCTTCTCTTGCTGACATACTTGAGAGACATTTTTGCTGTCTGGTACCAGTGGCTAGTGTCAACTCAGGCTTTAGGTTTCCTTGTTTTCTCCTTGCAGATGTGAACTGCAGCTCTATCCTCTCCCTTTGAAGCCAGACCTTGCTTCCAGAGGTCATATATTTGTGAATCTATTTAAGAAAGTAAATCCATCTAAGGAAGAAAATGTGATCTGTCTCTTAGTGTTGTGTTTAAATATAATGCTAACAGTCTTTCCTGGCTTTTTTTTTTTTTTTTTTTTGTGTGTTAATTGTATATAAAATGTTGTCCATTCTTATGGAGTTCTGAGCTGTAATCATTTCATGTGATAGAACATCAATAATCAGGATTACGGTTCTAGCAGTACTGAACTAGAAGTAGATAGACTGTATTACCATGAAGATTTTGTCTTACTTCCGTAGCAAAGTAGTGAACAAAGTTGGAAATAAATCTTTTTTTTTTTTTCCTAATCTTCTATTAATTCTTTTTCTCAAATAGACAGATTTTCCAAGGCATGTGCATTAATTTGATGTGTATAAAATAAATAAGATGTTTAATGATAGTTTCAAGCTAGTAAGGTCACTAATTTTATGATAGAATATCCATTTTTCATTACCAACAGAAATCAAATAAAAATCGAACCCTATTTTCCTTAAAATCAAAATGAATTAAGGATATAATCTTGGTTTCCTCAAGTTTAAAGACAGCTTTTGATGGACCAGGAATTCAGCATCTTGCAGTTTATAAACCTAAAATTATCCAGAAATCAGGATGTTTATATCCTTAATCTGCATCAGAATAATTCCATAATCAGTCTCAGAATGTCATTGGAAGAGTTTTCATAGTCCAGACTGACTTTTTGCATGGCAAGAGCAGCCTATCTGTTCAGGAGGTAATCATATACAATTTCTATATTAGTTTTATAATCAAAGCCATTTATGATTTAACTCTTTCTTTGTAGAATTAGAGTTGAGAACAATTTGTTTGGAAGAGGTTGGACTCAGTTCAACATCCTGAATAGCATTTTCTTGGTGTGGCATTTCCAAATACCATGATTGTGCCCACTAGTAGCTCCGGCCAACTGGCATACCTCAATGCCTGCGGAGCAGCGTATTCTGCAGCCCACATGACTTTGTTATATCTGAAACTGGACATAGGAAACCTGATAGCACCTGAACTGAATTTCCACTATTTTGAAATTTTCAGTTGCCTTCAGGATGAATACAAGTGAGGTTACCCAAAATTAGTCATATAATCTAACCACTTTTTTCTTCAGTCAGTACAAAAAAGGGGAAACCTCTAGATCATACCAGCCTTAGATTTTGGTGTAAAGTATGTGTTATAGCCAAACTTAAAAATTCTGAAAACAGACTAGATGCTCAATTTTTGAATGGATAAAGCTAGGTCAGACAAATCTCTTAAAGCATTATCTAGTCATCATCAAAGAGTGACCTCCAGTAGTTCAGAGGATGAGTCCTTCTTTGGCTTCAAGGGCTAGCAGAGCAAATTGGATCCCACATCCACAGAGTGAACAAGAACTTCACATGTACCTTTAATAGGTTGTCAATTTCAGATTGTGCTGTGGCATTTGTAAGCTGCTGAGAAAACATTGAACACGCTCAGACTCTATGGATGCTAATCAGGGCCAAGGGTAATCATTATCTTTCAGGATGGAGCTGAAGGACATGAAAGTGGCATTTGTTCTTAAAGATTATGCTGTGCAGTTCCATGGGTGAAATATTGACCTCTCTACATCACTAGGAATTTTGTCTTCAATTTTAATAGAGAATGTATTTCACAGTAGGCATCTAACTGACCAAATACATGTGCATATGATTTAGGAGATAACAGGAATAAGTTATCATATTGTTTTGTTTCTGTTAGGGATATTTAATGACAAGTTCAAACAGTGGGACATGTGCAGGTATTCTTGTGATGAACATCTTATAAATGGATTAAATAAAAATTAAAATGTAACAATCATAAATTCAAATTTATTTTCATTACATTAATATAATTTTCAATTATTCATTAACAGTAATTAAAAATAAACTATACTCTTCAAACTCCAATTGTATCTTGTTACACTGATGATTTTATAATTACAAATGAAAATGATTTTAACAGGAAGAAAATAGTTTGCAGAAAGGTGTTAAAATTGATTTTTGTTAGAGAAGCACACCAAATACATTTTAATAAAACAGTCAGATTGGGATTGGACACAAGATGTGTAACAGGCATACTTAAAGATCAGCTCACATCCTCCAAAAATAAACCTCTTGTGTTGATTTTAATTATGGACTGACATCATTAAAAAGAAATGACCTTACACACTCTTGATTCAGATCACGCATACTTTATATGAAATTTCGTATTACTGCTAATACATGGCAAATAATTACCTTATTCAAGTGCTCAGAGGTTAAACAGACTTTTTTATACTTCATAAAAAAAAAAAACAAAACACACACACACACACAAAAAAAGCAGTAGACCTAATTTTCTGTAGAAGAAATTATGTTCTTTGTTCTCTTCCCAATCCTCTCTACCAGCTCATACTTTTTTAATGGAAATTATTTGCAGACCTTATGTGGAGAAGCGATTCATATAAACAAAATTTGTGTATTAAATTGATTCTCTTTTTCCTTTCTGTTGCAAATCTACCCATCTAGCAGCTTGTCTACCCAGTCAAATCCATCAACCATCACACCTAGTTTATGTACACATAGCTAATGCTCCTACAGCTGAAAAAGCACAGAGAGCACTTTGAAAGGCCAAGGAGCAAAATAAGGGTCTGTCTTTGAACCCTCCAGATCCTGAGCTGGTGTTTGTCACATTGGTTCTAAGCTGACCTGGCAGGAGATTAAATCATGCTGCTGAACAAGCCATAGCAGAAGATGTGGGCATGTGGGCATGCTCCAATGTGCTCTGTCTCCCAGGCCCCACAGCATCGGGTTCAGTGGGCACCACTGGGAGAGAGGATGCTGATGATACCGTCACTTCACCTCTGCATTCCTGAACTCTCCCTCAGTGCACACACCTCCATCACAGTAAGCTGCAGAGCTAAACCAGGTTGCCCTGATGGGAAGGAAAAGTCAGGCCACCTCATTTGTTCTGCTGAGAGTATTTGTTCTTACAGTGCTCATTTATAGTCTTTTTATGATGCACCCAGCATTACATAAACTTCCAAATGTATTCTAACTTCCAAATTATGTATAATTGAATTTAAATTGATACAGTAAATTATTTATAATGCTTTCAATGTTCTTGGCCTTAGCAGGGAAGACATCTACTAATACACACAGGACCACTATATATCTGCTGCCTGATATGTCAAATTACAGTGAGGTCTTATTTATAAAATTGACTTCTGTATGGCTGTGAATGGACTGTAAAGCAAGCAGGATGGAGACCTTTTCACTTAGACAGATCTAGAAGCAGCAAGCTACTCATGCAGTGTTCCACTGACACAATCTAAAGATGCAATTTTTATGACACTTCTCAATAAAACTTTCAAATATGTATACTTTATAAAACCAAATGAACACTTAGAATGAAATTATTTGTATATTTTGAAATAAAACCGAGCACCCAATTAATTTATGCTTGTTGTCTGTCTTCTGCTTTTCTCTACAATCACTCCACATTAACTCACTTAACAGCCCAGAAAGAAGGTAACTGATTCTTAGTGTGAATTTCATTGTTTTTAAAGTACATTTATAGCTATTAGAACTGGTGTTTTGTGAAAATTGCATTTATTACTCCCCTAAGTTAGCTTTAGCAGAGAAATAACTTTCACCAGTTGACAAAATATTTGACATTTTGAAAGGTAAGAGCAATGTTGTGTCATAAATAACACCTTTAGGTCAGGACAATACTATTCAAATCAAGTCAAAGCAAAGGGGTTGAACAACAACAAAAAATCACCTCAATTCAAGGGCAAAATAAAAAAGAATTGAGTAGAAAAATCTTTCCACAGCTTGTGTTAGCAATAGCATCTTCTGGGGAAGGTTTGTCTGTGCCGGTGGGGATCAAATCACCTGTCAGGTTTCTGAAGGGACACATCAATCAGATTTGACATGTTGCTGATTGCTCCATTAAATCACCACTGTGGTCCTGATTTGTCTCATCAGGTCAGATGAAATTTTTTTTGAGGAGGCTTGAGATGGTAAACTGTTTTTCAAATTTCCTGGTTGAAGGCTTTTCAAATAAATATGTGTTTTGCTTTGAAAAAGTCTAATGGACCATAAAGCTATATCCTAATAACAAGTTATTTTAGTACACAAGTTTTTGTTCTGTTAAGTATATTGAATCAGCACATACACTTCTTTTCTTTTTCTCTTTTTTTCTTTTTTTTTCTTTTTATCTTTGTTCCTTTTCTTTTTTCTTTTCTTTTTTCTCCTTTTCTTTTTTTCTTATTTTTTCTTTTCCTCATTTCTTCTTTTACTTTTCCTTTCCCTTTCCCATTTCTTCTGCTGTTTCCAGCCTCCCTTTCCCTTTCCCTTTCCCTTTCCCTTTCCCTTTCCCTTTCCCTTTCCCTTTCCCTTTCCCTTTCCCTTTCCCTTTCCCTTTCCCTTTCCCTTTCCCTTTCCCTTTCCCTTTCCCTTTCCCTTTCCCTTTCCCTTTCCCTTTCCCTTTCCCTTTCCCTTTCCCTTTCCCTTTCCCTTTCCCTTTCCCTTTCCCTTTCCCTTTCCCTTTCCCTTTCCCTTTCCCTTTCCCTTTCCCTTTCCCTTTCCCTTTCCCTTTCCCTTTCCCTTTCCCTTTCTCTTTCCCTTTCCCTTTCCCTTTCCCTTTCCCTTTCCCTTTCCCTTTCCCTTTCCCTTTCCTTTTCCCTTTCCCTTTCCCTTTCCCTCTCCCTCTCCCTCTCCCTCTCCCTCTCCCTCTCCCTCTCCCTCTCCCTCTCCCTCTCCCTCTCCCTCTCCCTCTCCCTCTCCCTCTCCCTCTCCCTCTCCCTCTCCCTCTCCCTCTCCCTCTCCCTCTCCCTTTCCCTCTCCCCCTCCCTCTCCCTCCCCCTCTCCCCCTCACCCTCCCCCTCCCTCTCCCTCTCCCTCTCCCTCTCCCTTTCCCTTTCCCTTTCCCTTTCCCTTTCCCTTTCCCTTTCCCTTTCCATTTCCACTTTCCCTTTCCATTTCTTTTTCCTTTTTCCTCTCCTTTTCCACCGTCCCCTTTCCTCTCTCCCTCTCCCTTCTCACTCCTTTTTTTTTTTTTTTTCCTTTTTCCTCCATTATATGCTACACAGAGTATTTTAAATAATCAAAGTTCTATTCCTAAAGTTCTCTACTAACATCTGGGTCAAAGAAAAAGAAGAAAAAAATCAAACAACTCTGGAGAGCAATAAAGCTTTTAGAATGCAGCAGTTCCCCTCTTACAAAGTAGCTCTGAGACATATATCATATGACTACATTATGTTTCTGGATTTTCTATTAATATTTTGTATGTGCACCCAGAGCTTTGGATGTATGAATATTTAAGCAATCTAAAGAAATGAATACATTAAATTATCACTACTTTAAATATTTCTCCCTTGCTTTGCATATAGGGATAGCATAGTATCAAATCCATATTTGAACAGATTAAATTCATACTTGATATGACATTAGGTAGATGACTTATAGGAGGAACGACTTTGGCACCCCTCAGATGCAAACCTGAGAGAAAAGCAACTTCCTCACCTGAAGTTCTCTACAAGTAGACCTGCTGGTGATATTTTGGCATTGCTGCTCCCCTCCTTAGCCAGTATAAGGAAATATCATGGCACATAATATTTTCTGGTTTTCTACAAATATCTTATATAATCTATATTTAATCTCCAACAGTTATTTAACTTAAAATATTAGTCTCAATTAACAACCACTATTATTTCTCCATGCCCTGATTTACTTTGTGTTTAATTAAAATCAACGGAGAATATATATTAAAAAAAGGAAAGGAAAGGAAAGGAAAGGAAAGGAAAGGAAAGGAAAGGAAAGGAAAGGAAAGGAAAGGAAAGGAAAGGAAAGGAAAGGAAAGGAAAGGAAAGGAAAGGAAAGGAAAGGAAAGGAAAGGAAAGGAAAGGAAAGGAAAGGAAAGGAAAGGAAAGGAAAGGAAAGGAAAGGAAAGGAAAGGAAAGGAAAGGAAAGGAAAGGAAAGGAAAGGAAAGGAAAGGAAAGGAAAGGAAAGGAAAGGAAAGGAAAGGAAAGGAAAGGAAAGGAAAGGAAAGGAAAGGAAAGGAAAGGAAAGGAAAGGAAAGGAAAGGAAAGAAATAGAGTAAACACTTTCTGATGCATCAAGGAACACTGCATGCAATGGTTATGGATATCGGGAACACTGACAGAGGGCTGATTTAAGGTGTCAGTAAAGAAAGCAATTATGCAGCTAAGTAGCCTGTCAGAGTCAGTGGATTCTGTGCCCAAGAAGATAAAGACTGGCAGTGTGTGTTTCTTACCTGCATAGCACTCCTTGACGACAAAAAGACACCATACATATATTCCCCAGAAATTATGTGCAAGGGCTGGATGTAGAAACTATGTACACTGCCTTGAACAAGCTAAATATGTTCAACCTTCTTCTTAGCATCTTTCCACCTGTCTGTCAGAGTAGGAGGCCTGGAACAGTCTGTCTGCATATACTTGATGATATTGTAATTTTCAAAACCCAGATAAGCCCAATGCTCTGCCAGAGCCTAGCCTGACTGTTTTGCTCTTTGAATACCTTGTGTACTGGTCTAGATTGGACTGGCCTTGTACCCAACTTATTTTTGCAGCATAAGTATGGTCTGTCAAACTCCAGATGCACAGGCCACAAGTCAGAGAGTCCTTGAAACATCCATTGTGTACATTTCAGAAATGAATGAACCAAAATTGGGGTTCAAATTAGGAAGGCTATATATACAGAAGCTAAAGACCTCTTAATTTAATGAGTAATACGTGCCTTTTTTTTGTATTATTTTTTTAATTTTTTCTATTCCCACAGGAGGCCTACATTTCAACAAACACATCAGTTTGCACAAGGGTAAGCATTGCTGCAACTTTGTTTATTAGGATAGATTTCCATTGTGATAATGCTTATGTCTCATTTTATTAGCTTGTAGAATAAAACAAAAAAGTGAAAATAATACAAATTTTTTACTGTCAATGACACAACAGCTGTCATTCAACTGCTTTTCACTGAGACTCTCTTTCACTTACAGAAAGATCAAGAGCAGAACTGAGAAAGGTGAATGTGTACACGTTCTAGCCAATTTTTGTTGGGTATATTTGGTGAAGACTTTGCTCTACTGGTGGATTCCTATACATATTTCTCTCAGACATGTATCCCAATACTTGGAATACTTTGATTACAGACATTTTCCTCAGCAGCACTGGGGGAGAAAATAAAATGAAAAAGCTTCTGGGTCTTGATAAGGACAGGCAGATCACAGCCCTTCAGGAGCTGTTTCAGTGTAGGTCCATACCATGAGGAGTAGCCCTCCAGGAACAGATTGCTCCAGCATGTTTCCCCCAAAGGCTGCAGTTCCTGCCAGAAAATCTGCTCCTCTCCACCTGCTGGAGTTCCAGGAGCCTGCTCCTGTGTGGGCTCTTCATTGGCTTTCTGTGTGCCATAGCTTCTTTCAGGACACATCCACCTACTTTGGCATGGGGTCCTCCACAGGCTACAGTGTGATTATCTGCTCTAAAGGGGTCCTCCATAAAGTGCAGGAGGACAATCTGTGCCACCATGGTCCTCCCCATGGGCTGCAGGGGAATTTCTGCTCTGGCACCTGGGGCACCTCCTCCCCCTCCTTCTTCCCCGACCTTGTTTTCTGTGGGATTGTTTATCACATTTTCTCACTGTTCTCTCTTCCAGTTGCTGTGCAGTGTTTTTTGCCATTTCTTAAATAAGTTATCACTGAGGTGCTGCCATCTTGGCTGCTGGGCCCAGCCGTGCCCTGCGGTGGGGCCGTTGGAGCCAGCTGGAACTGGCTGTGTGCAGCACGATGCATCCCTGGCCTCTGTTCACGGATAATGCACCTGCAACCCCCACTGCCAGCACCATGCCATGAAACCCAATAGATGAGAGAAGAAAAAAATGCATGTTCTCATATCTGCTAAAAATCAGTGACAGTGTTGCGTTGAACCACTGTACAAAATTCACAAAATCCATTCCAGCATTGGGAATGCCAATAAATGACTAAGTGTTTTTGTGTCAAACTTAATCAGCTTTGTTTTCTGTGTGCCTTACACATATGCCTACAAGATGCTCTCTTTACAAAATTGACTGAGTACTATTGAAATCTTAATTCTGGATTTTTAGATGGAATAGCGTTGAAGTTTAACTCAATATAATGTTTCTGATAGTCCCCAAAAGGACTTTCTCTGGCCTTTGCCTCATCAAAGAGATAGCCCAAGGTGAGGAAACAGAAAGAGAATTAGATGTGATGTTTTGTCAGCATTTTTGCCTCCTTATGTAAGGCAATACTTCCCAGTTCTTGGTACAGTTTTCTTGCATGAACTGCAGAATTGACAGTTCCTGTTTGCACTGTCTTGAATGGGAACAGTGATCAGTATTAGTCACCACAAAAACATCCCTGTCCCCATTAGGAAAACGAAAAACAAAACAAAACAAAACAACAACAACAACAAAATAAACACATCTGGAACTGTGAAGAGAATACCTACCTATTGTCTTGACCTTTTTTTGTTCAAAATACCTTGAGAGTGGGCAGTGGGAATCTGGTTTGAATAAACAAGCTCCTGAACATTAAAAAGGGCATGTAAAAGCAATATTACAGAAAAGACAGTTAAGAACTTGCACCAGAGATTTAGATTATGTTAGTTACAAAGACTTCAGTAGGTATTTCATCCACTTCTGGCATAAATCACTGGAGAATGGACATGTTGTGCTACATTATCCTTGTAACATACGGATTCTTGGAGCTTTATTCTAAGGATATGTAGGCTTGTGCACTTCCACTGCTTTTATCTTCAGCTTTTATAGTTATAAAACATGTTTGCATTTTAAATGATCTGATTTTCAATTGATGTTTGTTTGGTATTCACTTTGATGTTGACACTTTTACTATGTCATTTGCGTTATACTCACTCCAAGGACTTAAGCTACCACTTTGGTATTTTAAATGTTCAAATGACATGTGAAATAACCCCTTGAAGAAACAGTAGCTATGTTTCAATTTGACTTTTCAGCTGAAGTTTCCAATCCCCAAAAGAGTACCAAACGTGTGCAAATGCAAAATGTATGAAAAATATTCTACTTGGAACTTAATCAAAAGAAAAGGAAAGAAAATAAGTCAATGCTTTAAGTATTAGTTATTATAAAAGTAAAAATTAGAAGAAATATTTTAACAGTTTAAATCAGAAATTCCCATTATGATATATAGGAATTTTACAGCTTTCATCTTATAAAGGACAGTACATTATTACTCCTTTTTTATATTCAGCCTTCATTACTTAGACATATAATAAAATAATTACACTGTATTCCTACATAGAGCATATTCCTCAGTATTCTATTTCCTGTTAAAGATATATAATTAAATGGAAACTTCAAATCATGATGCTACACCACTTAAGAAGTCTATGTAGACGAGACCAGATTGGCTGGTATGTCACATAGACAAATTCTTGTTTCCTTTGACTCTGTGACATGCCGCCCACGGCCCTACATAATTCAAACAACACTTCCTAGCTATTCCTTACTTCCAGTTTCCTCCACTTCTCACCTGCATCAACTCTCAGCTCAGCTTTCCACTCAATAGGAGTCCCAGTTCAGTCTTCATGTCCCTGTCTCTCTCCTTGTTTTTTCTCACATGCATCTTTCCAGCTACTGATCATCACAAAACACACATGAATTTATGAGACCCCAGCTGAATCTGGTGGAGACTGACCAGGAGATTCAATCTGTCAGAAGGAAGATAAATGGGTGGGCAGATGTGAAAAGAGACAGGCAAATGGACAGGACGGTTACAGAAGCCATATTTGTTTGGCAAATTAGGTCTTTTAGGCTGTTTAAATTTTAAAGACTACAACAAGTGCGGTTTTAAAGGCATATAAATATTATCTCAGCATAGCCCATTTCCTATTATTTTTAGTGAAGGATTTTCAGTACAAGAAATAAAACACAAAAAGAATACTGGTAAGAGACAAACACTCTTTTACAGGGATAGTTAATGCCAAGTACACCATTTGTCCATCCTTAGCTGGTGCAATAGGAGTGGTGCCTCAGAATATTTATTTAATAAACTGTAGCAGTTTATCAATTACTACTGCTCTGGTACTTTGTGAATAAAATGAATTAGGGATAGCAAAGATACTTCAGGACATTTCTAGTTACTGTTCTGTTTTAGGAAATAAAAGCTAGTTTTGAGGGAGTATAAATATTTGTTAGATAAATAACATATATGTATAATGGGAAGTTCTGTCCTATTTCTATAGTAGATAGAAACATCTATTTGCTTTCCTCATTTCCATTTAGTAGGGATGTTGGAACTGCTAATATTGGACAGCTTTTTTGAAAGTGGCAATTTTTACAGCTTTCATTACAGTTGGTCACAGCATGGAATCCTCATAATCCTGGAAGACTCCCCTACAGCCGATTTCTTTTATCAAGAATGCCAAGGCTTGGTGATCAGCCTTGACACAGAATAACATAGCTGTTGTCACCAACACATCAGGAAATTTTTAATCCTTACCATAGCAGTGGCATATTTCTGATAACTTACATTAGCAAAAGCTAACATACATTGGCTAACATATTAGCAACATGTTACATGTTGTTGTGATGCTAGGTTATGTTTTCTAGCACACTCAAATGGAATACAGGATGTACATCTTAAATACAACTACTCATAAGACTTCAGGCAGAGTTAGTTCTGGTGAAGCTGTATTTGTGTATAAAAACTAGCCTTATTTATGAACAGGAGAAGACAGCATTTCACCAAATACAGCAGATACTTGAACCGTCTTCCAAGTTGATACAAAATGGCTTATTTGTTTTTAAGTGGTTTTTGAGTCAGTAGACTGAAAAATGGTAAGACTTTTATATGTAAATCCCCTTATTTGTTTTTATTTATTTATTTATTTATTGGTTAAAATGCATATGTCAGCTTTAAGGATCATCATTTTTGTAATTTCCACAGTTGCAAAAAATTAAATGGAGCTGCTTCCCTTTCATTCCAGCAGCAGGTGGATTTAATTAGACTTTTTCCATATTCTCTTTATGCAAACCACCAGTCATCCTTAAAATTTCTGTATGTGATAGATGTTTTTTTTTCCATCTTCTTTTCTTCTTTTTTCAAGGTAAACAGGTTTTTCATTCGTTTATGTTTTATTTTTCCAAATATTAAGTTTTGATATGAGGTTTCCTCATTTTACTTTCATAAACCTCCAAACACCCTGCAGTTTCATTTTCCTTTATTTGTACTTCTCATGTTTCTGTTCCACAGTACAGTTATCTCTGTTAATTGGATATTGTTTTTCTCTTTCAAGTTCTGATACTGTGGTTAAATGCTGCTTGGTAGACTGAGCTGAGAGCAACTAACAGGATTTATGTTAGTTTCTTATGTCCAGGCTCTTCATACTAACTGCAGATTTACCATGCTAGCATTTCCCTTTAATTTTCATACATAGAAACTTAAACCTCATTTATTTTTTCCTCAGATATTGCTTAAAAACTAAAGAATAGTTCTAAAAACAAATAATAAATAAAGAACACAAAAGACTGGAGCACACTGGAAAGAAAATGTATTTACAGTTTCAAGAAAGATAGTTCTTTGGGCTAACAAAATTTTGGATTAATTCAATTTTTGCCATTCCCAGTATAATCAGAGGAAACTACAGCTGTTTAGTTATAGATTTAAACTGGAAAACTAACTGAAAATCTGATTTAGATTAGAATATGTCAAGGAAGCCTAGAAAAAAAGCCAAATAGTGCAGTGAATTAAATATTATTTGGATAACAAGAACCTATATCTCAATTCTCCTAAGAACACAATGTAATGTATTCATTACATTTTTCCATCTTCTTTGTAGATAAGATAAACTGGTGGATATTTAGTCAATTAAGAAATGCCTGTTGGTTTCACCCTATATCCTATAGGAATTGTCTAGGCTGTCATCCATTCAGTAGGGTAAGGCTGGTATGAAGTACGATTTTTGTTCAAAAGGTTTTCTACAGATATCATGATTTCGTTTCCCACAACTGGAAGTTTTAATCCTTTCTTTGTTCTGCATGTCTTTGGGATCATATTGCATCCTGGCACCAGTCTAATAGTAGATATTCTTCAGGCTTTAATCAGCATGTTCTCTCTCTGGATTTCTCTTATATAACATAAAATCATAGAATCATTAAGGTTGGAAAAGACCTCCAAGATATCTGGTCCAACCTTCCCCCTACCACCAACATTACCCACTAAACCATGTCGATAAGTACCAGGTCCAACCTTTAATTAAACAACCCCAGGGATGGTGACTTCACTACCTCTGCGGGCAAACTGTTCCAATGCCTAACTACTTTATCTGAGAAGAAATTTCTCCTAACTTCCAACCTGAATTATATATATATACATACACATATACATATATATATGTACATATACACACACACACATATCTATATACACACATATATTCTTTTTTCTTTCTAACTCATACTCTGGCACAGTCCTATAAAGAAAGTCTGGTTATACTGCTTCTCTCATAGCAGTGAATCTTTGGATCATCTCCCTTTCCCTATCAGGTGTTTATATTCAATTCCCATCACTTTTTAAGTTTTTACATCTGCCAAAATTCAATTCTTAGCATAAAAGTCATAGAGAACAAGCTATTATTAATGACTATATCTAAAATCTCCTTAAGTATATGTACAATTTGAACAAAATCATAGTTTGTAGTACTGTGTAGTATGCTGGGAAAACTACAGAGTTAACAATCTGAAAATAAGCTCTGAAAGCCAGCAGATATTATCTATAAAAGAGACATCTAAATGACTGACAGCATGAGAACATCAGTTGTCTCACGGCTCATAAATAAATGATAAACACAGACATTATATCAGCTATTATTAATGTAAGAATTATTTTTTCAAAGAAAGTTGAATCCCTATTGTCTACTCTTGGTAGTTATTAGAATAACACAGGAAGAATTGCTTTCTTATCATTTTATTAATGATTACAAGACCAAATCATTTTCTAATTCAAGAAAATGAAGAAACTGTTTTCTGAACTCCACTGTATCTCATCCAGCCAACTTCTTATATAGTCCCATTAAAAACTTTACACCCTCCTTGGAACTCTAAAGGCTTTTTAAGCACTGCAACTCATCCTCTGTGGCACACTCATTTGAGTCCAGCATTCAATTGGACCATCAGTGTCCCACCTAGAAAGGAACTTCAACTAATTTACAACTTCAAACTTCAAAAGGTCAAAATTTCATCAAAATAACAATGGAAAAACAAAACATGATAGCTATAAACATGTAATATAAGTTTGATGAAGAATTGCTAACACGCATCCAGTCCTTGAATCATACACCTCCAGATACAGATGACATATATTATCATCAATTTATGCCAAGAGATTAGTGCTGGAATCCTGCAGTTTATGTGTGAAGCTTTATAAAAGTTGTGAGAATTCAAAAGTTATCATGTTCATCATCATGCTATATTGATGCTGACACTGTGTAAGAACCACTTGCAACTAAATTTTTATTAACATAGTACCAAACAACAACTGATATTTTTGACAGCTTACTACATAGATTTATGTATTGGGTTTACATGCTAAGGTTTTGGTAACAGTGGGCTGCAGATGAGGCCTCTGTGCAAGGATTCCAAAAGCTGCCCCATGTCAGATCAGAGCCAGCTCCAGCTGGCTCCAAATGGGACCTGCCACTGGCCAGAGCTGAGTCAATGAATGACATTGGTTGTGCCTCTGGGAGAGCACACTGAGAAGAAAAAAAACTGCTGTGCAACAGTAGCAAGGAGAGAGGAGTGAGAAAATATAGAGAACCAGCCCTGCAGACCCCAAGGTCAGAGCAGGAGGGCAGAAGGGGCACTCGAGGCACGGAGCTGAAGTTCCCCTGCACCCTGTGGAGAGGCGCCTGGTGGAGCAGGCTGTCCCCCTGCAGCCCATGGGTCCCACATAGAGCAGATCTCCATGCTGCAGCCCGTGGAGGAGCCCCCGGTGGAGCAGGTGGATGTGGCCTGGAGGAGGCTGTGGCCCATGGAGAGCCCCCGCAGGAGAAGGCCCCGGGCCGGAGCTGCAGCCCGTGGAGAGGAGCCCACGCAGGACCAGGGGGTCTGGGGGGAGCTGATGCCCACATGTGGGGGACCCGTGCTGGAGCAGTTTGCTCCTGGGGGATGGACTCCGTGGTATGGAGCCATGCGGGAGCAGTTCCCCTGCCTATGGGAAGCCCACCCAGGCTCAGTTTGGGAAGGACGGCATCCCGAGGGAGGGACCCCATGTGGAGCAGTGGCAGAGAGTGACCCTGAAGGAGCGGCAGGGATGAAGCATCAGGGACTAACTGCAGCCCCCCTACACCGTTCCCCTGTGCTGCTTGGGGGGAGGAGGGTGGATGGGTGGAAGGTGTTTTTAGTTTGATTTTAGTTCTCACTTCTCTAGCTTGTTAGTAATAGACAATAAATTACATTAATCTCTGTCTATGCTGAGACTGTGTAGTCTGTGACAGTAAGTGGTGAGTGATCTCCCTGTCCTTATCTTAACTCATGAGTACTTTTTCATTGTATTTTCTCCTCTCTTCCTTTGAGGATGGGAATGAGATGGCAGTTAGGATGTTCAGCTGCCCATCGGGGTGAAACTACCACACTGCTCTGCATCATCTGTATTGTGCACAGTGGATGAACCTTCCAGAGAAACTATGACCATATTTCAACATTGGACTGCAAATTTCAGGCAATGACCCAGTTCAAAATCTAGGTAAAATGTTAGTATAGTAGGCTTATGTTGTGGTTTAACCCGGCTGGCAGCTAAACACCACACAGCCGTTCGCTCACCCTCCCCCCTCCCTCTCTGGGATGGGGGAGAGAAACGGGAAAGTGAAGCCGGTGAGTTGAGATAAAGACAGTTTATTAAGACAGGAATATAATAATAACAATAATAGTAATAATAGTGATAATGATAATAGTATTAATAATAATAATGTGTAAGAAAACAAGTGATGCACAATGCAATTGCTCACCACCCGCTGACCGATGCCCAGCCTATTCCCGAGCAGCCGGCCCCCCACCCCGGCCAGCCACCCCTATATATTGTTTAGCATGACGTCAGATGGTATGGAATACCCCTTTGGCCAGTTTGGGTCAGCTGTCCTGGGTCTGTCCCCTCCCAGCTCCTGCTGCACCCCCAGCCTGCTCGCTGGCAGGACAGAGCGAGAAGCCGAAAAGTCCTTGGCCTGGTGTAAACACTGCTCTGCAACAATTAAAACATCAGCATGTTATCAGCGCTCTTCCCATCGTAATCCAAAACATAGCACCCTACCAGCTACTATGAGGGAAAATTAACTCTGTCCTAACTGGAACCAGGACAGCTTATTAGCTTTTGCCAAAATTATTTAATGTTAATTCATTAAAAAATCTGTATGCTTTCCTCATATTGCCTCTCAAAATTCTCACTTCTTTCCCATGAAATCAAATAATCACAGGACCTCACCACTAGCCATCACAAAATTGAGTGGAAAATGACAGTGTTTTGAACCTTATTCTCAGTCAAATGGGTTATCCTTAGATACACCAAATACAATTTTATCTGCTACTGGTAAATAATTCAAGATGCAGGTTTGGCTGAGATACCATCCATTTTCTTTGTAGAGACTAATATGATAATATGTTTTAGATTGTTGATGAAAATAGTGGCCATAACACACCAATATTTTTAGTTGTTGCAAAGCAGTACTTGCACGCAGCCAAGGATTCTTCAGGTTCTTACGCTGCCCTGCTAACAAGGAAGCTGGGGGTGCACCAGGATCTGCGAAGGGACATAGCCAAGGCAGCTGGCCCAGGTTGACCAAAGGGATGTCCCACATCAATGCGGTGTTATGCTCAGCAATAAAGCTGGGGTAAAGAAGGAGGAAAGAGTGGAGAGGTTGGGGAACAACACAACAATTTGTGTTTGTCTTCAAAAGAAACTGTTATGTGTGATGAGCCCTGCTTTCCTGGAAGAGGCTGAACACCTTCCTGCTGATGTGAAGTAGTGATTGAATTCCTTGTTCTGATGTCAACTAGGGTTAAACCACAGCATCAGGTTTTCCAGAACTGGAGGTAGAATTTAGCATAATAAATAAACAGGAGTTAATGAAAGGACAACCTTATAATCCTCTATATGGGCTCTATATAATATATGTGACGAGTTGGGAAAGTCCTCTTTTCTTAGCCTATGATACCCACTTGTAAAAGGAACTGATGCATATAGTGCTTATGGTGATACCTACCATATACATTTTTCTGCTTTGTATTTTTTTTTTCACAGAAGAGACATTTATTTGAAAAAGAACTTCAGTTACCTAGATATTTTTACCCACAGAAATCAAATAGTGTATTTGTTTTCTTACACAGACATAATAGACATTATGTTGGTATTTGTAGAAATATCTGGGCAGAGACACTGGACTATATTATGTTAGTTCTATGGGACAGTTAGTGTATTCAGAGCACTGATAGATCTGCATGACTCTTTGGAATGTAACAGAGTTAATGTCTCCCTGAAAAGAGAAAGTTTGGAACTGTATAAATAAAAATAAAATAAAATAAAATAAAATAAAATAAAATAAAATAAAATAAAATAAAATAAAATAAAATAAATAAAATAAAATAAAATAAAATAAAATAAAATAAAATAAAATAAAATAAAATAAAATAAAATAAAATAAAATGAGTACCATTCCCAGCATACTGTTTCTGAATTCATGCAAGCGTGAGAAATTTTGTGGACCTCTTTTAGAAATGTACATGTTCTCAATCCCCTCCTAAAAGTGCAACAACTGATATCAATTAATGCTGTTGTCAGCTGTTCTAGCAAAAAGAGCTGAGATTGATTCTAGCAAGCTCCTGCCATGCAAAGACCATCTGTTCTATCTTGCCCTGCGTGCAGACTGGTAGGCAGGAATTTGGAGGCAATCCTTGCAGTATGAATTTGCCGTATTGAATCCAAAAAGTTATGGCTGGACAACTGATGCCAAAGGGAATCTGGACATTCAGAGAATGGCTGTATCATCAGCACCCAAAGCTACCCCAGAACTAAAAAATACAATTGCATTCTTTCCTGCCAAATCAGTGACTGCACATGAATTACAAAACAACTGAAGTGCACCGACATGCAAGATGCAAACCTGTGTCAATTACTGAAGGCTGAATAGAGTAAAAGATGAGTCCAATGAAAATTTGGAGAAAAATAATGCTAATACAGTTATATAGGCTTATAAAATATTTGATGTGTTATTTTATCTAAGATCTTATACTAAAAATCTAAGATGGGATTCACCTACCTAATTTTACATATTTGTGCTGTTAACAGCTGTTAACGGCACTGCTAATGTATTCTTCTGACCTAGAATAGGTCTTCTGACCTAACAATCTTAGGTTCCCTTAAATGCTTGTTCTTCTCTATTGATTATAAAGGAGGTTCAAGTGCTGTACACATTTGAAGTTAAGCGAGATGAACCCCAGCCCTGTACTTTTACAAATGCCGTAGATTGTATCTAATATTCTTTCAGCAAGGAAAAAATACTTGGGCTTTTTAATAATTTATACAAATAGAATTTTAATATCTTATTTGCATCAGGGTTGCATGCAAGCTTGGATTGCTTTCTTACATAAATGAGACAAACTGCACAATAGATTTTTCTTTTTTTTCCATGCAAATGTTGATGGTGCTTTCCTATACCTTTGATGCAAATCTTGTCACCTGGTAGAAGTGATTATTGTCTGCTTAGTCTTTGCAACATAAACTACGTTTATGCTTAGAAGTCCAGGGGAGGGAGTCTGAAGCAGCATGTTCAGATGTGTCAAGCACCTCATTCTTTCATACTTATTTTACTTCCAATCCATCAATATTGTCTATGGAAATTGTAAACATACAGGTGAATGCTTTTTGACAGAACAGCACAGTGTTTTGGGCCACTGAAATATGCCAGTTCTAAGTGAGCTCCTGCCCTGTACACCCTGTATGTGTCACACGATCCTGAAGATCCTTGGGGCTCCAGGGTGATCTTCATTATCTTGACATATTCCAGAGAGCTTTCCTGATTATTGGTGAATGCTGGAAAAGACTTCTACTCAAAGACCTCTGCATTGTTGACTGTCAAATGAAGTTAAACATGCAGCTTAAAAAAATCAGAATATAGATTCAAAAATATCCAGAAATTATCCTGAGAAAATTTACTAAAAACTATTTTTTTTAAACTGATCATAGTTTAACATGATAATTCTGTCATGTTAGCTTGCTGTTTTGAAACCACTCTCAAATCAAATCAGACAGATACATACATATGAAAATAGAGTGTTATTTACTTAACATTTAAGTCATCTTTCAACATTTCTTTTACCTGATATAATCCTGATAATAAAATTATATTTCTCAACATTCCTAGATAATCACACAATTCTTATCTATAAGAATTTTATGTTCATGGAAGGAAGTCTGATTTGGATATGCTTTCTTTCGTGCATAGTCCATATATATATATATATATAATTTTTTATCCCTCAACTAGCATTCATTAAAAATAAATAAATAAATAAAAAAAATAACAGTTTAGATCTTTTAAACTATTTCATGCTTTGGAAATATTAGACTTTCGGACCAATGTAAGTCTCACCAAAATATTCTTACCTTTTCAGACAGTCACCTAACTTCCATACTGTACATACCTGCCTCTGACCAATCCACATAATTTTCTTTATACTCAGAAAAGAAGACAGACTTTAACAGACTTTTTCAGAAATTGAGTCATGTGAACACTGTAAGTTTATTGCCATTATCTGAGTGACACCAAACATCAAATGTGAGTGATAATGCTCTTGTTGGGATAATGTCTTTGAGAGATGCAGGGACAGTGAAAAAAAAACCATACAACTTAAGTAGGTCTATCTGTAGAATATTCAGTTCTGTGGTTTAAGGAAGACATAGTTCTTTCACACTGAAGTCTTTGCTGCCTCCTTTCATCTGTTAAGATGCTTTCTTCAAAACAGTTTAGACATGTTGCTTTTGGCCTATCTGCTTCCACTTCTGTCTCCAGTTCTAGACTACCAATGTGGTAACCTTCCCTCTCTCCATGTGCAGTAGTCTCTCTAAAGGTGTCCTCCAGCTTGAGACAAACACACTGCTATTTTATGGTTTCCATGGTATTTGAGAGGCACAACCAGCTCTGCTGTGAGGTCGTTGTTAACATCTCTGAAAGAGTGAAAGAAACTCTGCTCTGAGTGCACAGCACATTTCTGTTCTCAGAATCCTGGTCACTGTACATTTGTCCTCTTCATTTTAATGTGTTTTGGGAATCTTTTTGGACTTCGGCAAAGCTTTTGACATGGTTTCCCATAGGATCCTACTGGACAAAATGTCCAGCATACAGCTAAACAAAAACATCATACGATGGGTGAGCAATTGGCTGACGGGCAGGGCTCAAAGGGTTGTGGTAAATGGGGCCACATTTGGCTGGCGGATGGTCACTAGTGGGGTCCCTCAAGGCTCCATTTTAGGGCCAGTCCTCTTCAATGTTTTTATAAATGATTTGGATGTAGGACTAGAAGGTGTTTTGAGCAAATTTGCCAACAACACCAAACTTGGAGGAGCTGTGGACTCGAGTGAGGGTGGAAAGGCCTTGCAGAGAGATCAGGACAGATTGGAGACCTGGGCGATCACCAACCACATGAAGTTCAGCAAAAGCAAGTGCCGGGTCCTGCACCTGGGACGGGGCAACCCTGGCTATACGTACAGACTGGGCGATGAGACGCTGGAGAGCAGCCCCGCAGAGAGGGATCTGGGGGTCGTGGTAGACAGCAAGTTGAATATGAGCCAGCAGTGTGCCCTGGCAGCCAGGAGGGCCAACCGCATCCTTGGGTCCATCAAGCACGGCATTGCTAGTCGGTCGAGGGAAGTGATTGTCCTACTCTACTCTGCGCTGGTGCAGCCTCACCTCGAGTACTGTGTGCAGTTCTGGGCACCACAGTACAAAAAGGACGTGGAACTGTTGGAGAGTGTCCAGAGGAGGGCGACAAAGATGGTGAAGGGCCTAGAGGGGAAGGCATATGAGTAGCAGCTGAGGTCACTGGGCCTGTTCAGCCTGGAGAAGAGGAGGCTGAGGGGAGACCTCATTGCAGTTACAACTTCCTCGCGAGGGGGAGTGGAGAGGCAGGTGACCTATTCTCTGTTATCACCAGTGACAGGACGCACGGGAATGGTGTTAAGCTGAGGCAGGCGAAGTTTAGGTTAGACATCAGGAAGAGGTTCTTCACCGAGAGGGTGGTCGCACACTGGAACAGGCTCCCCAGTGAAGTAGTCACTGCACCAAGCCTGTCTGAATTTAAGAAGAGATTGGACTGTGCACTTAGTTACATGGTCTAAACTTTTGGACAGACTGTGCGGTGCTAGGATTTGGACTTGATGATCCTTATGGGTCCCTTCCAACTCGGGATATTCTATGATTCTATGAATACTGAGCTTTTGCAGATACAGTCTCTGTTGAAGACGGGAGGATATTGGTGTCCTTTTTTTTTTTTTTTTTTTTAATACCATTTAATACAAATATCTACATATCATAATTGCATTTAACAAGCACTCAATCAGTCCTTTTTTATTTTTATTACTTTACTTCCTTTTGGAGGAAGATACAGCCATATATTGTTGTCATATTTAGAGTTTTTCTCGCTGTCTTGGACTTTATTCTTTGCCAGTTAACTGTCTTGATCCTTTGTCATAATCACTTCCAAGAAGCTGAGTATTTCCATTGTGTGTATGCTCTAGAATTTCCAGGGATAATGGATGCACAATACTGGATTCTTAAACTTTTGACCACATACGGGTCATAGGTGGCTGCCAGCAGAGTATTCCAGCAGAGAGCAGAATATCCCAGGAGGGTGTGCTGGAATCATACAGGGGTGTTCGGGTCTTCTGAAAATGTGAATGCTACATTTGGAAAGTCTGTGAATACTGTCTGGAAAACTGTCCATTTGTCCCACATGTGAGAACATAAATGTCACACCTCTGGAACAATTCTGTAATGGTAAAACCTCAGGGCAAGCTACACATACATAATCAGTAACACATGAATAAGAACAAGAGTAGAGTAGAACAATAAGAACAAATAGTATCAAAACACAGTATCAAAGCAAAAGTGATATTGGAATGGTCAGTTTTTATTGTAATGACAGCAAATATGAAGCTTCTGCTTCACAGACATGTAATACAGATAGAAATTTTGCCACTTCTGATGATACTGATTATCCCCCTTGCCTTGTAACTTGTGTATTGTATTATGTGAGAGTAAGTTCATTCTCTATAACAAAAATGGAAAAATATTACAGAATTCAAATTTGTTAGCAAAACCATAAACTGCCTGACATTTATAGAGTCATTGAAATGATTGACTGTCACATTTTGCTTTTGAACCTTCCTATACTTTCCTCCTACAGCCCAGAGACTTGTAACAGTCAATCCATATACTGCCAGCCACTCAGCAGCAAAAGTATAACTATTTTAACATATTTTTGTGCAAGATCCAGTTTCTGACTCCGGATGAGAAAGTTGCTCGCTTGCGACTAACCTTTGCAGAGAGCTTTCAGGCACCTTTTGAATGACTGACAAACCAAAGAGTTTTTCCATACAAAAGAAGAAGAAGTAAAGGATAAAGTTGAAAGAGTTCTGACATTATCAGCACCTCAGAAGACCCAAGGTGTCCCATGGATTTTCAAAGCAATCTCTACACATGCCAGTCAGCGTAGTATTACTAATGAGAGTTGATTGCTGACATTAAAAGTTTCAAAAACTTCTTTGAGGATAAACTCAAGGAGATCTCCATGCCAGAGAAAAAGCCATAGTGTTTTAAAAGGCTTACCTGAAATTTCTCTCCTTAGAAGAATGGGGGTGAATGAAACCATGGACTTTCAGAAGATCCTACCTTTGTTTTAGCCTACATCTCTTCTTTATGATAACAGTGGTCTATAATCCTGTTCTCCATCATCCTGAACTTGGCAAAGGTATGCCAACTTTTTTTTTTTTTTTTTAATATTCTTAGCTCCTGCAGGATATAAATTGTTAGTCCTTGAGCAAAAAGAATCTATTCCCTGAGAGTTCTGCTCTTTGAGGGTTAATCTATTTCCATCTTTGCTCATCTAATGTTTTGTCAAGCCTTCTATTTTCAGGTACCAGAGTATATATCTTCTGGGGTTGTAAAGATTCTGGATTGACTGTGTATCTACTTACTGTCCAAAGAACATCATAAGAGACTTGTTTGTAGACAAGTGAATGTAGTATCTGCCAGGCAAGTGTTATAATGATTTATAAAGCAACCTAAAAAGAAAATAAATTGTTTTATTAAATATGCTAATGTTACCTGTTTTCTGTTACCATCTATAACAATTATTTTTTACATTTGAGATATTAAGTATTGTCTCCTTCTAAGGGAGTCCAAAGGGAGAATTCAAAGGGAGAGTAGTTGTCACATATTTTCGTACTTGGATTAAAAGATAAAATACTTTCAAAAATTGCTTCTTCCTCTCAGATCTTCTTAATTCTTCTTCTTTATCTTAATAAAATCATGCCTGGTCACATTTATGAAGTGCTAATTTATCTGATGTGTTTAGAAGAATATGATATATCCTCTGAAGTATTTTATATACCAAAGGTACCTTAACTCTGTGAACAGAAGTATAGAATTTAATGATTTTAAAAGACTCATATAATGTGCAATAATGTTGGGAAAACAAACAAACAAAAAAGCCCACAACATAATAACATCAGGAGGAAGAGGAGAGTAAAGGTTAAATTCTTTATAGAGAGAGAAATGCAAATAGTTGTAATGTTGAGCTCCATGGAGCCTCCATAGCATTACAGAATTACAGTTTGTTTCCTGAGTAGGCATAGCACTGATTCTGGGAGAAACAGGAAGGTTAAATGAGAAAATAAATATATTTCTAAACCCAGATCCTTGTGGTCCATCTTCTGACACATTTGAGCTGGAAGCCAGCATTCAGAAGAGCAATGCAGTCCAGTGTATTCAAAAAAAAACACCAGAAGCCACAAAAGTTAATTGCTTATAAGGTAAAGCACATAGTAATATTTCATCCACTTATATCAGAAGAGGATGTAGCCCACTTAATCAAAAGAAGTGGTGAAGCTGGAAGTGACAATCAGAAAAGCAAAGGCAAATTGCAATTTTTCATAACTGAAAGACCATTTATAACATGTTGAGCATCAGGTAAGAGACATTTAATGATAAATTGAACACCCAGAGAAGATATTGTCATAGTTTATCGTGATATATTTAAAGGAACTGGAGAGTCTCATCATCTTTACATTGAAATAAATGTTATATCAGGTGTCTGTGGCTTTAGTAAGATAATTTCTGATAAGATTCTGATACACTATAATCAACAGAAAAGTTAGGGCAACTAGTTATGCAATAAAATATGATTCGAATGAGTAAAGGCAGCAAAATTTTGTCCATAGCCAGTAATGAACTGAGAAAATTCATATCATGAGTGAATGCATCAGCAGTTTGAATGGAGCAGAAAAAAAAAAAAGCAAAGAACAAGAAAGACTCACAAAGTATGTTTAGCACTGGAATATTAAACAGCACCATGGCTATCACCACTGCTCATTACTGACATCAGAGGATTTGCAACATCAATTTGCAGCCAAGCAACTTGTTACAGTTCCAGATAAGAAAAATGGGTCCTAGCAGTTGAAATTAGATAGGTATGTCTCTTTTTAGGTACCTCTAACGCTCCAGGAGGACATTATCAGTTTTCTAGATTAACATTTGAGATTAAATGTGTCAGTGAAATATTGTAGAAAGAGAGTTATGAGGCACTTGGTGATACTTCCAGGGACGATATAATTGCTGATGATATGATTATTGCTTCAGCTGATGAGGCTGAGCATGATGGTACCCTGAGAGTAGCAATGCTGAAAGAAAGAGATGAAAATATTGAATATCACAAAGATACAGTAGAAAGGAATAGAGATAAAATACATGCTGGACCTTGTATGAGTTCAAAGTGACTAGAAAAGCAAAATCTATTGTGATATACTTATGAATCCCGTTAAGAAAAAATAAGAGAGTTCTTTACAGAGAAATTTCGTGTGAAATACCTCTTAAAAATTTAGAACATACTAAGGTATACTTTTCAGTAATGTGGAATTCAGTTTTTGCCACATTGATGTCTTTTCCACAACACTTTGCTACAGAAAATATGTTCCCCTATATTTCTTATATCATAGTTTATCTTCTGGATTACAAGATTACTTGTGATTTGGTCCTGTGTTCTACCACTGCCTTATTCCACTCTTTCTAAAAGTTGTGTATAAATCTTTTATATATATAGAATACATCCTCACTCATCCCACAGGCCCCCCCAGAATTTGAGATTAACGATATTGGAGTAAGTTCTTCCAGAAAAATCTGGAAGACACCTCGTTTCGTCTTAAAATTTGAGCCTGAGTCGGGGAAGACGAATCACATTCAGGAAATGCACACTTCTCTTTACGAACTATACAAGAAACCTAAGATGACTAGCTTAGATGATAACCATTTGGATACTTATGGAAGATAAATCACACAGAAATCATGTGACAATTTAATGGCCTTCCTTTTTTTTTTTTGTTATATTTGTATGTATATGTACAACAGATACAAACCTAGTATGTTTCCTTTTATTACAGAGAAGATCCATGATGTTTCAACATTGCTTTGCTTTTATTTTCCTATGTAAAATATTACTTTATTCTGTTTATTTTGTTTAAGCATGCCTCTGAAATTCAGTTTAAATTACACTAATTGTCTGCATAGTTTTAGTATAGTTTTCCTATTAACCTGTGACAAAGCATGAAATTTAATATTTTCACCATGACAAACCCATGAAATTTATCAGCCTAGCCTATGCTCTGTACATTGAACTATTTATAATGTATGGTTGTTAAAAGCAAAGGAAGCTAAAATAAATGAATAAACATGCAGAACTTTTCTCCCTATGATAGTTTTATTAATTACTTTTGTATAATTTAAGTTTTACATTATTCACAAAGCCATCACAAACTGTTACCACAGCCTTTGTTATGGCACTATATGTTATTAATATTCAACTTGATACTTAGCAAGTGACTAATTCTGAATGAAAATTCAAGAATAAAAGGAAAATATCCTCTTTGATCATTTCAAGTAGCACATATATAGAATGGAATTCTTCTACAATCTCCAGAATGTCCTCTGCTGTCATAGGAACTCAAGGCATTCCCTGTGAATACCAGTTCTTATCACATCTTTTACTTT
The DNA here is from genome assembly GCF_040182565.1 of Anser cygnoides. NCBI lineage: Eukaryota > Metazoa > Chordata > Aves > Anseriformes > Anatidae > Anser > Anser cygnoides. The sequence continues at coordinate 95,155,783 of NC_089875.1, forward strand.
CATGCTGTTAAATATCATTTGTTGTGCAGTCAACTTCAAGTACTAAAAAAGACAAAATCTCCCAGATCATGTGCTTAGCTTAAAAGACATAAGAATGAAAAATAATCACTCTCTTTATTTGCCCTTTGGCACTGAATGGGGCTTGCATCATATTCCACTGTTTTTCATTCAAATCACAGTCTAGTTTGTCAAGTAAGTACTTCAAGATCTGGGCTTTTGAACAAGAACAATCCTTGTGAGACTTATTAAGAATCAGGAAAGCTAGCAACACATTTTTCAGTCACTGCTGTACTTGTTTGGCTTTTTTTTTTCCCCAGACTTCCCATTCACGTGTTGATCAGTTTAAGCCTGTTTTTCTGCTTTGTTGTTTCAGTCAGTATTGTGTTTATAAATTAAATTTTCTACTGATGAAACATGGGGATTGTAAGAAACACGATTTGAAAATTTGAGAGATGCAGGAAAATTAAGTGCATGTTCTTAAAGTCATCCAGAGGATGAGGCTTTAATAAGCTGAGGCATCTGATTATCCTAAAGTTCTGCTTTAACCTAATTTTTCAGCTGGGCTGAGGCCTAAAAGGTCAAGTTTCTTATCTAAGGCCCAAGATTGTACCAACAGCTTAGTGACTGGAAAAAAACACTTCATTGCATTTCTCAGGTCTTCTTAGACTGCAGAATTTGATATGCAGTAAAGCTAGAACAGAAAGCTGAGATTTAAAGAAAAAAAGCCTAGAATTTTAAACAGCTTTTAAGCATTTCTACATCATCTTTTTTTTTTCTTTTTTTTCTTTTTTTTTTCTTTTCTTATAAAAACAGGATATAAACAATGTCTTGTGAAATTTAACAAGACACTCCTAATTCATCCTGACTACTCTAAATAAATATTTCCATGCATAAGTTGAATATACTGTTGATAAAGTGCTTGAAATTTCTTAAAAACGAAAAACATATATATGTAAGAAAAGAATGTTGTCTTTAGAATAAAAAAGAAAAAGAAGTATGTTTCCATAAATACTCAAAAATCCCAGTAAAATACATTCATCCAAGATTGGTAAATTGCTATAATTATTATTCATTGGACATCCTTATGATGCCCTGCACCAAGTAAAATGTAATAAATTATATGGGACCTTATCGTCAGCTAACATAAAACCCAGTGCTGCTTCATATTTTAGAGCAGATATTGGGATTTACCCCTGCTGATGTTTTCTCACTAATGGAAATTCTAATACAGATTCTGTTCACTTGCAGTGCGGAACACTATTTACTCCCAAAATATCCCACTTTTTAAGAGACATTGTGCCATCACCATCTTCATACTTGATGCATTACACATAATTTTGTGAATTTGAAGTAAAAAGTTCCAAGTTTTCGAATCCAAAGATCTTTAAGAGTAAGTCCTGTAGCAGAGAGACTACGGCTACGCAGTATCAGGGTGTTATATTTTTCATAGGCATGAAGTTGCTGAGAAGGGAGGAGGGAAGGTTGCAGTAAAGTTAGCTCCCTATTGAGCTCTCATTCTCGCACCTCTTGAATACATACACACAGACATACACAGAGCTGCTGTTCAGTACTACCACTTTACCTGACAGAAACTGTAAAATTGCTCGGCAGCCAGGATTATTTCCTAGCACCTATTCCCTTCCTTAGCAACCCTGCACAGCAAGATTGTATTCCAGTTATGTGACCTGTATTGGGAACATGTCCGTGGCTAAGGGGCAAACCTGACACAGGAAAAAAGCTTTGTGTCTCCCCAGTGACTTCAAGGCAGTTTTCAACCCTAGGCTTTATTTTAAGTAAGCAGTCTTTATGAATTAAGGTAGTTCTCAATAGTGTCTTCTAATGAATTTCTTTCACTTGAAATCAATGTCTAGGGTAAATGTAATGCTGGTACACAGTGTTGTTAACAACATATGCAAACACTGAACACATCAAACAACCCAATTGTTTCACACAACTTCAGCTTCCCCACCTCTTGACAAAGACCTCTTTGGCAGTGCTCAGACACAGAGCAGAAGTTAACACATACAGATAAGAAAGTAAAATCAGGTACTAAAGTCCAAATTAAGGATGTAGCCTGCAATTTATTGTGCTGAGCCACCTGAAAATTATTGAAGAGTAGGTGTTTCCAGTGTTGTTACGTAAAAAGTGGATTAAATGAATTTATGCAGTGTGTGAAGGTGTAAAAGATTTAACGTAATGACTAGAAACATTCAAAACTGATGTTTCTACAGAAGACAATTTTTGACAGGAAATCTAACCTGAGCAAGAAAGCATAACTCTGCAAAGTTATTTGAGATGACTTCCACTCCCCAAATTAAATTACTTCCCCAAAATATCTCTAATTTTCTTTCTATTAAAAAATTATTAGTCATACTATACTTGCAGAATGCATTCATTCCTTTGGGCTTTACAACTATCTGTTTTTTTTTTTTTAATTTATTCACTTATTTTTAATGAAATTGGCACAGCATATATGATGATGTCAGGGCTGAAGGATGAAAAGGAATAAAATATGACCATTACATTATAAATGATTTTGAGGTCTAATGCAAAAAAGTGTAAGGAGTCAAGAACTGTATGGCTTTGGAGGTAGATCTGTTGCTAAAAGCTGATGCAAAGTGATGCAAGCTAAACAAAGAACAACATCGACAACTTTTTTTTTACCCCGTCTAGTCTTAAAATAGAGGATTAAGATAAAACTGTAAACTGCAAACAACTGAAAAAGAAAATCCAGTTAACCAACGTATGAAATGAAATGGAAAATTTTAAATGGAACTCTTCAGCATGGATTGTGCTAAAATAGAAAAGTTCTTTTGTTAACTACTTAACAAAAGCAAAATTTTAAAATCCAAGATTTGGATTTTAGAGGTCATATAGAGCAAGGCTGAAAATTAAAACAAACTACGAATAGGAATATAGAACACAACCATTTGTTTTTGTGATATGAATATTTAAATTATATATATATATTTGCCAGACTATATAGAGTATAAAGATCAATATTCAGCCCAAAGAAACTTGAAATATAGAAGAAAGAAAGGAAAGAAACACTGGTGATATGAGATGTTAAAGGTTAAGAAATGAGACAGTAGTCATGCTAAGACTTGCACTTGCATCTTCCAGGACAATGAAAGTGAGTCACCAGCTTACACAGACAAGTGTATTTAACCTTCCAGAAATCATGAGGAATTCTGCCTGCATGTTAAAGAATGTATGATCATATCCCATAATCCTTCTTAAGACAGCCTCTTTACATAGAGGATAGCACATTTGGACAAAACTAATTACAACTCTCAATTTCCCTGGAGAGTAGATGTCCATCACTGCCTTCCACAAATAATTAACAGTGAATTATCAAAGTGAACCTTTTGTAAATATCTCACCAGCTGAAATGTATTTGCATGCTAGTACTTCAGTAGGAAGACTAAATTAATGAGCCAAACTACAGAAATCAGTGTAAGTATTTGGAAAAATTGTAAAACTCAAATCCTGTGTGATAAGACATATTACTCACTGAAAATTTTATCCTCATCCCAGCTCCAATACTGTGTATTTTAGTGGAAGGCTTGGCTGTTAAAGTGCTACAAAATCTTATTGTTGTCCAGACCTGGAGGAAATCTGCATGTACATTTTTCATGCTTAATCTATATATCACTCAATTTTTAACTCTAAAAAATTTCAGAAAATGCTGGGAACAACTCTGTGCAGTACATTTGAATTGAATCTGAATGGATTTACAGTATGTTTTAGAATGATGCTTGACAAATCCCTTAAGGAAAGCTAAACTTTATTATCATATTATATATAACATATTATATATATGTCATTATATGTTTCGTTTTCTATTTTTATTCCATCATTTTCTTTTGGATGTTTATTTATTTATTTATTTATTTATTTTAATTTGGGATATTTAACATTTTGGAATGATCTTTAATTTTATGAATTCCACTGTAGAACTTCTTGACATTTAAATAGCCATGTCCTGAGGATCTTGCTTTACCTGTAAGCAAAATACATCAATACTGTCAAAGACTACACTGCACTGTTTATAAATATGTTCAATAATGAGAACAAGCAGTTTGAACAACAACAAAAATCAAAACAAAAAAATAAAACAAACAAAAAAACAGAAACCCAAAACCAAACCAAGCCAAACACAAACAGGAACAGGAAGGTATACAAATTTTCATTTGAAAAAGAATGAAAGCTTATTGTCCCTCAGACTCTTCATATAAACCAGGTGGTATGTAAGACTATGTAAGACCTCTCTGTGCACAAGAAAAAGAGCATGCCAAGTATAAAGTGGGCATGAGCACCAAAGGGAGAAGTAGTGAAGAGAAGGAAGTCCTAGCTTCTGTGCCCTCCTCCTGGCCAGGGCAGGCTGCTGTAGTGAAGGCAGGGGGACCTGGGGGGAGAGAGACACCAGCGCACTGTGAGATTCCTCCCAGAGGGGAACGTAAAGTACTGCAGTGGGCTATGATTGATGTCCACTAAAGTATGTTCGAAAGCTTTTAGAAAAAAAAAAGAACAAGAGAAAGCTCTTTCATCAGCAAATACTGATAGCAAATGAACACTGTCCATGTTGCATAACTAGTTTATAAGAATAAATTTAATCATTAATATACTGTATTCTATTTATTTGTTTACTTACTGGGTGAACTGAATTACATGTGCATTATTTTTGTGCACTCACTAAGGTAGTACTTTAGTTACTAACTTTAGTTACTAATGTAGTAAATTAGTACTTAGAAATTATATAGTAATTTCAAATAGAAGAGTTCTGGGTGGAATTAATTTCATTTAACAAAAGTCTACTTTGTAGACACCTACATCTTTCCGGCTAACTTATGCGCTCTTCAAAAATAATAGATTTTTAAAATTATTATTTTCGAATAAGAATCACCGTTCCTGTTTTAGAATTTCACGTTATATACATGTATGCCCTAAAAACAATATTTTGCAAACTATTTATATTTTTTCCATATAGATGTAGCATGTACATCGCATGAACAGTAACAGCATTCTGTTGAAGTTTTTTACCAGTAGCCACTATTCAGAATATGCAATGAGATATTTATATGGAAGACTATAACATAAAGAGAATAATGTGGAAAGAGATTAAAAGAGCAAAGAAATCACAGCCAACATTCTGACTCAGATAAAACCTAATTTTGCTTTGACAGGGTGAAATAAAACATGAAGATTTAATATCAGTTTGACAGAGTCTGTATGATTCGCTTCGTATTCATTATTTCAGTCCATATAAAGTACTGCTGCTTCCAAAAGACCTTAAGTGTCCTGGTTTCTATGGCTTCTCTTTCTTCTGAAAGACAGTAAAGTCCATGTGACTAAATTATTTAATGGTAAGAAGTTCATCAAGGTGCCAGTGCACCAAAGACCTGTTGTATGCTTAAATTTAAGCACCTGCTTAATTTTTTTCCTCCATGTGACAAGTGACTTAAAAATGGTGATGCTATTTTGATATCTTGTGAGGACATTAAGGAAGAATTTGTTATATAAAATCACCTTGGAGAAAGTTATTTATATACAATCTAATTTTATTCAAAGTACATTGAAGGACAGACAAAAACTGCTGAGTCACAAAATAGAAGACTTTGATAAAGTAAGAAAAATAGTAACAGAAGCATTCAGAGACTGATCATTTTCACAGGCCTTCTCTGTATCTTTTTTAATTTGACTATGCCTTTTTTGAAACAGGGACCAGCTGTGTACTCAAACTGCAGCTGCAAAACAGTATATTCTTGGATTTGTTCTATACTCCTATTTTAAACTTTTTAATAGTTTCTTTTTGACAGTTTGTGATCACTTGACTGGTGTTTTCATTGAAATATCTAGTACAACTTTAATAAAATTGAAGGGAATTATTGACATGTAATTTGATATATTTGAAAAAGGTGTTAGGGCCTTTTCTTAACCAAATGAAGAAGAACCTATATTTGTATTGAAAGTGGCTGGAATGAAAAGTATTCCCAATATGTTCTACCTATGTGTAGCGTGCTGTGAAAGAGCTTTGGAACTTCCAGCTGGAACCTGGAATTAGGATACAGCCTCTGCTTAATCTATATAATGATTTGGATCCATACAGGACTGCAGAATTTAGATGGCGTGTCTAACACAGGAACATTTTGATTTCCTTGTGCTTGGGCATCTAGGTAGATAAAGAGTGGGTATGTCATCGCTTTCTCACAGAATTTAAATAAATGCCAAACTTCATTTGTTCTTTTCCATTGAAAAAATAATAAGCACAACAATAAGAGATGACTGCAAAATTTAAGGAAACGTGAATTTTCTTGATGATCTTAACCAGGACCTCAAGTTGAAGGGAAAAAAATATCAGTAAGGATATATTACAGAAGGAACTTCTGTAATGCAAGCTTGCACAGTATCTTCCTCATCAAGTAAAATGTGCAGCATTGGTAATGAACTAACCTGCTTCTTCATGCTCTTTAGTGATGCTGCATGCATTAGAATGAAAACTGCCTAACAAACGACTTTTGGTTTAAGATTCCTTTTTCTCTCAAAGTCAGTGCCTTGAGAGAAGGAAAACTTGTTGTAAAAATTTCTGTCCAGTTAAATGACTTGTCATGGTTTTAGTCTGCATTTCATTTAAACTAGTCTCAAACACATGACACCTGAAGGGTGAAAATATTCCCCATAAGACAGCCTACAGAAATATTAATTTGTAATTTTGAAGAAATGACTACTTACAAGCCTTTCTTCAGCCATCATACTTACTAATCACCCTTTTTTGTGCATACAATGGAGGTCAATAAAACTCTATACTATCTTTTCAGTTGCACATGCTCTACTGTGTCTGCAAAGGAAGATATGATAGTCTCAGTATTGTGACTGCTCTCAGTCTTTCCTGTCAAATGGCTTTTCAGGCCTTTTATTATGTCATGACAAAGAGTAAAACAAGACAACATTTCTATAATACATAAGCAGCTTGAATAATAATACAGAGCACACATGTAGTAGGAAGAAGATCTACAGCCCATTTCAATCTCTTTTCTCAGTGTCATATGCATTGCTCATTTAGTAGATGACTCACCATAATAATATTTACGGTTGGCATTACTCGAGTGTTCAGTGTCTGGAAATGCAGAATTATCTTCTCTGAAGCACAGCAAGAAATATGAATATAATTCTTCCTTTATATATTTGTGAATTTAAATATCTATGTGTTTTGATAATATGAATACCAATTCAAGTGCCATTAGCCATTTTGTCATAGTCAAGGGCAGGAGAATACAAGCTCTTAAAAACATCACACAGCTAGTCTGTTTACTCACTTCAATCAGATGCAATAACAAAGAATTGGTTATGCTTGAAATCTTAGTGCAAGAAAATAAATGGCCAATTACCATAACATTATTTTTCTTAGATATTGAATACATATGCATCTGAAGTTTTTCATTTAAAAGAAGCACTGTTTTTGGACAGTGCTCTACTAAAACTTGTAACATATGAATTTGGAATTTAAAGACGGTTTAAAAAACCTGCTGAGCCTATTTTTTTTCAGCATGTGAACATCCACAGCAAAGTGCCACCTTCAAGTGATGTAAAAAATATCTAGAACCACTGCGTAATGGTGGAAGGCCACTAGCTAATCAACTCACATTAACACAGCATGTAATTGAGTTTCCAGCATCCAGAGACAGGTCCTTGCACAAACACATTACTCACTAAGGTGTCATCAATAATGAAATCTAGACAGAGGATGAAGGCCTCCAAATTAGCAGAGTGTCACTTAGGACTTTAAGCCTACTATTTTTACAGTCTCCCTCCAGGAGCTCCTCTTGCTTTATGTAATCAGCTCCCGAACTATTCACTTGCTCCCTGCTAAGCTTTTATCTCCATGAAGTGAAGGTGACAATGAAACACTCCTGCAAGATCCTCCTGGCAGCATTCCCACAATGCCTGCTGGACTGTTTTGATCCCATTCCATATGTCCACAATTTAAGCAGCACTATAACTGCCTGTCTCTGAATTGTATCGTATCACACTGCAGGGCACAATCCTGCAGTACCTGAGTTTCGAAGTAATCTTCTCAGCCTATTTCAATTTTCACATTAAAGAGCATGCTGCCTGGAACTTGATGATTACAGGTTTGTAAGGACAGGATCAAACAGAGGAAGATGCTAGCGGGGAGTCAAGAGTGAGAACATTATTCTGCAGATAGAATTTTTTCTCTTCTCCTTTAAATAAATTCAGACATCTACAGCAACACTGACCTAAGCATGGCTTTGCAGTTACATATTACTGCAGAAACTTTTAAGTAAATTTCTTATGTGTGAGTACACAGAGGAAAGCAATTTATGAGAAGCTGTTTTTATTATTAGTCAATTGTAGCTCTGGATTATTAAATGCAGGGACCAGATAGTTAAGAATATATTTGTAATATATGAAAGAGTGCATATGTGATAATTTACTTGGTCAATAAAACTATTAATTATTTTTTCTGCTGATTAAATACTGTGAACATTGAAGAATGAATTTATTTATCAGTGCAATTTATTTTCAGAAACAGACACTAAATGCTCTTCTTTCTTTCCTTTCTTTCTTTTTCTTTCTTTCTTTTCTTTCCTTTTCTTCCTTCCTTCCTTCCTTCCTTCCTTCCTTCCTTCCTTCCTTCCTTCCTTCCTTCCTTCCTTTCTTTCTTTCTTTCTTTCTTTCTTTCTTTCTTTCTTTCTTTCTTTCTTTCTTTCTTTCTTTCTTTCTTTCTTTCTTTCTTTCTTTCTTTCTTCTCTTTCTTTCTTTCTTTCTTTCTTTTCTTTCTTTCTTTTTTCTTTCTTTCTTTTCTTCTTTCTTTCTTTCTCTCTCTCTCTCTCTTTCTCTCTTTCTCTCTTTCTCTCTTTCTCTCTTTCTCTCTCTCTTTCTTTTTATTTTCCTTCCTTCCTTCCTTCCTTCCTTCCTTCCTTCCTTCCTTCCTTCCTTCCTTTTTTTTTTCCTGAAATCTGTCAAATATTCTTAGATCATATTACATCATCATTTTAGTAAAATTAATGATGGTCAATATCATAAATGATAGCTCTTTGCAAGTGAAACACTCTGTCATGTCAGAATACTAGGGTAGTAAAGGTCTGTGCAGTTATACATGCTGGTTTTCTATTCTGAAAAAAAAAAAAAGGAGATATCACAGTGATCCCTCAAATATTTTAATAGAAAGGCATTTGATATATAAATACAGAATACATTTAAATGTTGCATTTCATCTGTCAACAGCTGCCATGTACAGATTTAGGAATGTTTAATAAAACTAACACAGTAATAATATTATAAACATTATTACCAATGAGAAATAAAAAGAGTACACAGGTTTTAAAATAAGATTTTGCCACTAGTTGTGGGACTACAGTAAGGAATGTGATTCTGAATGGGCACTTTGTGTTCTTTTCCTGGTCCTTGGTATCATATGCACAGGTATAAATAAGAAATGCTGTTTTCTCGTGTTTTCTTTATACAGTAGCTGTTTAGTAAAAAGAACACAGACCATAGAGCCTTGGCTTTAGTCTTATCCAGGATGGTTACTGTTCCTGTGCTGCCAGTGATGAAGGCTGAAACATTTTCCATCCTCTTCCTTTCCATTTAGTAAAGAGAGAGAGAAGCACAGAAGGAATCACGCCTGGACAAATATTGGATGCAATATTTGGATCAAATATTGGACCAATTATTGGATCACAAGTAAGTTCTGACATATTTCTATACCATTCTTCTCTGCCCTACTTCATTCATCCTCAGTACCACCACAACACCTAAGAATCTGTTACTGATATATTAAATAACGTGATTAACTTCTCTCATGTATTCCCTTTCTCTTTGAAGACCACGAATGGTCAGAGATTGGTGTACTATATTTTGTGATCTTATATGTATCTATATCCATCTATGTATCTAGAAATAGATTTACTTAGGTACATACATAAGCATTATTCTGATTTAAAGAAGACAGTGTCAAACTAAAGTGAAGTAGAATAAAATAAAATTTATTCTGTGATGGGTTTTAGACTCTCAATGAGTGCTTTCTGAATCAAAGAGGAAGAAAGTCCTTCTGAACAAACTGTTTTTGCTGTACAAAGTACTTTTAACATTATTGGATATTTAGATAAGTATTTAGATAAGCTGGAACCAGGCCATCAAATGCCTTGAATTGCACCATTTGGGATGAGTACCAGTGAAAATATCCAGGCTTCACACCTAGATGGATCATTCAATTGTGATGGTCAAGTCAGAAAAAGGTAAGAGTAGCTGTCACCAAGTTGCAGTCTGCCAGGATGAATCAGATTTTCCTAGCCAGCTGGAGTCAATAGAAAACAACACTTCTGAACAATACTGTGCCCAGTTCTGGCTATTACATGAAAATGTAGAATCAGCGAGGAATCCAGGACATTCCAGGAATCCAGGATCAATCCATGATCTGAACTGGCCAGCTGAATACATCTCCAAACAAAGGAAATAAGATTACAAATATTTCAAAAGTTCTTCACCTGGGAGTATCTGTTCCGAGTACATATGGAAAAGCATATTTTACCTATAGAATTTTATCTTTTTTTTTTTTTATTAGTTGCATATATGGAATATGCTATGTATCAGTGAAAAAGAAAAATAAACTATTAGACAGCGATGCAAAACCTTCCCCATTTCATGATTAAGCCCACACACTTCACATGCATAAAGGAAAACAAACAAAATTTATATGGCCAAGTTGGCAAAGAAGAGAAGGTGGAAGTTTTTTCTGTTTACCTGAAGCTCTAGCAGCCAATTTGAGGTGGCTGAGACTACCCTGTATTGTTCACAGGAGACTCATTGTCTACCTGAGGCCAGAGGTTAACAGGATGCCATCATGTCTTCAGGTTTTGCTGTTAGCCTACTCTTGAGGAAAGAAAACAGTAAATAGTTTCATTCCAAAGTTCACTGATCAGTGTCAGGCACAACATGAACAGTTACTGATTGTTATCTTTATCTATCTCTAGTTATCATTCTAAATTCATTAATGAAGAATGATTTTTGTGATTTTTGAATAAATAAATAGTCTTATGGATGGTATAACCATAGACAGTAAACCAGAGTGTCAATAGTGTCTGAAAAAAATGGGGAGATTATATTTATGATTTAAGACAACATTAAGATTGGCAAATAAAAGACTTAAATTGTCTAGATCTGAGATGTTTAGCTGCAGTGTAACACTACTGAGATTCAGATACTGTATAACTACAGGAATGAATACCTCAGTACTTCAGATGTCATCCAAAACTAAATGGCCTTTTGCCAGTGCTCAGGCCTTGCTGTGAAAATGTATGTTTTTAACCTTAAGTTACAGGAGATAGGACAGGATGTCAAAATGATAGGAGAGAGAAATAAACAGTACTATCTTTGATTAATGTAGCATTGTCACGTACCCCTTCATTAAAAAATGTTTTTTAGATACTTTAACAATGTGAGGAATATCTTGTTACTTGTCATCTTGTTCAGCCTGACATTTCATCCCTTCCACTTTTACAGTACTTGCACTCTTTTCTAACTAGATTTGCAAGTGGTGCCAATTATGGAAATAAGAGCACTATTTTCAAAATCCAAATTTTTTTAAATAAAAATTTTAGCTTGAGAACCTGAACATTAAGAAAGAAGGCAAGGTGTAGAGTTCTGAGAGCTGAGGCTTTGAAACATTAAATATTAGTTAAGGGTAAAACTTGCAACAAGGGAGGAACTCTTTGTTGACTCCTCCAACAAAAGAGGAGTTGCTAATACAGAGTAATCGAATAATGGCTACTAATATTTCTTATGAATGAACCTACCACTATTTCAAAATCAGTATTTATACCCTAATGGTTAAAATCTCTGATTATCCATGTATATATGCATCCACACGCATTGTGAATTAAATATACTTAAATGTATTAATAAGTTTAATTATTTTACTTCCACGAATATTTCACATTCCTAATGCATTCTTGTTTAGTGATATCAAAGTCACAATAACTTTTCAGTTGTCTATCATTCTCTCTCTGATATATGTCTTAGAAATATTTACTTAATGATTTTGCAGCTCAAATGTTAAAACATGAAAGCGTGATTCGTAGTCTAATTTGAAAGGCAAACTGACATGAAGAGCAAAGTTGTAAGTTTTTTCTGGTCAGATGGACTGATACAGATATTTGTCAAGATTACTGATTACAGGAGACATGAAAATATGTTTTTCAATGGCAAAGACATGCAATTTACTCATCAAAGCACAGATGCTTGTCTTCTTAGTGAGAAGTTAGAAAGTCATTGGTATCACACGCAAATAGAAAGCAATGTATTGTGGGAATCTCTTGCATATTTTGGTAGAGTTAGGACTTGAAAGTATTCTTGTAAATTTCAGAATAAATGGTTAGATAGAAATAAATATTTAGGCAAAAGTCTCATGCAGTTCGCATTGGGAAGGAGCTGTGTTATGTATTTTTGTCACTTGGTTGAATCTTCTCTGATTTTATTTTAATTTAAATTTAAATGTGCAAATTGAAAGTCATGGTTTTGCAAGGCCTTTGAAGCAACTGCTGTCATTAGTTGCATGTTAAGCAACAAGAAGCATGTAACCATGCTTTAGCAAATAAGATTACACAAGATAATACATTGAAACTATTTTAGCAATCATAGATTATTGATCCCAATTTAATTTATGAGCTAAGAAAATTTTGAAACATATTAAAATATATAAAAAGGTAGTAGAAAAATCTGTTAGCACATCTTCATAAATAAATAGGAATTTAGTTTACTTCTTCAGAAACCAGAAAATTCATGTCTGATTCTGAACAACAATGAATAGTAGGGGACCTTAAAAAAGGTATCTTTCTTACAGAGACATCATAGACAAAAGAGTCACTGATAAAATAGCTTCTATGTGCCTGATTATTCCAGTAAAGAAATAGGAGAGTTACTCTTTAGTTAGCAACAAACTAAGAAGGCTCAGCTTTAGTCATATGCTCTTCACTGGGGACAGAACTAAAATGAAATAAAAGCCACAACAAAATATTTTGTTGAAGAAGCAGCTATTCAGATCTCTTGGGATGAGAAAAGCTGATAATACTTCTGCTTTTTTTATTATTATTATTATTTATTATTTTAGAAAGTACAGAATGTTGTGATAAATAGAGCAGATATCATCCAATTTTCCCTGGAAGGTTGATTAAAAAATTACATGAATGTAAATCTTAGCACGGCTGATAATCAAATATATCTTACTGGTATTCTTATCAGCATTTTGTTTATTGAAAGTGACACCACAATTCCATGGATGATAGAAATAGTGAAGTATCTTATTTTTACTTCTGCCCTGTTAGCAAGTTAAGACTTGTTTTCTGATTAAAAATTATTGATGATTATTTTGGGTATCTACGAAGATATGTGAAGATATCTATGTGGCTCAGTGTGTAAGAGAAGTATTGGCTTTGGATACCTGTCTGTTCAGACTTGAGTGCCCATGAAATATGCAAACTATTAGCTTATTACACTGGTGTAGTTCATTTATATTAATATCATGATTCTGTGCAGAGGTGTTGCCAATCATGTAATATTGCAGCTGAGAATGGGATATCTGAATTTGGACAGACATAATGAAGTCCAAAAAGGCCTCATAATGAAAGCTTCTGTTCTTCTCAGTTGAATCTAGCAGCAAATAGGATTATTCCTGAACTGGAAAGACTGAAAAAAAAAAGGCCAATCATATCTACTAAAACATTCAATATTTTCCATTTCACACTTCTAATCCATATTAAAACTTTTGTTCCCACTTAGTTGCTTTCCATTAGCAGCTTGAATTTTCTATTCCATCATTTTTGTTTTGATGCAGATCATTTATCTGTTTGATCCAGTTCTGTTGTGTTTTATCAGTTCAATCATTCTTTTCAGTTTTCCTTTAAGATTATAACATTTCTTTTCATCTTCAGCAACTGTATGGCCATTCTTAAGAAACATAGCTGACTGAGAAAGGAAAAATATCAAAGCTCTCTGATTACAATAGCTGAAAAAATATAAGCTTGTAGCTGCAGCTATCAGAGAGTTAAGAACTTGTACTGAATATTATGGACATGTCTTGTTGTTCCATTTTCTACTAGAAGAAATTAAAAGACTGTGACAATATTGAATAGCTCATTAGACAAACACAATAGGAACAAAAAAGGCAGAATATAATAGAGACTGGGATAGAGTGATTATGGCTTCTCAAGACTCAGTGACCCATTCTTACAATTTGACCCAGAATGTTTTTTCCTCTAGCCTGTTATTCCATTGAGCAAGAACAAAAAATCTCAAACCCCTTGCCTGCTGCAGCTGATGATCTGGTATTTGACTGATATGCATATATATATTGATCTACAGGTAACAGATTTCATAAGCAACATCTGAAATATTTATAAAACACTTATGAATTTTCTTCCAAAACAGAAAGCAACCTAGATCATATATCATTTAGGCATAAGCTCTCAGTGAGTGGTGAGATAATTAAAATACTTAAAATTATTATTACTTCAGGATTTTGCCTGATTATTTTTCTCATCAGCTAATATTGAATGCAAAATGGACCATATCAAAGAAAATATATCCAGGAATAATGATTTTTTTTCTTTTTTTGGTACTCTTAACCAACAGAGAGGCTTTGAAGTATCAAGCAAATGTAGCAAAGATTTTCATCACCAAAACAGACAGTGTAAATTGCAATAAAATGCAAATAGTTAATGAAACAGTAAGCCATACATGTCACATATTGAAGGATCTACAGTTGCCCGAGACCAAGGTGCTCAGACCATCAGATAGTGGCTGTGAGGATTTCTGTCTTTAGTGGAAAGAAAACAAAATGAAGGCAAAATTTCTGTGATTCCCTCTTCCACTGCTACATATTAGAGCTGAATCCATGAATCATTGTGATATGGAAAAAAATGATAGAAAGAAAGAAAGAAAGAAAGAAAGAAAGAAAGAAAGAAAGAAAGAGAAATAAATAAATAAATAAATAAAGAAAGAAAGAAAGAAAGAAAGAAAGAAAGAAAGAGAAAGAAAGAAAGAAAGAAAGAAAGAAAGAAAGAAAGAAAGAAAGAAAGAAAGAAAGAAAGAAAGAAAGAAAGAAAAAGAAAGGAAGAAAGAAAGGAAGAAAGGAAGAAAGGAAGAAAGGAAGAAAGGAAGAAAGGAAGAAAGGAAGGAAGGAAGAAAGAAAGAAAGAAAGAAAGAAAGAAAGAAAGAAAGAAAGAAAGAAAGAAAGAAAGAAAGAAAGAAAGAAAGAAAGAAAGAAAGAAAGAAAGAAAGAAAGAAAGAAAGAAAGAAAGAAAGAAGAAAAAGAAAAAGACCAGGACAAAAAAGCCCAAAACTTTATTCATAAAAAACATACATAAGAATTTGAATTTTTATAGCTTATATTTCTATGATTTTCTAAATTAAATACTTAAACTCAATAGTATTTTATTTGTATGAGGACTTCATCCTTATATACCGAAATAAAAATAACAATATCAGAGTGGATTATAGCCCGGAAATCCAACAGAGATATATAGTGGAGTGCACCCTTTTCATTATCCAGAGTATAAAATGTTTATAAACTTATCAGACAAAATTTTTATGCACCAACTTTAAAATAAAATAAAAATATAGGTATTAGAAGCATATGCAAAATTGGGGAAATGTAGCTGTACCAATTTGGGAACCTAAATACAAGAATTTTGTACAATTTTGGATACCTTAGAATATCTGAGATATCTGCATGGGTCTAATGGATAAGAAATAAGACATAAAAGAAATCTCTACACTTCTGGACTGGCAACTGAAGTTCAGACAGGAGAACATCATGGTCTAAAATGTCACAAGTGTCCAAGTGCCGGGTTCTGCATCTGGGGCGCAACAACCCCAAGCAGAGCTACAGGCTGGGAGATGAGTGGCTGGAAAGCTGCCTGGCCGAGAAGGACCTGGGAGTATTGGTTGATAGTCGGCTGAATATGAGCCA
The DNA here is from genome assembly GCF_040182565.1 of Anser cygnoides. Taxonomy (NCBI): domain Eukaryota; kingdom Metazoa; phylum Chordata; class Aves; order Anseriformes; family Anatidae; genus Anser; species Anser cygnoides. The sequence goes on from NC_089875.1 coordinate 95,171,774, forward strand.
GCAGTGTGCCCAGGTGGCCAAGAAGGCCAACAGCATCCTGGCCTGTATAAGAAGCAGTGTGGCCAGCAAGTCTAGGGAAGTGATTGTGCCCCTGTACTCGGCTCTGGTGAGGCCGCACCTTGAGTACTGTGTTCAGTTTTGGGCCCCTCGCTACAGGAAGGACGTGGACGTGCTCGAGCGAGTCCAGAGAAGGGCGACCAAGCTGGTGAGGGGTCTGGAGAACAAGTCTTACGAGGAGTGGCTGAGGGAGCTGGGCTTGTTCAGCCTGGAGAAGAGGAGGCTCAGGGGCGACCTTATCGCTCTCTACAGTTACCTTAAAGGAGGCTGTAAAGAGGTGGGGGTTGGTCTGTTCTCCCACGTGCCTAGTGACAGGACGAGGGGGAATGGGCGAAAGTTGCGACAGGGGAGTTTTAGGTTGGATGTTAGGAAGTACTTCTTTACCGAAAGGGTTATTAAGCATTGGAATGGGCTGCCCAGGGAGGTGGTGGAGTCACCATCCCTGGAGGTCTTTAAAAGACGTTTAGATGTAGAGCTTAGGGATATGGTTTAGTGGAGTACTTAGTGTTAGGTCGGAGGTTGGACTCGATGATCTTGAGGTCTCTTCCAACCTAGAAATCTGTGATACTGTGATACTGTTTTTTTTTTTTTTTTTTTTTACTTCACAGAGATCTATGTCATTTTTTGAGATACTTTCGTGACTGATCTGGGATGGAAGAAGATACAGGGTGAACATAAGTAGTCAGGTTGTATTTCTTTGTGACATAGGGCAAGATATACATATTAATGACAGTTAACAAAAGCTGCAAATCTTAGAATGTCTCAGAGATTATTTACACCAAGTTAAGTATTCAAATTAATAAATTCAGCTCTTGATTTTATGTAGATTCAAGTATGTACTCAACTTTATGTGACTTTGTGAAATGTGTGGAATGATGCATGTGGTTTACATGCAGATATATTGCCAGGACATGTTTTAAAGTCTTACTATCTTTAAACTTCATTGATTTATATTTTTAAATAATTTGAGATACTCAGAAGAACTTCACCTAGCTCAAATGAAAATTTCATATTTTATGAGACTGAGTCAAAGAATCTTAATGTCTATTTGAAAATGGTTGTTGGATGGACCCTATAAACGTGCATCATTTCATAGAATCATAGAATCATTCAGGCTGGAGAAGAACTCTAAGATCATCTAGTCCAACCTTTAACCTAGTACTAAAGTCCACTACTAAAGTCCATGCTACTAAGTTCCAAATCTACTTTACACATTTCTTGATTACCTCCAGGAATGGTAACTCAACCCCTTCTCTGGGCAGCCTCTTCCAATGCTGCACAATCCTTTCAATAAGGAAATTTCTCCTAATATCTAACCTAAACCTCCCCTGGTGCAACTTGAGGCCACTTCCCTTCGTCTTATCACTTGGTGCCTTGGAGAAGAGCCTGAACCCCACCTCACTATAGCCTCCTTTAAGGCAATTATAGAGTGTGATAAGACCTCCTCTGAGACTCCTTTTCTCTAGGCTAAACAACCCCAGTTCCCTCATCTGGTCCTCAAAAGACCCGTTTTCTAGACCCTTCACCAGCTTTGCTGTTCTTCTTTGGACATTCTTTAGCACCTCAATGTACTCCTTGTAGTGAGGGGCCCCAAACTGAACACAGTATTTGAGGCGTGGCCTCAAATTTGAGGCAATCTGTAACTGTGCTATGACTAGGTTTATGATGTTATGCAGGATGCTAAGAGGAGCAAAGATACTTTGTTCCCCCAGTGCAGCTACTTTTTTCTGTATTTTGGGAACTAGTCCATGGCTGAGATTTTGCACATGCTAGATGTGAATTCTGCTAGACAGAATGGCAGCAAGCTGCTTCCTCCTCCAGCAGCATAAGCATGTCTGGGCAGCACTGTAGTCCTAGGGACAGTGCATATCCATATGATTTAAGGGGAAATGTACAGTTTAATCATTGATAAATGTCATATTCAGAATGTAAAGGGTAATTTAAAGAACTTTACAAATCTGGATAGCAAATTTCTTAACACACAGTGTAGCATTTGTTAAAATAATTTCAGACAACAAATACCTCCTACATTACAAAACTACTGCCCCAGACTACACTAATTTATTTAACATCTTCCTTTAAATATGCTACAAGTTCATCCTTCCTTTATCTTTTCACCATGCAGCCGTTCCACCTTTGATTTGCAAGAGATTCTCCACAGAAAAGAAGATATCTTTCCAGTGACACAAGCTGTGGGAATGTTCAGCCTCTTCTACAACTTACTTTTTAAGTGTTTCTTTCTCAAAGAACTGACCTTTTCTCTCATATACAAGAGAATATGTATAGAATTCAAATGCGAAGCTACAGCCATCACAATGTAGTTCAACTTATGAAGTAGTGATTCTCACCATTCACAGAAAGCTAGAAAAGATTAGGATTTCAAAGCTCCTAAGTAACAGAAAACTAAGGCCAATGACTTTGAAAGAAATGTAGGCTCAGAGTGTATACATGCTTTAGACAGAAAAATATTGTTTTAAACATAAGCACTCAGCAAACTCAAGAAAATTCAGTTAATATTTTACAGTTACTATGATTTGATTATCAGATTAGACAATAATAATCACGTTTTCCTTTTATAATTCCTAATAGGACAGCTAGTAAATATTCCTCCATCAACTTTATAAACACTTTGTGAACTTGGTTTGTAATCTCTTCAGAAAATAATATTTAATTTCCTAAGTTACTAAGGAGCTTCTCAAATTTTTAAGCAGACAGAAAAGTCCAACTGATCATTATGACTTGAGATCACTGTTTTCATTTTGTTTTCAGACTAACCCTGCAGCACAAAGCTTGTAACAAAACACTTTGTAACAAGTCATGTTCCCATGCTGGTGAATCTATGAAAGGAGTAACAGCGGACTGGTCCCCATAATGTATTTTTATATAGAAATTAGTGAGGCTGCTGGAATGAAGTTTCTCACAGACAAGTCAGGAATGAATGGCGAGGGGATGTTACTTGCTAGCTTAAGACTGAGAATCCTTCTTCTGGTTTGCTGCTTCAGCCTCATCCCTCTACCAGAAACATTACTGCTCTACCCAATCCTTTCCCCTTTTCCTCCTTCCCTCATTGCCTCTGCTTATTCAATACCTGCGGGCTAGCTATAACATTGACAAGAATTTAAAAAAAAAAAAAAAAAAAAGATTAGGAGAGAGATACATAAATATGATACATAAATATGATGGAGAGTTTTTACTCACAAAAGAATTTTGTAGCCAGTAGTTACAATGACATAAAAAGAGCCTCTTCCCTCTTCTTATTGTAACTGCTCCTGTTCAATGATCAAATTCTAATGGCTTAATGCTGTAATACTGTGAGTAATGTACAGTCATTACAAGTATAGATTGTACTATAGAATGGCTCTGCTATTCATAAGAATTGCATGCTTGCCTTTAGCCCTTACAAGAATATATCTTCAATGTAGCTCTGTGGAATTTTGATAGGTAGCAGCCTTCACAACAAGAGTAAGGGTGACACAGATGCTCTTCCACAAGCTTTTCTGACTTGCTTTGTTGTGACTGATAATGTTAACGAGACTGACATCAGCCAGAGTGACAATGCCTTGCAAGCTTTAGATCCTCACCCATTCAAGTGCACAGAATCCCGTTTCCCCTTTGAACACTTCCAGTGGAACAAAATTGTGTCATGGTCTTCAGATGATCACAAGCTTAATATTAGAGATGGCAACCTTATACTTCTGGTAATTGGATGTTTTTTTTTTTTTAATCACAATTATTCAACTAAGAACAGCCACTTTTTCTATTCTTTTCCTAAAAAGATCATCTACAGCAGTCATGCTTTCCCAATGTGTGTTCCCAGTGCAGGAGCCCAATGAACTCTACTGGAACATTCAGAATGAAAACACATTGGCTGCTGGAGGCTGTGGAGAGGCCCTCAGACGTGATGAGAGAAGAGACAGGCAGACTGACGCAGCAGAAAAGACACAGGCTTTGGTTGAAGTTACTGCAGAGCTCTTTAGAGTTTGCACCAGATCAAGCTAAGCATGTACTCATGCCACTGCATTGAAGAGGATGGAAAGACACACGTTCAGGAGTCTTTTGCCCTCCAGTGTCATCTACATATTAGACTTTCCCTTTCACTGCCTCTGCCAAAAAGGTTCCTTGTCAGTGTGAATGCTCAACTGAAGCACAATATCTAGCCTACAGAAAATGGCTCTAGCTGGGAAAATGGTGGAAGCAACATGTGAAAAATGCAGAACTCCCTTAGTATGTCAGGTTTCTCTGGGTATAGTGATCGTCTCTTCCCAGGACTTCTTTTGCCACTGAGGAAATGCCACAAAATCTTCCTATACTTTTGCCTTAGTCCATGTTAGAAACTAATGACACCCTGGAGGTTCCTGTTTCTCTCCTTCAGTGGAAAATGAGAGCAACACAAGAGTCTGATATATGACTGCTATGTGTGTTAGGTGAGATGAATAAAGTAATTAACTACACTAAAAGACTGAAGAACACAATCTAGCAGTTAGGAGATAATAGCCTTTTGCTACATACACCAGCAATATCAGAAACATTTTACTTTGTAAATGTTAATGGCTGATGAAAAACTTGTGTGATTTATGTACAGCAGCCTGTTCCGTACTTTAGATCTTACTTCACAGATCTCTTCCTGTGATCTCAGTGAAGCTTTTAATTGTACCAAGCATGATTAAAAGCCTTTCAGTGAATGCTGGTGTTCATTCTCCTCCTTTTTCAAATGCTATGTCTTCCTACTTCATTTTTTTGTAGAGTTGTGGAACTCTATAACTCCCTTCCCTGGAACTGATCAAACACAGGAGACTTCTCTATAGTTATCAGAATGCTGTTTTTCCCAACTTTTCTTTAATTAATGGCTCCAATGTCTGAATCTTCAAGCCACGTTTTTTTTTTTTATCACCTTTCTTGCATCAACCACTATGCCTGATATGCTGTCATAATATAGCTTCATTTAAATCATATTTACTTTTATTTTTAACTCATAACTAATTTTTCTACGGTCTTACAACAAAACCAACAAAATATATAAATGATACATAATATATCCAGCTATTCTATTAAAAAAAAAAATAATTGTTTCAACTTCTCCAAAATCTTTATTGGAATTTCTTAGTCTTTCCTTATTGCCTGGCATAGGAAAAAAAAAAAAAAAAAAAAAAGAAAAAAAGAAGAAAGAAAAGAGGAAGGAAGGAAGGAAGGAAGGAAGGAAGGAAGGAAGGAAAGAAAGAAAGAAAGAAACAAACAAACAAACAAACAAACAAACAAACAAAGAAAAAGACCTGCATTATCTCTGTTTCAACAACAAAGAATTGGGTCATTAACAATACAAAAAATAGAGGTTGTCAAGTTAATATACCATCTCTTAAATACGATTTATTGTATATTTTATATACATACATGTATGCATATATTTTGAAAACCCTTTCTGGACATCCACAAGTCTCTTGTCTGACACATTCTATGTGCAATTTATCTGAGCTAGACTGTATTGATGCTGTGAAAGATAAGACTTGCACATACACAAAAAACAGAACTGAAAATGTTAATGTTTTCTGACTTCTTATGCATTAGTGTTTGATATCTTTTTTTTTTTTTTCTATTTGTCCATCCCCTAAAAATCTGTCTATAGAAAATTGTAGTCTTCTGACAAAACCTTCTTTTTATTAGTTCCCTTTTATATACACCCATAGAATAGTGATCCTTGAGCCCTTGGATGAAATCTACTCCAACACTTAAAATGATTCAAGTACTGTCTGTTGGTCTGAAGCCAGCTGAAGCCATAAGCAAAATACTCCCACCTCCCCCCCATGTAAGGTATCTACATGGAAAGGTTTCTAATCCTCACACTATACCTAAGACTTTGAAAAATTTACAGCAAGAACAAACATATAACCAATGTTTAGGCCTAGGCACTGGTGCTGTTTAATTTACTGTTAAGTTATAACCTTCGGATCCAGAAACTGCAGCTTGAAAACCACTGCCCTTAAAAACAACTGCATTCTTAATGCCCAACACAGGAAAACCCCTACTTGAAAAGCAGATCTACAACCAAAAATTCCCGGGTGTTTGAAACAAAATTCACTGTTTTCTGACACTGAAACGTCAGAAATCAGAAACTGTCTGACAGTCAGGGTCAGTACACCTGTGAGCTGTGCATGCTACCCGTCCAAAGGAAAGGAAGTGAAAAACACCCATTGTGTATGAAACCTACTACTACAGTGAGAATTACTGTGAATATTTGTTCTCTGCTGATTTTTCAAGCCTGCTCATATTTTTTACTAATATATTTGTTCTTAAATGGCTGAAATATCATATGTTCCTTTGTGCTAGCCTAGCGGGCTGGAACATCAGTTTGGAATGTGAAGAAATGACCTCAAGTAGTGCCTGGGGAGGTTTAGATTAGGTGTCATGAAGAATTTCTTCACAGAAAGGGTGGTTAGGTATTGGAACAGTCTTCCTATGGAAGTGGTGGAGTCCCCATCCCTAGAGGTATTTAAGAGACATGTAGTGTTGCACTTAGGGACATGGTTTAGTGGTGGACTTGTTTGATGGTTGGATTTGATGATCTTAAGGGTCTTTTCCAAAGCCTCTTAAATCTTAACATGTTTAAAAATTATCTTTGCATTCTGAATGTTTCTATAAAAACACATTTGACAACCAATGTAAAGGATGTGAAAACCACAGGGGATGTCTCTGTGGGGTACAGCATGAGCTTTACCCAGGTCCCTAGAACCAACTGCTTTTATACAAGACAGTTCTGTAATAAGAAAAATAGAGCAGCCTGTGGGGAAGACCTGACAATGTTGTCCCTGTCACTGATGGCATTGAATATACCACAGCAGTCTGCATAAAATGTAGTACTGTTCTTGTACCAGTAGCTTCAGTCTCCCTGATACTTTGAGGCATGAAGTGCTCTAAAGTCATAAGAGCTTTTCTTAAACACTGCTTTCAATAGAAACGGTATGAATCTATAATGCAGATATCCACTAAGCTATTATTTTCATACTGACACTGGTATACATGGTGTTCTCCAAAAACAAACAAAAAAAACAAACAGAAAAAAAGGGGGGGGGGAGGGAATATATATTCTGTTCTCCCTAGGTGCACACAGAAAATATTTTCTTCTGCATTTTTTTTTTCAGTGGTGCGCTAGTAACAAGCACAGTAGAGTTACATCAGGCTTTAAGCTAAGGGAGCAGCTCTGCTTCTCTGTTGAAAGATCTGGAATGTCTCATTTCAAGACACAGTAACCCCTCAACTGTATGATGAAGGATATTAGAAAACGTGAATCACTCCTCCTGTGTTTATCTGAAATTTAAAGAGATATACTTTTCAACCTAATTCACACATTTCAGATTTTACCATACTTCATGTTAAAATCCACACTCCTTCCCCTTAAAAACAATTTGCTGAAATAATAGCCTGAAGGAAGAAAAGGAAAGAACCATAACAAGTCAAGATTTTTTCTGCTTTGCTCATGTTTGTACTAGTGGGAATTAACTCAAGAGGCACATGTGCCTTTATCTTGTTTATTAAAGAAAATAACTTCATTACACAACCTGTATTTTCTCCCTTGTGTTTTTGAATAGTGGCTCTATACTTTGTTATCCTCCAGGGTGAAAGTATCTATGACATTTAAAACACTAAGACAGTCTGCTTGCTGCTGTATGTAGAAATAACTTTAATAATATCAAGATAATTTCTCAGGTAATTAATTTCACCCACTGATGACATAATATGTAAATAATTTGTACTAGTGTGCAATATCAGAGGAGCTTAAATATGTTTACAGGCTGAACTATAAGAAGAAAAAGAACCAGCTAACTCCACAGGAGACCACCAGTAGGACGGGAGATGAGAGAAAAGAAAAGCAGGAAAAAAAATATATATATGGGAAAAAGAAGAATTATACATATAAATGAAATTGGAGTAGAAAAGATGTGAAAAGAAAACCACAAGTTAGAATTAGTGTAGGGAATTAGTTAGAAACCAGTAAAGTGAAGTAAAAAGGAAGACATGTAAAAGGAAGACATGTAAAAGAGAGATGTGGGATTGATTTTGAAACAAGTCACTACAGCATCACTACTGACAACATTCCTCTGTCATGAAAGCAGCCATTGCAGAAATCCTATTCTATTGTTACTCAAGTGAGTTACTTTGCCCAAACTATACTGGGAACTAACCTTGATATGTGGAGCAATTTTACAGTGTTGTAATAAATACGCATTGGGGTGGTATCTGACTTTTCAAGTTGCCCAGTTCATTTGTCTCTGATTGAAAAAAGTACAAGAGACATAGTGCAGCTCAGAAGAAAGAAGACCAGCTAGAAATTCAGTGCTACCAAGGTAATCATAAAAAATAAAATAAAAGTCTATTGTGACCCTGGGGGGGGGGGGGGGGTGTTGGGAGAGGGCATTCGGGGCAGGGTGGGAGAGAGTTGTGATAACCTTTAAATTATCAGTATGGTGGGTGACATTTTTCAAGAAATCTCCTACACTTTCTGCAATCTTTAGTCAAGAAATAAGGCCTAATTATCCTCAGTCTTCTTTTTGTCTCTGTCCCTCAGACAAATAAATAGTTACCATCTCAAAATGTGGGACAGTGATATCTTGTCAACTTCCCTACATTTGGAAGTACCTTACAGAACAAAGGCTACTAAGTAAGTTGTTTTAATATTTCATGTACTTCCAGAAATGAAAGATATGATGCTCTATAAAACAAAGTCTCATCTTTAAATTAGTTCACAACAAAGTGACTTACTTAGTCAATAATTATATGTAATTGTAGTTAATAATGTAGATTATTTTACATTTGGATATTCCTAAGACATTTGCAAAATGCGTATTTAAATAAAAAAATATTTTTTTCATGTTCCCCTGTAAGATGTCATTTACTATTTACAGTGAAAGTAAAATTTGCAAACAAGCAACATCAACAAAACCCCAACAAGCAATGAGAAAAAGAATGGAATCTTTTTGCACCTCTCCTATGAAGAAAGGCTGAGAGAGCTGGGGCTGCCTACAGAAGAGAAGGCTTTGGGGTGACCTTATTGTAACCTTTCAGTACTTGAAGGGGGCTTATAAAAAAGATGGAGAACAACTCTTTGCTCAATCAGATATTGACAGGACAAGGGGGAATGGTTCTAAAAGAGGGGAGATTTAGATTAGAGGTTAGGAGGAAATTTTTCACTCAGAGGGTGGTGAGGCACTGGAACAAGTTGCCCAGAGAGGTGGTGGATGCCCCATCGCTGGAGGTGTTCAAGACCAGGTTAGATGAGGCCCTGGGCGACCTGATCTCATGGGTGGCATTCCTGACCATGGCAGTCATGCTGGAACTTGATCTTTGAGGTCTCTTCCAACCCAGGCCATTCTATGATTCTATGATCTCTGCTGTCTCTACATTCCCAACAGGAAAGTTAAATAGATTGCTAGGTTCTCCCAGAAAACACATTTGAAAAATTAGGGCTGGGCTTTTGCACTGTTTCAGTAATTGCTTTTTAGGTACATGATTATGTAGTGCATGTCTGTTTTCAGTAGAGTGCACAGATCAGCTTGTCCACTGAACATGGTAGCTCTGAAAGGGGGTATTCTTATAGCAGATTCAAACTGATGTTTCTTCCTGAGTTTCTGAAAAGCATCATGAGGTATAAATACCAAGCAGACACCTTTCCAGAGTCGTAGGCTCTCTTCTCTGTGCTGGAAGCACAGACAGCACTTTGATTATTCCATGGGTATGTGTTACAGGGCAGCCTAAATTGGCCTTGGTTCCTTGGCTCTCCAAATCAGGGGCTGACGAGAGTGGCCTGCAGCTTCCTCCTGGTCCTTACGCACAGGACCTCTTTCCACTAGAAACCCAGGTACAAGACAGGGGATGTGGAGACTGATGGTGCATGCATGGGTTTTATTCCGAGATGGAGGTGGGCTGCACCTAAAAGTATGCCTAGGTCCCAAATTTTAGATACAGCATAAATGTGTGTTGTCTCTAATGGTATACAGCTCATGGGAAATCAAAGCTAAAAATCCCCTTTAGGAAGATTTATGGAATGTGCTGTTCTAAAAGGGAAACTGGCTTTAGCAATACTATAAGAAGAGCATTACAGTAGAATGAATTTAAAGTTACAGCTTCCAACAAAAGAGTCAGATTCTCTTTTACATGAATGCTCTTACACTCCTTTTCACTAGTGTAAAAGGAGTCTTAAACCAGGAATTATCTCAAGCTAAGACTTCTTTCTTTATCCGAGGAATCCACAGGGACATATGTATAAATAAGAATTAAGTCTTATTCCATGTTCAGACTACCAAGGAATTAATAGGCTATTCTCAATGTCGGCATTTGGTTAGTACCACTGTATCTTACCCAGTTCCTTGAAAATTGATTCAACTATGTCCAGCTTGGTTGACTCCATCATTTCCACCTGCCACCATTTTTGTACAATTCCATTTTTGTGGAGTTTAGGACAGAACAATATCTCTCTGTCTCACTCATCAGAAGGCTCTGTCATTTCTACATCAGACTTGATCAACACTGAGATGTCCCCCACTTTCAGCTTACTGCCATCACCTACATGAGACTAAGGATGTTTATTCTGAGAGTATTTAATCAGGACAGGCCCAAGAGAAGAGTGTAACAGCCTCCCACATGCCATATGACAATTTCACAGGGTATATTCTGAATTCTAAAGCCTAGCTCATCAACCTTTCTCACTGATGGCAATCAACATTTTTCTCTCTTGTCTATTTGACTGTGGAATCAGATGCTGCAGCAGCAATGAAGGGGTGAATCCACTCCCAGAAGCAATCTAAAGACCCTGGTCCATTAAGCCAACAAGCTTGATTTGTAGTCCAAGAAAGCCGTGCTAGTATGTAGTGTATGTGCAGATTTCAGAGCCTTATCACAGAAAGAGAAGCAGAGCTGGTTAAACACTGTTTTTAAGAGACCTAGATGCTAATGTATCTGGTTTATCTGAATAGCACATGAAGACCGGTATTTCTGATTCAGCTAGGGCTTACCTTTCAGAAAGGCATCTAACTTTCATTTAAACACTTTTCAAGTATCTACATAACTTGTTCTGTTTTTTAGTGATGACTCACTGTAAAAAAATCATGTTTCATTTCTAGTCTTAATTGACCTATACTCCACATTCAGGCTGTAGATCTCTAATGCCTGTGATAGACTAAACTTCCCTCAAGTGCTGAAAGTATCTGTTCTTTGAAAGCATTTCCAGGCCATGATCAGGTCATTTCTTAACCTTCATTTTGTTAAGCTAAATTGATTCAGTCTGTTTAGTATCTCATTGTAAAGGCTTTTTTTTTTTTTTTCCCCACAACTTCTGTCATTCTTATAGCTCTTTTTAAAGCCCTTTCCAATATATCAACATTGCTTTTAGACAAGTTCATAAAATGGAACACAGTATAGGTCTTACTAATATCACAGACAATCAGAAATAGTTCTGTAATTCCATTTCTTGTTCTTCTTTTTATTTATTTAAGTATCACATTTTCTTTCTTAGCCACTGCTTCACACTATAGACCTAGTAAAATCTAGTGCAATTTCTACTGCTTAGGGGGTGTTTTGGGCCAAAATCCATGTTGGATACAACCACATTTCACCACTGCAGAATGCTTTAAAATCTTCAGCAGTCAACCACAGCACATAACACTTTAAAATATGAGCCTATTTTATATATGATTGCCTGCACAAATGCAAGAAAAAATTACCATATGACTACACAAGTAATTATTTAAAATGATAAATAGATTTAATATATTCAAAATTTGAGTAGAAAATTGATAAAATGCTTTTTTTTTCTTTCCAGAAGAAAAATAAGTTTTTTTTTTTTTAATTATGAAAGTATTATTTGACTTCTTTGCATCATATTCAGCCATATTAGTCACACAGTGATACTGAACACTCAGTTAACTGATCTGTGCATGATTTAATAAGCCAGATTTATATCACAGAAATGTTTAATTAAAATATGATTAATGACCATTGCTATGCTACCACAAAGATACAGTCTCATAGTCCCTACTCAAATTTAACTTTTTCTTTTTCTTTTCTTCCTTCCTTCCTTCCTTCCTTCCTTTCTTTCTTTCTTTCTTTCTTTCTTTCTTTCTTTCTTTCTTTCTTTCTTTCTTTCTTTCTTTCTTTCTTTCTTTCTTTCTTTCTTTCTTTTCTTTCTTTCTCTTTCTTTCTTTTCTTTCTTTCTTTCTTTCTTTCTTTCTTTCTTTCTTTCTTTCTTTCTTTCTTTCTTTCTTTCTTTCTTTCTTTCTTTCTTTCTTTCTTTCTTTTTCTTTCCTTCCTTCCTTCCTTCCTTCCTTCCTTCCTTCCTTGCTTCCTTCCTTCCTTCCTTCCTTCCTTCCTTCCTTCCTTCCTTCCTTCCTTCCTTGTCATATGATTTTCCTATAAGTATTCACTGACCAGGCAAAACATTTCTTAATATCACAAAATATAAAAATCATGAACCACCTCCTTGTAACAGCACCACTGGTGATATCTTGGCATTTGTCATCAGAAAACGATTTTTATTTTCCTTATTTCATTTCATGTTTAGTTGGAGAGAGCAATGGGTGTTATATGGTGATAACAATTCATCTATTTAAGTTTTCAAGCTGAACTGTTGACTGTTTCAGTGATTTGTCTGGCAAAACTCTGGATGGGGCAGAAATGACCCATTTCCTCTGTGGGCTAGCAGCAGTCATTGTCTTCACAAGGTTGATACTAAGGTGTTGGCACTTCAGATAGGCAGTGCTGGACAGGGATACCCAGCTTAGCTCTGAGCAAGTTAACTCAGGAACTAGAATCAATGCAAGCGTTACACAAGCACATCTGGAAGTTGTATTTTGCCACCCTGCTGCTGTAAGACTACATCTGAGCTAACTTAAAGCTAGAATGGGCATGCCTATTGTGGTCTGTATTGCAGGCATACCCCAGTGACTCATTTAATTTTTTGATCTAGGAAAAAAGTAAGATTTGAGCTTAGGTAAGACCTGGAAGCTTCTAGCTTTGCTGTCTGAATAAATTATAATAGAAGAGGCATGCAAGAATCAAGTTGTATCATACCACACTTTGATGACAGGATCCTAAAATTTCTTAAAAACATATATTTATAGTATCTTGTTGCTCATCTTGAGTCAATACTACAATTCCATGGTGAAAAATATAAACAAAAATTTGTTTGCTTTTCCATCACTGACATCTTCCATTTGGGTCTGAACAAAAGTCATTAAAGTTCCAATTTTTCTGCTGATAGCTCCAGTATCAAGGGAAAATATTATTTTTTTCATATCAGTTCATGCTTTATTAGGTTATTTCACTTGTCTCTTATTTTTACGTTTCTTTCACAAGGGATAATTTGCAGGCTTCTCTGTACTCTTTTGTGAGAGACAGATTGATTTGTTTGTGTTCAGAAGCAAAGGCATAAGCAGACCTTGCTTCTGGATAAAGAAGCATCAGCAGCACTAAAGACAATATTTTGACAGATTATTTAAAAGCTTCTAATGTTAGGGCAACAACAAATACAAAACAAAACACCTTTTTGTATCAGATTCTTAACCGTGTGAGGTAGAAATATACACCTGAAAGTCTGTAACCAACAGGAACAATAAAAATGTTTAGTACAGTCTTTGTTTTCTTAATATTCAGAGCAAATTATAAGATACTGAGGTGATGAGGTGACAGAGTGAGCAGGAGTTGAGAGAATTCTAGCTCTCCTTTTGACACTGGCTGGGGAGGGATATGTGCTCTTAGTCACCCCTAGGTGGGTAGCAATCCTACAGCTCCACCGCCACTCCATTCACGGTTTGACTGCATCTGTCCTTCACATCACTGTTTGCATGCCATTTTGCCACTTTCAGGGACAAAGCAATGCTGCAAAATGTTGCCATGCATGTTTACCGCAGGTATCCACCTGAGGAGGAAAAGAATCTTCAAGGCAAATATCTGCTCCACATGATAGCCAGAAAAATCATTGTATCTTACAAGTAAAATGGGATGGTGATGCCAGATCTGAACCCATCCATTCCTTGCTCCAATTACATTGAGAACAGTAGACTTACACAAGGAAAGCAGGGAGAGGGATTTGACACCCAGAGAATTATTGAAATGGTACTGCAGAACTATGGAGTTACAAATACTATATTCTTACCGTATCACTCTGCCAGCTAGCATTACTGTTGAAAGATTTATCTTTCACAATATTTGCAATGGAAGGAACAGATCTGTAATTATACTAATCATATATGAAGCTGTTTGAAAAAGAGGGCAATTTACTGAGGGCTATTTCAGATTGCTGTCCTTAGGATTTGTATTGTCAAGGGCACTTAAAGTTTCTGGTGAGCTCATTTTTAGTTTTTATACAAATCTAAATAAATCACACAGATCCTGGAGACACTACTAGATTTTCATGCCAAATCCCCATCCTTTTGGATTACATGGCAACTTTATAAAAGGTGGTGGGGCTTGTCCACGTCACAGGTGTTGCAGAATTTGTCTAATTAAAGGTCCATTTGCTAGCATTTGTGAATGAAGAATGCTGTTCTGCAGCTTTATTTCTCTCTAAACCATATCATGAATATCTCCTTCCACTGAAGACCTCCACTGTGAACAGTATGTTTGTCTAGATATTCAATTATTTCAACAACCACTGCAACAAGTATGCGCCATATATATGTATATTTAATATTTATGTAAAGTAACAATGCACTTTGTGGGTATAAAAATTATTGTTTCTAGAGAACAAAAAATTTCACTCCAGCTCTAGCAGATGCATCTTATTTAACTTTCAAAACCCAGAGATAAAAATGTGTATTTTGGAAATGCTGTGCTATGGATTCAGGCTGAAGATCCACCTTAGGAGTAGCTTGTATCCCTGGTAATAACCCTGTAACAACCCAGTCACGTTCTGTAAAGCTGTACTGAAGCATGATAACATATCCATTACGACAAGGGCCAAAATGTTATTCTTAACACAAAGGATTTAGAAGCTGATACAGCCCCTCTAAGCCAACCAATGAGCCCAACAAGGAAGCAATAGATGACCCCTGTCTGCCTGTTAAGCATGGTGATATGATCCATAGCCTCTGATTCAGATCTGTGGTTAAACCTTTAGCTGTGATACAATATGTGAATTTCCTCAGAAAAAACAACTTCACAGCACCTCATGCACATAATGCAGACTGCTCAACTCTTACTTGCAGAACTGGTTGTCAGTTTAGTATTTATTGATAATAGCTTTTGCTGGTTCAGCTTCTAAGGGACTACAGGCTCTTTTCTGTTTGGTAGCTATTCTTCAACATTGCAAACTAATATGATAATGTTTTCTGTAAGTTTATTTGTGTCTAAATAAGATAGAAACAGAAATGCATTTAGTCTTTCTTTATGGAATGACTTCAAATACTTACCATATTTAAGAAAAGGAAAACAAAACAAAACAAAAGATGTAAGGAAACAGGTTAGCTTATCTGGGTGAATTTTATGGCATGTGACTGAAACACCATCTGAATGAATCATGGTTGTTCTATTGCACAGTAAGCTTCAGACGGGGTCTGTAGAGGATTGAAGGGTTGTATGAGGTTCAAGTGTCCAGGATTTGTCAGCAGGGAGGGGTCTGTGGGGTGGCCTCTGTGAGGAGAGACCGGGACCGCCGTGCTAGACACAGCTCGCTTCAGCTGTCTCCAATGGCCTCACCACAGGGCACAGCTGGGCCTAGCAGCCAAGATGGCTCTGGGGAAGTTCTTTTTAAAAAAGGGGAGAAAATGCCTGACAGACAGAGGAGGAGGGGACAAAAAGAGTGAAAAAAATGACAGAAGAAGGAAGGGAGGAAGTGCTCCAGGCACCAGAGTAGAGATTGCCCTGCAACCCATGGAGAGGACCATGGTGCAGCAGATATACACACTGCAGACCAAACAAGGACCCAACACCAGGGCAGGTGGATATCTCCTGAAGGAACTGCATCCATGGAGAATTCACACTGGGGCAAGGGGAAAGCATGAGAGGAAAGGAGCAGCAGTGAGGAACTGCTGCACGCTGCCCATATTCTGCCCTTCCTGTGCTGCTCAGGAGTTAGGATTGAAGAAGTGCAGCTAG
Organism: Anser cygnoides; assembly: GCF_040182565.1. NCBI lineage: Eukaryota > Metazoa > Chordata > Aves > Anseriformes > Anatidae > Anser > Anser cygnoides. Next base: position 95,187,908 of record NC_089875.1, read on the forward strand.
GCTTGGGAAAATGGAGAGGAGTCACTGTTTTGATTTTTGTCTTTTTTTGTTTGTTTGTTTGTTTTTTCAATTTTAATTGGCAATAAATAATTTTTCCTCAAGTTGAGTCTGTTTTGCCCCTTACATATTGGCAAGTGAGCCTCCTGTCTCTATCTCAAGGCATGTGCTTTTTCATGGCATTTTCTCCCTTGTCCTGTTGAGGAGAGCAATGTGGTGGGCATCTGGCAGCCAGCCAAGGTTAACCCACCATGGGAAAAAAGCATTTTTTTTTTAATGATAAGATAGTTGCTAGAAAAACTCGTAAATGCTGTCAGCAATTTCCACAGTCTTGTTTAGAGCTTGAACATCACTAAACATGTACCCATCATTCATGCCCTGATCAAATCATATAGTTCATCTGAAATATTGAACATAGAAGCTCACCGTACAATTTCTAGTGTTATGTCCAAAATGAGTTTTTTGTTTTCTCCTAGACTACATCCCCAGACAGATCTATAATCCTTGACCCAATACTCTTCTGGGATCTGCTGGTGAACAAACTCACGTCTGTTGTATGGGCTGTACTGGACCTAGACACTCAGGAGGGAGATAAAAAGTTTTCTCCATCTGTCTCTATTTATTTATTTATTTATTTTTCTTCAGATTCTAGTGGCAGAAAGGCAGTATTTCTTCTTCAGTTTGGACTGAAGTTGATCCCTGATTTTACCCATTGCCATTGCCATTGTTGTGTCGTAAGTGTCGTATCTTTTATAAATTGTGCTTTGAGCATGAAGAAAGCAGAATTTGAAGTAAATGCAGTTATGGCATGCTTAGGAAAGAGGAAAACACTTCTAGAATGCACTTATTTGGCTCTGATTTGCTATCTAGCTTATTGGGTTTAAGTCCGTTTTGTTTCTGGCTACATGAGTGTGAGAAGACCTTCTCAAAAAGCTTTCAAGCAACTAAATATGTGTCTATACATATGTATAAAACAGGAAATTAAAGATCTCAAAAAAACAGTGAAGCAGGACAGTCTGAGACTTTATAACTCCACTGTACAAGATGATTGTCACCTGATATGTGTCACCAAGGTTTACTTCTTACGCATTATCTGTCATAATTGCTATATATTCAGACAGTCTTACCCTTAAACTCACGATCAGTGTGCAGCAATGGTGCTATGCATTCAGACCTGCATGCAGAGCAGCAATCAGTGCTCATGCAGTAGCTGGCACCAAAGACCACAGCACCTAATGGCCCTAGTCCTCAAGTCTGGAGTGCTCTTCAGCGAGGGAGGTCAGCACTGAAATGTATGACTTCTTTCTAACAGTTTAAGCTCTTTCATTTTTGGTGCTTTAAGCCTTCCCCCAAAGAATATGGGAGGATCTCAACTGCTTCCACCAAAGTTTTTGTATTTTTCAAATAGGTACTTCATTTTGGTTTCTTTTCCATTTATTCTGCAAGAGTATTCTGACTTTAACAGACCTCTTTCCTGGTCTTTTTTTTTTTTTTATCTTGCTGATTTTACTACTTGAACATGTTTTGATGTTCCCTTTGCTGCATCGTGCAATGAAGACAAAAGTCCTTGTTTATCTGTTTTAGGTTATGTGTTGTTTATCTATTTAGGCTTTTATATTCAGCTGTGTTACACAATGCTTGTTGCTAGTTTAATCTTAGTAACATTACTGTGCTGGAAATGCTTATGCTCTGCTTCTTGTTATTCTATTTTATGGTGATTATTTCTGAGTTCAAGGTAAGTAATGCCAGTTATCTCACTTAGCATGCTTCTACTGCCTGCAATACTCACTTCAGCTGGCTAAAAGGTATCCATAGTCTCACATATTTACCTTTTCTCTACCTACTTATTCTCTTACTGATATAGCACCTTTCAGATTTCACACAGCATTTTCTGGACAATCAATGGTTCTGAATTAAATCTGCCTGACATTATATAAGGATAAGGAAAGAATTACCTATGAGGTCTACTTCTTATGTCTCCTAAAATAATTGCCTTTTTGAGTTCAAAGGAATGAAAGAATGGCTCATACAAAAATATGCTGAAATAGTAAAAGTAAGCCTGATAACGAACACTATCCATGTATATACATATATATATGATAGAAAAGTGCATTTGTTATGTTTTATTACATTTATCATTGTATCAGCACTACAAATCAGAATTATTTTTGCTAATACACAAAATCGGTAGTTAATTACTAATCATCAGTAATTAGGTTAATAAGACTATTATCAGTAAAAATAATAAACTGATACTAACATGATTAGAACAAAGTTCAAGAATAAGAAAGTTGGGAATGAATTAAGTGGAGCTTCTGCTCTGCTTCTGCTTTCATGTGCTTTATAGATTTTCATGTGCTTTATAGATTTTTTTTTTCTTTATAGATTTTCTTCCATATTTCAGGAATTTCATATTCCATATTTAGATTATTCTTATGGGACCAAAATGGAATAGAAATGAGGTGAGTTGCACTGAAGTCTAGAAATTCAAGTTCCATCAGCAAAGGAGATTCTCTTTAAACCAAAGTTCAGTGATGGTTTTAAGGCCTTTGGCGTGTTCTGCAGCATGACAAATTATCACACCTGCTCATCTTTTGAGAAATGCACATTTAGTTGTTTTCTGCAGTCACAATTTTATTTTTTCTTTAGATTTTGTAAATAGCATACGTCAGAATAGTGCAGCCAAATCTGTAAGGCATAGATTTTTAGGCAACAAGTTAACATTGTAATTGAGTTTTGCAGGTAGTTCTTTGATGATAATCATTCCCTCATTAAGTGATATGTAATGTGATGTATGGTTCTTGCACAGCCCTTTCACTTTACATCATGGAACCACGAACATAGAGTGAGGCACACAGAACGTGGTAAGCGAAGATAACTGGAGGTGAAATTTGCAAAATTTGTAGTGTCATGTTAAACATTCTGCTGTACTGAAACTTTTTTCCAGCAATACATACTTTGTAAAAGGTGCATGCTGAAAGCACAGCTGAGTAAAGGGATTCCTTAACTGTAAGATACTAATACGTACATAAAAAATAATACTAATGTAGCTATGGAGAGGTACCATGAAACCACTTGTAAAAGGTATGAGTCCAAATAAAGGAGACACACTGTTAATAAAAATACATTGATAATTCAGTCATCTATGAGCAACCTGAATATGAACTGGGAAGAGGAAGAAAAGTCTAGATATATTCTGAGTTGTGGGTTTCCAGAGTAGCTGAACAACACAGGGAAAAGATGCACTACAATCAAAACCTCAGTAGCAACAGAGCACAGTAACTAAACAGTCAAGTACATTTCTGATCATGAGCTCAGCAGATCTCTTAGAGGAGCACAGAAAACACTAGGACCAGCAAAATCCACAGTAGAATTGGAATTTGTCATCTAGTTTATCTGCCTTTTGCTATGGACCATAACCAGCTTGTCACATCATGCCTAGATTTTATCTCATGATGGATCTGTTCTCAGTGATGCACATCTATGACTTCATTTTCACTGAACAATGCATAAAAACAAACAAACAAACAAACAAAACTAACTGTAGCAATGGAAAGAAGTAAGAAAGATATTTTGGGAAGAGGTATGAAAAATTTCTTTCCACTCAGTTTCTTCTAGCATGTAGGGAAAAGATGTAGGTTTTTCTAAAAAAAAAAAAAATTTCTTTTAATTTTGCCACTATATCTTAGACCTGAAGATTCTCATTCACAAAAATTGAGACATAGCAAGACAGGGTTCAATAGGCTTTTTTTGTTTGTTTGTTTTTGTATTGTTCTGTTTTGTTTAATGTAGCTTTTGTATAGTGCAATACACCTTTTATAAAATATCCTATAGGAGAAGAGTATTCACTCAAAGAAACATGAATTTAGTCCTTTCTTCATTTTAAGGGCAATGAAGCATTTCACATCTGCCCAGAATTAGCCCTAAATACTAGATTCTGGTTATTTTTCATCTTTCCTGTTCAAATTGTACCACTGAGCAGCACAGAACAGCAGATTTGTGAGTCAAAGGACTGAGAAAAGTTCAGTGACAAGAGTGTTATATCTACCGCTGTTTCTGGGACAACCAGCCTAGAGAAGGGGATTCTGCACTCCTGTCTCTGTTCCAATTGTTTCTCACTGTTTATTATTCAGTGATTAATATACAGAAATGTTGAATAAAAATGGCTAGAAGAATTTGCCATCTTTCTCTCATATGTAAAATGTTATGCCTGTCAGGTGGCGTAATGTTTGCATTCTTTGATACAAAGTTAAGTCACATCAGCAGGCTCAGTACAGAGCACATATACATCAATGCCACTGCTAACTGTGTTTTTCATAAAAGTTGCTGGTGCAACACCTTAAAATGTCTTGATGTGTTCTATGTTTATCATGGTCACCTTTATTGCATTTTGGGACTTGGGCAAAAGTATTGATTTCCTGACTTTCAAAATCAAGTTTAGGCAGAAAGCCTGTTGGTAGGGTATTTGACTGGGACAGTTCTGGCAATTCAGTAATGCTACAGGCATCAGTATTTTCAGGTCATACAGAAAGGAACTTCTCTGTCTATAGCATTAAATGGAAATTGAACAGAAGGATTTTTAGGGTGGCATTTTTTTTTTCCTGCTCTGGACTGTTCCAATACTGTAATCAGACATATGGCACTCTTTCTATTGCATAATTATCCCCAACTAAAATAAGTCACAGTCCTGAGACAGACACAGTAGCAGAATACAGTACCTCAATCTATGTGAGATTTATCATCTGCTTATTCATCCAAATCCCTATGTAAATATGTATGTCATACACAGGACAGGACACAGAGAGCAATATGTTCAGTGGGAAGCTTCCAAGAGTGCTGCAGTCATTTGTAGTATGTTTGGACAGGGAACGGTATGATAATCCGAGGACCTCTTATTGCTGATAACCTTTTAATGGATCAGACTTGACTGACATTTAACAACCACAAATGATAAATCCGTGGATCAGTGAAACCTTAGTACATATAGCAGAGCCCTCTTTCCATTTATTTTGGGGAAGGCCACTTATTGCTGCATCCACCTCTTTGCATAGGCAGAACGCTATTCTGGCATTGTAACAAGATAATGTAGTTATGCTTCATAATCTTGTGTATTTTATCATCTAAGACTCTTGGCCACATCAGCAACAAGGAACTGACAGCTGTTTTGTCTCTATCATCATTCTATGCCTTTTTTTGGGGGGGGAGGGCGGGGGGGGAGATGGGGGGAAGGGAGGGAAATGTAAGTCTCCATGATATTAAACACTGATAAAGTCATCTGTATTATCATAAATTTACTTACACAGCTCCTGTGGATTCACATTGATAAAGTGTAGACCCAGAAAGATTTATAGGTCATTGCACTTCACCATTGTGAGTTTAATTTGATCAAAACATTTTTTCTAAAACGTCAAATCTTTGATTTGAAGACAACAACAACAACAACAAAAGAATTTACCACTTGGTATTTTATATGAGAAGCTTTACATACTCATTATTCAAAGCATGTTTCTTAATTTCTCCTCCCCCCCCCCCTTTTTTATTTTTTAATTTTTTTTACTTTGTGGCTTCAGCTGGTAGAATTTGGTTCTTGTTATGCCTTTTCCTCACAGGATAATAAGATTTCAGAACCTGACCTTTTCTCTGTATAAAGTTACATGCACAGTGTAATCTAGTCACCTCCTTCTCCAGTTCTTCTCAGACACAGACAAAACGAATTGTTAAAGTATCATGCTTTAAAACCATTTAATCATTTCTAAAATATTGCTATTTATCTTTTTTTTTTTTTTAAGCATCCTTTCAAACATGGACACCAGTTTGGCAAGATATATATGGCTCTGATATTAGCTACAATAATATGTACAATTACGCTCTATTCTTGGACCCCAGTATTCTATTTTTATTCAAAATAATTGTAACTATCCTTTTGTTTTTGATAAAGTTTTATGGTGAGAACACATGCAGAGTTATTTGGTTACACCCTCTATATCCTATAAACTGTTGTTTCTATATGTGTTACTGCAAGTAGGGCAATGTTAAAATCCTAAAATGCACCTTCATTAGAAACCAGACAGTTCATATCACTCTGTGCATCAACTCTTTTTTGCAATATTATTTATCATTCCTCTAGTTTTTCATGCCACTCCTTTGTCAGAAGTTATTTCACATTTTTTCATTATTTCAGATGACTTGTAATTATTGGGTAGCAATGGATCTTTTATCAATTCCAGTATAACTTAAGTATAAACATTTGAGGGCAAATTCCTGTTACATTCTTTTCTCAGTCTGCCAGGTAAATCTCAACCCTCCCAGTATTCTATCGGTAGCACATGACATGGTTCATTTTTTTTTTTCTTTTTCTTCTTTCTTTCTTTCTTTCTTTTTCTTTCTTTCTCTTTCTTTCTTTCTTTCTTTCTTTCTTTCTTTCTTTCTTTCTTTCTTTCTTTCTTTCTTTCATTTTCTTTCTTTCTTTCTTTTTTCTTTCATTTTCTTTCTTTCTTTTTTTTTCTTTCTTTCTTTCTTTCTTTCTTTCTTTCTTTCTTTCTTTCTTTCTTTCTTTCTTTCTTTCTTTCTTTTTAAATCAGAATATCATGCAGTACTAAACTGAGCTGAAATATGAAATGGAATATTGCCAAATCATTCTGACTACATAGATGTCTTGGCTGAGATAGACCTATATTTCTGCAAATGAACAGAATGGCTATCAGTTTAGCTACAATTGAAAGGAAGAACTTGAGTGTGATGCTGGGTGGAGATAATTATTCCTATGCAGGCTTAACTGCTACTGTCATGTCTCATTAAAGTGTGCAAGATAGGTTTTCTCTGTGTCTGTCTACTATGAAAATAATATTCAGAAGAAAATGGTGAGTGTACAGCTAGTAATAGATGCAAGCTTCTGTGATGTCTTGTGGTTACAAGACATAGACTATGTTAACATGCTATTTGTGTTCCTCTGCAGAAATTGTTTTGGAAAGCCAAAAGAAATATTCAAAATAAAGAAAAGCAGGAATGTAAATCAGAATCATTTGTATCCAATTTTCTATTATTTTTGTGGAGTCAAGATGTAATATGCTAGTAGACTATATATACATGATGGAACAGAAGATAACATGTTAATGACAGCTGAGCCAACACTTCCTTCGACTTGATTTAATATATTACTTCTGGTATTACCACGGTTAATTCTAGAATAGCTAATAGGCCTTGTGCTTAGAGTCCAGGCTGCCAGACATAATATGTAAACTTTCAGGAGATGTTTATGTATTATTAATTCATTTCAAATTCTTCCCTGACATTCACCATCACAGTATCATTTGGCTATAAAATATCACTTCAGATTAATAGAGAACAATTGAAGCATACTTCATATTAAAAGAACTTATGATATTTTTCTTTATGATATGCAGATGAGATTTTAATATGTTCCAGATACTGCCCAGAGCTCTGAAGAACGATTTAGCAAACTAGTAACATTAAACTGAATAGTAAGGGTGAACAGAGATATTGGTCTCTGTTCAGCAGAGAGAGAAGGGACAGAAACATCATGATACTACCCTAAAATGTTCATTAAAATTTGGGAATATCTAGGAGCATACTTGGTTCACTAGTCCTACTGTTTAAATGTTCTCCACAAAAGTAGCAAAATGTGGACCCTGCACTGTCCCTGTACTGCAATAGATAGTGTACAATAATGCAGTACTCAAAGAGCATCTTAGTATCCTGCTGGACTGAGGAACTAAGCCAAAAACACTTCACAGTTATTCGTAGGGAACTCTGATCACAGCATTTCCAAAACACAAAATACTCACATTTCCCATTCCTATGAAATATTGACAATAGCAGACAACATGCCTCAAACTGTGCTCAGAAAGGAAAATCACTTATACACTGCAGTTTTTGATTCACTAACTTTTCACATTTCCATTCTGGATGTAGAAAAGAGGTCCAAATAATATTTTCATTTTCTAATATTTTCAAATTATTCACCCAAAACATAGTGCCTTGGAGAGTCTTGTCTATAAGTTAAAAACAAATGTAATCTATGTCAGACTCAGATATCTTTTTAGAGAAGAAATTTTCATTCCTTTTCATTAAAAAAATCAACTGAATATTTCACTGCCTTGGCAGGCCCAAGAAAAGAAAGTGATGGTTGGAAAGTACCACTGGAGGTCACATAGTTCAACCTGCCATTTGACGAGTAGTACCATTTGCTAAACCAAAGAGAAAGGTGCTGTGCTGAGCAGGGGGCTGAACTTGTGGCCCAGCAGCACAAATGTGAATCACTGAGATGACTGGAAGTAGAATATATGTGAATATGGATGCCAGTGAAAAACAAGCAAAACCAAGGGACACAAAATCTCAGCATCCTGAGCACATTCAGTAAGCCTTTACTCTGTGGTCTCCTCAGTAGACTCTGAGGATTATACCTTCTTTGACATCAACTCAATCTTCACAAAAACCTCTGGAAGGACGAAGAAGCAATGAAGACAGTTCGTATAAAATAGATCCCAGCCTGTCTTGGATACACACATATTTAGCCCCCCTATTAGTTTTGGTGCTTAGTAGCACTGAAGAAAGATTATAGTCAGAACAAATAAAACAAGTCTTGATCATCTAGCATACATTCCCTACTGAAATAATTAATTTGATATGACAGAAGAAAACCATGTTTTGGTATTCACCTGCTGTATGTTGGAAAATGACAACAATGCGATTTTCCCTCAGAGATAGACACTTGATTACTGCACTACTTAACAGACTTAGCATAAAAAAAGGTTTAATTATAATTTCAAATTCCACAGTTACCAAAAATTAATGTACAGCAATCATGATACATTAGTTCTGGAGCCCCAGAGTATGAGATCCTGCCCTAGTGATTAATACATTGAATAGGAACTGTCCTGTTTAATGGTTCTGTCTAGTACATTAATATAAATACAAATAATAATTTTGAGAGTCTTTGCAAGATAAAGCTTTAAACTATCCCTTGTGTTACACCACTTATTTCAGAGATTATTGACCTAAATCTTCCCTTACTTCTGCATATTTTCTTCTTCCAGAAAACAAAAGGACTCAAAGGGAGGAAAGAAAAGAATACATATTTATTCAGGTGCAGAGAGACAACTCACCGTGTAAATACAGTCACAGAATTAGCAGATCTGATAAGCCTTACCACATTGCATTGCTGAATTTAATTTGATATTCTCTATTAGACATGTTCTTGTTAATTGTGACAGTAACTATTTCCAAAAATTCCCAAATTTAGTGGGAAGATCTGAAAATCTGGCAGTATCTATATGTCCTAGAAAGAGAATCATAGCTCAGACAGACCCAAATTTGAAATGAGGGCAATGAATAACATTTAATGTTAAAATTAGGCCTGAATATTAAACTAAATTATACTACTGTTTCTATTCCTGCTTAGCAATAATTGCTTGTACACTGATAAGTATAAAACTCAGACCATTACTGTTAAAAACAAATTGTAGCACCCACATTTTCAGTCAATTTAATAACTTAGTCATTTCAGTTGCTCCCCCTGTTTATAAAACGCAGATCTGAAGTCAACCTGAGTATATTAGTGAAAGCATTCCAGTGTCAGCACTCGCAGTGGTAAATTACCAAATTTTGTCAGAATACTCACTATAAATACCTCTACAAATACAATTTAGCACAGAGAGCAGTTTTAAGAATTATGCTATGTCTATAGATAGTGAAAAGTCCAAATATGATGAGCTGTTCGTAAACGGTCATTTTTAATAGCATATGGATACAAGGCAGAATTTAAGAAGTGTATTTTCCTCTACTTTACATAATGTTTATGAGGGTGTAATGAATTTAAATAATTCAAAGTTATATACTTGGCACTCCAAAATACTGTACCAAAAAATGTATAATTGAAAACACTGAGGTTTGTGCCTCACTCTGGAAAGTCTTCTGTAAAGAATATTTTCTATTCAGCTTCTGTGTAGGAAATGATTATTGAATATTCTTTGCAAGGTCTCAGCAATTGAGGGAGTTCCACATTGAAGGTCATAGAGCAAATTGTACAGAGATGATGACAGATAGACAAAAACAAGGCATATCCAACCATGTCCATCCATCTAGAATTCAGCAGCAGAAGCAAAACAAACCAGAGTATAAAGCTTTATGATAGAGAGGATTAAAATCACAATTTCTGCCCTTACATGTTAAAAAGATTCTGATAGCTTATGATTATACAGCCAGGTGCGGATTTGCATCAGATCAGTAATTTAATAAAGCACTAAAACTTCAATGATAGAGTAGTTACCTTCTGACCATTACTCTCAATTACAGCTCAAACCATCAATTTAAATGACAGCTACTAACGTGTCATTTAAAACTAACAGTTTAGCCAGTGTTTCTCAATTATTCTAGAGATTAATGCTCCCCAAAGGTGCTACTAATAAGGGGAAAAAATTTCTTTGGATACATTACCAGTATTGTTGAAAGCATAATCATATTGAGGAACTCTAAGTACAAAACCTTGATGGATTTTATTATGCAGCGAGATGGTCAGTATTTCTTAATGTACTTGTACACTTCAAACAGCCACAAGGAAAGAAGGTATCCAAAATAACAATAAACTAGCATCTATGTTACTTTGTCAGGAAAAACATCCTTAAATCTCCTTGTCACCAGAGGGGAATGTGTATATAGAGGTTCTGTATAAATTAAAATAAGAATTTCAGAAGTCAGAATTATTAATTTATACTTCTAATAACATTAAAGCAAATGGCTTTAATCACTTCTATACATTCTATCATTTCTTGGTAAATTACAGCTTATTTAACACTCAGTAAAACCAAGGTCTTTTCCAACCTAAGTGATTCTTTGATTCTATGATTATAACAAGTCTCACAGAATTGCAAGATTGACTTACACGTTTACATGTTTTTTTCATAATGGCTTTTTGCTGACTAAGGAAATCTGTAAAGTAATAGTTCACTCATCCCGTGTCATAAAGGATTGCTTACTAACACTGCTAATATTTTATAAGATTTCAGAGGAAGAGCCAAAATTCTAATTTCATTAGAGAGCCCATGTTTTCTGGGATGTTTTCATTTAAAAATTATTTTTCAAATGTGAAAGGTAAATATGCTTTCTCTTCACTCAGAGAGAAGAAAGCTGTAGAATTCATATTCTGTCCTCTATGCATTTCACCTAATTGGTCTAGGATTAGAGGCATGCATGCTCTACTCTAGGAGGGAGAAGAGCAATGAATCATACCTGTGGGAACTGAAGTGCTCTGATGCCATCTTTTGTGATTCTGCATTAGCCAAGACTTTTTAAAATGAAACTGTATATCTAAGTTACGCTTAGGCCTTGATCTAAAAATAGAATGGCGTTTAAATTCCTTTTATTTTCTTTTATTTTTCTTCTGATTAGTGTCTGTCTGCTGTGAAGGTATCTTTCACCTGCTAACGTGGAAGGAAATCTGCTGAAACAGCTTATGGCTTTGAAGAATGTTCTTTGTCTGTTCTGCCAATCAGGATAAAAACTTCAGCAAAAGGAAGGGATAAGAAGAGTAAATTGAGAGTTTGTCTCCATTCATCTTTCCTTCCTTCCTTCCTTCCTTCCTTCCTTCCTTCCTTCCTTCCTTCCTTCCTTCCTTCCTTCCTTCCTTCCTTCCTTCCTTCCTTCCTTCCTTCCTTCCTTCCTTCCTTCCTTCCTTCCTTCCTTCCTTCCTTTCTTTCTTTCTTTTTCTTTTTCTTTCTTTCTTTCTTTCTTTCTTTCTTTCTTTCTTTCTTTCTTTCTTTCTTTCTTTCTTTCTTTCTTTCTTTCTTTCTTTCTTTCTCTCTCTCTCTCTCTCTCTCTCTTTCTCTCTTTCTCTCTTTCTCTCTTTCTCTCTTTCTCTCTTTCTCTCTTTCTCTCTTTCTCTCTTTCTTTCTTTCTTTTTCTTCTTTCTTTCTTTCTTTCTTTCTTTCTCTCTCTCTCTCTCTCTCTCTCTCTTCCTTCCTTCCTTCATTCCCCCCTCCCCTCCCCTCCCCTCCCCTCCCCTCCCCTCCCCTCCCCTCCCCCCCCCTCCCCTCCCCTCCCCTCCCCTCCCCCCCTCCCCCCCTCCCCCTTCCCCCTTCCCCCTTCCCCCTTCCCCCTTCCCCTTCGCCTTCCCCTTCGCCTTCCCCTTCCCTTCACCCCCTCCCCCTCCCCCCCCCTCCCCCTTCCCCTTCCCCTTCCCCTTCCCCTTCCCCTTCCCCTTCCCCTTCCCCTTCCCCTTCCCCTTCCCCTTCCCCTTCCCCTTCCCCTTCCCCTTCCCCTTCCCCTTCCCCTTCCCCTTCCCCTTCCCCTTCCCCTTCCCCTTCCCCTTCCCCTTCCCCTTCCCCTTCCCCTTCCCCTTCCCCTCCCCCCTTCCCCCTCCCCCTCCCCCTTCCCCTTCCCCTTCCCCTTCCCCTTCCCCTTCCGGACCAAAGATGGTTTGGGGATTACTTTGATGATTGAGCTTGCACAGGAAATTTGAACACTTCAGTTCTTGTATCACAAGAACCATATGCCTGAAAACTCAGGACCAGTAGCAGGTTACAAAACGAGTTGCCTTATTAGAGCATCTCCAAATAGGTGCAGATCGGAGGATACTAGGGCACTGACAATAAACCAAGAGGACTGGACTACTTCATTTCTGGATTATTCTTTCATAGTAAGTGGCATCATGCATGACTCACATGAAGTTCTTTAAAGTACAGTATCGGAACATGAGAATTAAATTTATTTAATTTTGACCATCAGAATGTTAGTTGTCTAAATCTAAATTAGTCACTGTACAGATACTTGTACAGTTAATGTACAAGTAATGATAACACTATTTTTTATATACACATTTCAACATTTCAACAGCAAGTATTTGTATGTCACTTGCACTTATGTAAGAAATTACGAAGCTCTGAACTTTAATAATATTCACCCCAAAAAATTGCTTTAAAATTGCTTAGTTATGGTTTTGTATTACTAATAAGAAAAGTATAAACAGCTTCTCTTCAGTATAAATTAATTCAAATGTTAAAATGTCTCCACAAGGATATATATGTAATTGAAACTGACTCAGTGGTGCAGTCTGGTTGGAGACCTGTAGGTAGCGGTGTCCCCCAGGTGTCAGTACTGGGTCCATTCTTGTTCATCAGTGACCTGAATGATGGAATAGAGTGCACCCTCAGCAAGTTTGCTGATGACACAAAATTGGGAGGGGTGTCTGATCCACCAGAGGGCTGTGCTGCCATTCAGTGCTCAAGGTGACCCTGCTTGGCAGAGGGTTGGACTAGATGATCTCTAGAGGACCCTCCCAATCTCAACCATTCTATGATTCTGACTTTGTGAAAATCTGTAAAAATAGAAGGCACTAAAAATTTTTGGCTGCAATATTGTCACATAATATAAAGATAAACATATGAGAATAAAACAGATACCAAAGTAATTAATATTTAAACCACTCATGGGGACGGCAAGTTCTATCTGCAAAGAGCTTTGAATTTTTTTTGAATGATGCCAACAGTACTGGAAAACCACTGATTGATGTTTCCCATCATTTTCTTCAGTGTCTGACCAATATCCAGAACTCAATTTGCTTAGTCCATTCTGTGCTGCATGCAATTAACAAAGATGACGCCCTTCCATTAAACAAAATGACATGCAGATACTCCTTTTATGAAGTGTTGGCAGAACTATTTCACTTGTACCAGAACATAATCTTGCCTAACGAAATGATGCTTAACTAGAAATTGTTAAATAAAACAGAAAGTTAACCAAGGTTCCTACCTGAGATTATTGGGAAGTTTGTCAGACAAGGGTCATTAATGTAAACTACCTGAGAAGCATTACAGGTTGACCTTTTTCCATCTCCAAATGATATTTTAAATTTTTAAAATACTCCCCAATAAAACTGAACATTTCTTTTCATGTTTGAGCTGTCCAAATGTGAGCTGCTTAACTTTGATCATGTTCCTTTAAAGCTGCTTCTAATCACTTTTTGGAGCCTACGGTTAGTGTATATATGCGACTTACGTAACAATACTTATAAATTAGCTGATTCCTATTTAAGTGATATGAGGCATTAGAAGCAACTATGGGATAGAGTAAAATAGTTCTGAAGGAGTAATAATTTGGGGCTAGGAGGAAACTGTACGTCATAGGAAATTGATTGAAAATTGAAATAGATTGCATAACTTTTCTCTGAATAGTGCAGAAAATTAAAATCTTTTTTTTTTTTTTTTTTTTTTTTCAGATTTCATCTTCTTAGAGAAGAAAATCAGAAGACATGCTTTAAACCTCATGCCTTGGAGAACAACTTTAAAATTGTACTATGACTGTCTTTCTGTATACGGCAGGAACCAAATTCAAAAAGTATATCAAGCTTTAAAGAATCAGATAGTTTAGCAGCTGGTCAAATTTTAAAAATAGATTTCACTCTTGAAGGGAAAATACGCATCAGATACATCTCTGTGTTTCAAAACCCATGAAACACATTAAACACTTCACCTCTGTAAGTATTTGCTAACATAAAAAGTAAACTACACCTTTCTCAGAGAACACACCTAAAATGCTGTGTTCCTTCAGTGGGCTTTTTTCCCCCGCCATTCAAATTGTAAGTGATACTTATACACTAGGATAATAAATAAATGCTTCTGGATCTTCCAGATAGAGTTGTGCATGCTCCATTTAATAGTTTACATATCTAAAGTCCCCTTGACACGAACTTGTATTATGTCCTTAAGTATTTGCATCTCTGATTTAACTGAAATACAGAGCATTCAAAAATTCTGTCAGACAAGCATTCCTCATTTGGCTACATAGCAGAAAGGCTCTAATTATTAATGGCAATAAGTGCTTAGAATAAAAGATGGCTTCAGATACCGTAATTTCAGATGCAAAAAAAACTGATTATTCAGCAAAGCATAGTTCAACAATAATAAATAATAAAAAATAAATAAAAAAATAAAAAAGCAAACTTATATTCGTACTTTTTTTAAAGTTTGGTGAAAATTACCATAATTTGCAAATCGTTATTAATAAGCAACTATCAGGCAAATCTGTCAGATCTGGAAATCAGAACTCAGATGTATCCCTCTATTACGACAGAAAACATCACAAGTTAGATCCAACTTCCTGTTACCACATATGGAACAGAACTGTAAATCCAATGATTTAGGCAATGACAAGATCAATATTTTTGCCTTTAGGACATGTCCTAGCTCTCCAACAAGTAACTTCTTAATTCTGGATATCCATTTTGTGGAACTAAAATGAAAGTCTTCTTAGAAACAACTGTATGTCTGTATAAAGCATCTCCAGACTGAGCACACACTTTTTTCATAAGAAAATATCCTAGTAAAAAAGTTCTCGGAAGTGATCTACTCATACAGCACCATCAGAGATATCAGCAAAAGCAGTTTCAGTTTCTGTGGCAATCCATGCTCTGCAAAGTCTCTTCCACATTAGAGGAGATATTTTCCATAGTATCACTTGCTATTTACTTAGATATAGAAGTTGTAACTACTAAAAAGTGTAACTTTATGGATATACCGATCTTCTCCATAATTTAATCACAAACTGGCCAAGTAGAATTGCACCTCCAGCATCCCACCATCTCCCGTGCGTAAATCCATTTGCCAAATTCATGATCGCAAACTCAGACTCTTATCACATACTCCATATCCATAGCCAATAATACCTCAACAGAACAGAAATATCCATGATGGCAGTGCAGCAGGTCAGAAGAAAGGCTGTGCTGTGAAGAGGAATCAGCAATGTTTGAAGAGGTTAAGGGGTTATGGAGGGCCTGATGTCTCAAGAAGGGGTACAGGGAGACAGAGAAGGTAGTGGTAGAAAAGCCAAGACACAAAAAGCTTATCTCAAGATTCCATTTTTCTTTTAATTAAATTCAAAATTATGTTGTCTTTGCAAATATTTCTCACAATTTTAGCTTTCTCCCTTGCATGCTTGTTTTCCTAATTTAGGTTTCATAGACACAATAGTTCAACAGAATCAACCAAAATCCTCAGAGATGAGTCAATCACCTAACAGGACAAAAGAACAAAAACAAATAAAACAAAACAAAAACACAGAAATTTTTTTTTTTTTTTGAGCAATTTTGTAACAGATAGACAAAAGGCCAGCAGTGAAAGTTTGTTCATATGAGATAAATATCAGACTTCATGGTAATAGAACAGCAGCTACTATGCCAGAAACATGGAAAACAACTGTCAAGTCAAGCCCTACAGGGCAATGTTCCATATGTAAGAGAAATGGTGGGATGGGAAACTCAGGAGAAGTTTCACACACCAATAGCAGCCGCTATCCATAATCCCATCCAGTTTACACAGCCTGCCACATTAGCACAGCCACACCTTTTGCCACATAATGCTGCCTAACCTTACTGAAAATGATCCAAGATCTCAGGTTACTTGCGAACAACAGGCCACCATTCCTACTACAAGTTCTAAAAGGCATAGAAAAAGGTGAAATCTAACAGTCTAAGATCAAACTGAATAATAAAAAAAAAACTTTATTTTTTTCTTTTTATTTTATTCAAAGTTTTAAAAAAGTAGGGAGGAAAAGCCAAATTATAAATAAATTTGAGAGAAGTACAAGAGACAGTTGACTGTATTTGCTGATGTTTCAGCTGAATTTGTCTCTTCATATTGTTTTGAGAGGCAGCAGCAAATCTATGCAGATTGCCCGTATCCTCTTGAGTAATACCAAATACAATATCTAAATGCTTATCTTAGAAGAAACACCAGTGCAGCTAAAAAGAATTTCCCAGTGTTTACATATAATTTGCAAAGTAAAATCCTAGGCCAATATGTCACTGCAAACAGCTCTTTATTATTATGATTATTATTTTTTTTCTTTGAATGGCATTTGGGAATGAGAATCAGAGTACATATCAAAGAAAAATATCTGAAATAAAAAGTGAGTGACTACAGAAATGCTTCAGGAATATTCTAATCATTTCTGCCTAATCTTCCTGATTCTCTTTTGGAGAGTTTAGCTGGTGCTTTCAAATACTAGAGAAGAGGAAGTTTGTACATAGGAATTTGAAAAAATATTCTCTTGTTATTATACTAAAATGATCAAGGTTAAGTAGCCAAGCATATAGATTTGTCAAGGGTACCCTGTTTCTCAGGGAAGGCAACAATTTCAAAAATTGTAATCTAGCTCTTAGTTATATCTGTGCCCCAGGCAGAAGTAAATTTGTGCCAGTTCTGTAGAGAGAACAGTGATTTTTCCAAGGGTGCAATGTCTTCTCAATCCCCTGTGTGAAAAGGAGAGCATTAGAAAGACAGTTTTCCCTCCCATGCTGCTATCTGTTCCAATTTTAAAAGAGTGGTGGCCAGCTCTAGTTGGGATACGATTTGATCTATATGTAGGATGTCTATACTAGAGATGCTAACAGACTGAACTAGATGTAATAATCCTGCGATTATGTTCTAGATATTTTTCATTTCTTTATCAATTCCTGGAATTATTGCTAAATAAAGGATGGGCTTTTAGTAGATCTGAAGTGTTAATTCAGATCTATCTGTCCCAACAGCTACCAAAACTTCTGCTTAAGTGGCTGTCCAGGAAGGAGACGACCAGGATGAAGTATGAATGAATTATGATTGTCAGTCAGAGATAGAAATTAGCTTGATATTCCCTCTTCCTTTTTCAATACTTTTCTGTTTTATCTTTATCTCAAAATAAATTTGTATTCTTGGTGATGAATTATTTGAATCACATTATTTGAATGATGGGAGGCTGTCCTAGCAAAACTACAAAAGGTTTGTGTGTACATATATGTAAAAGATCTAAAAAGCTAAATTTCAGATAAAATTAATGAATGTACAACATGTTTGGTTTTCTCTTGAAGAGTGTTCTGCAGAGTTTCTGGAGTTCACCTGAATAGGGCACTGAGTGCACTGAGGAGGCAGATGCAAGATCTCCTGTTTCTCCTGTGCAGGTCTTCAGCTTGTTCCCCTTGAGAATGCTATACATCAACAAAGAAATTTCATTAGTATTCATCAGGCCTGAGCATAGCAAGGGTGGTACAAAAGCAGAACTCACACAAAATACAACTCTGTGATTCCTGGGGTGCAGGCATTGTAAGTAAATTGGGCAAACATGAGAAAGCCAATGCTGTTACTGATGCTGCTGATCTGCTGGCAGTGAGCTGAATAAGCAACAGCAGCACCAACAGTGTCTCCAAGAGTCTAGAGAAGATTAGGTAAAAATGGTCAGATGTGTGGTGCACATGTGGCATCTTAAGGTTTTGTGCCAGTCAATCGTTATTGTATTTTTGATACAGACATTTTTTTTTCCCAGATGTATTATAGACCTATCCCGTACACCTCTCTTCACAAATTTATGTCAAAGTACTGCCAATATGTATTTTTTTTTCAAATTATTTAGCCATACTTTTAAAAGCAAGATGCTAATACTGCTTGAGTAGCTCCAAATCAATTTGCCTAGTATATTCATTAAACTGCATATCACTCTATCCAAAATATTATAATATAGCAACCTATAAGATATGCCAAAGAACAGAAAAAAAAACCACAAACACAATCAAACAAACAAAAAAAAACCATGGTTATTCTTTCCAAATTGAAGGCTGGAAGAACATTTCCAACATATAGAATAGAAACTAGAATACCTACTTTGCTATGTAGTGAAATAAAAATGTCAGAGATGACTAGTAAAAAGTGTATGAAGTAAAGCCAGTTTTGAGTTGGGACAATGATGTATAAAGATTTTGTTATTTTTCTGATATCTTTTCTATCTTCTTTCTCATTACAATATTTGCTGGTAAAACAAATGTAGCATTAAAATATAACTAGAGCACATAAGTCCATTGTTGCACATTAAAATGTCTGTGCAGACATTTTACATAACTGCAGTCATGTAAAATGTCTGCTCTGAATAAAAATTGTTAAACTACTAAGTTATTGGCAAAAAGTTTTGCTACTATTAGTGGGCTTAAACTAAACCCTGAATATTAACCCTGGTACTTTTTGTTTTTTTTTTTTGTTTGTTTGTTTTGTAATGCAGTTTGTGGAATAAATCTCCCCCTCGCCAGGGGAGGTTTAGGTTAGATATTAGGAAAAACTTCTTTACCAAAGAGGTTGTTAGGCATTGGAATGGGCTGCCCAGGGAAGCGGTTGAGTCACCATCTCTGGAGGTATTTAAAAGATGTTTAGATATAGAGCTTAGTGACATGGTTTAGTGGAGGACTTGTTAGTGTTAGGTCAGAGGTTGGACTAGGTGATCTTGGAGGTCTCTTCTAACCTAGATGATTCTGTGATTCTGTGATAAATGCCACATGGTTTTCCATTTATTTGGTGATATTTCTGACCGTTCTGTTTTGACAATCATTGGAAAACAATTACAAAAGGTATATAAAAGACAAGAGAAATGTGGATGTTTCTGTTCGTCTTCTGTAATTAAGAAATTGTGTGTGTTTTCTTTTGGTTCTGGTTACAGTTATGAGGTTTTTTTTTGTCGTTTTGTTTTGTTTTGTTTTTTCCCTATACTATATGTGGTAGATTATGACCAGAATGCATGCTTGTAGTTTAGTTTGATAACCGTGAAAACAGAAGTATGTCGTGAAAATGCTGAAAGTCTATTAAACTACAGAGATGTAGTGCTGCTGATGTAGTTATAATTAGGTTTTTATGCAAAGCTACTTTTATAGTGAGTTAAATTAAAAAAATAAGTATAAAGACACTTTAGCACTCTAGCCAGGTGTTTTAGCTCTGAGCATGTAGTTGCAATACTGAAAACTGAACAGCAACCAGACCATACATCCTGTCTTTGGACAGTTATTAGTTCTACTTGGTAGCTATAACAGTCTTGTTTCTAAGGGTTACATGGAGATCGATTCTGCTAGTTAAATCCAGGAAATATTTTTCCTAAGTACCTATTCTAACTGTCTCATTTGAGAGTAGAGCTGAGAAGACTGTCTATCAGATAGTTCCATTTTACTGTTTACTGTCATAGCTCATGCATCAGATGTAACTTAGAGGCATACTCAGAACAGAAAGTGGAGAACATTGTTATTGCTAATTAAAACAATGATGAATGACTTTAATTATAATTGCAGTATTTGTCCAGGGAGTTATACTGTGTGTTGAACTGAGATGAAACTGGAGTATATGATATTTTGGAATGCATTTTCCTTTAAGCAATAATCTCTTCCCTACACATCTGATTGGTATGCATCTTTCTATACACAAAATATTGTAGAGAGAATATGTATAGACAATTACTTATTTTGCTATTGTTATTTAAAAGATTGACCTAACCTCTAGAGATTCCTCACTTGGAAAAAAAATCATACTAACTCATGGGTTGGATTCTCTGAAATCCACATGCATTATTTTTGCAAAAATCAATAGAATAAAAAATATATATATTTTAACTTTTTTTTTTTTTTCATTTGCAGAGAAAGAAGACATTGCGTGATATGCTGGGTTAAAACTTGCAAGGGGGTAAAAGGTATTTTGGAATACAAATGCCTTAATTTTTGAGGGAAGCAACCAAGAAAAAACAAGAAAAATTCCAGCCTTGAGATTCTGACCCCATGAACTAGGAAAAGTAAGATTTTACCTTTCTCTGCCTGTCTGTCTGTCTGTCCCTCTCTCTTATCTATTCTTTGAAATGAAATACTCATCTGTGTAAAATTCTTTGTAGCACCTAGCTTTTTCAACCATTACAATTTTTCAGAATGTATTTTTTCTAGCCTGTTAATGGAGTGTAACAGTGTTCTTCCATTTTATCAGAATTATTATTTCATGTACAGTCAGTGCCATTAAGTAAGAGTTTATCATCTGCACTTCTGAAACTCTTTACCATGGTCCTAAAGCACCAGAATGAGGATAGAGTTAAACTGAGGATACAGCTTTTGTGACATTTTATTGCATAGAGCATCTATGTTCACCAATGTGACACATGATGAGAGAATTTCAAAATGTATATATAAATGCATATTCTTACAACAAACACAATGACACTTAAAAGTTAAGTGCCAGATTTCATGAAAGATTGTATCTTAATGCTAAACCTACTTCTGTGCTCCAAACAACAAATTGAGAGTGTTAAGTACCCAATGCTTATACAACATCCATCAAATTAAGCGAGGGATAGATGAATGACACTGAGCCTCATTAAAATGAGGCAGACCTTAAGTAGACAACTTCATCTATATTGTCTTCATTCCCAGGCCTGACTGCTCAGTCTGAAGAAGGTACAAACTGCCCAAGGTAAGCATATACCAGACCAAAATGACCACATCCATACTGCATGACAGGTGAAATAGTTCTCCAGTAAACCTTGTATCTAGGTTGCCTGGGGCCATTCTAGCATACATCATATTCACCATTTGAACCTCAGTCCTGAGGCTCATCTGTCCTTGATTTAAGTCCCTGATTTAGTGCAGCGTGAATGTGGGATCTTGGCTTAGTTTTTACTAACAAAGCTGGTATGAAGAAAGAAGAAAGTAGGTAAGCTGAAACAAAATAAGATTTGAAAAGCAGAACACAAATTGTAATTGTTAAATGGTAATAATAAAGTATACAAAAGGAAAAAAATACTGAGAAGTTGTAAAAAATGAAGTAAAACAAAACAAAACAAACAACACTTAGAAGTCAGTAAGGTGCAAGGGAGCCCATCCTTTCCCCATCTTACTTTCAGTTGCTTCACTTGCTTATTGAGTATCTTAGTGTGGATTAGTCTTAGGTATCTATAGTGTGAATCTTTTCAGAGTCTTTTTGTAAACATTAAAGGACACTGGATCATAAATGACATAGAGAATAGGGGTTACATGCCAGTCTGCCTAATGTACAGTCTGTTATCCTGTCAGCACTGAGGATAACATACTCAATGCACACTGGAAAACTCTGTTTAACCCTCACTGGCAAAAATGTGCAACCTACTGCTGCTACTGCCTCTTCCAGTGCTGCTGTCCCTGCTGCCACTACTATTTCAGAAACTGTTGTTGCTCTTCTCATGCAAGTGACTGGGAAACCATGACAGAACCGGAGTCCCATTATTGTGTTACCCTCATCTTTTGAGATGAGTCAGAGGAGTCTATTCATCCTTCAGAATATGGGAGGTGTTGTGTGAAGCATCCAAAACTGCCAAGAAGGTGGTCATTACCCTCTTCAGCATTCCAACACATTACTTGTACAAACCAGACAACCACAGTAAAATGTTTTGACTGTGACTTTCTTACAGATCCTTCAGTGGCAGTCACAGACTTTGTGTGAATAGTCATTCCACTTAGATTCATCATTGTCAGGGGTCACTGGTAGTGCCATACACTGACGTGCATGTGGATCTCATGGCTGTGTCACTGGGAAGGGCAGCCATGCCACTGCTGTTTCAGAGAATGTGGAGGCATATTTTGTCCTACAGAGAGTAGCATCATCCTGAAACTGTTGTTGCATCTTTTGTTCTATGTGCATGAGATTGATTGTTGGTCTTTATATATAGATGTGCATAGTTACAAGGTGATCCACACTCATATTTTGGCCATGAAACACTCATACAGATGTATTTCCGGATTTTCCACTGAGTTATGGACATCAGTGAGCCAACCTGCATCACAGTTTTTAGGTTTATGGAATTTTTGCTATTGATGACTAAGTCATCAACAAATAGAATGAACACAAACATAAAGCTCTCTCAGCCATATTGTGATTTTTTCTTAGGAAGAACTGTACAGCAAGTAAGACAATAGGACAGTATCATTTTTTTTTTTTAATTGAACTTTTGGCACTATTCACAGCCAATTTTTTCTTCCATTTCTGTATAAGTGCTCTAACTACTATGTTGTTACCTAAGCAGTGAGTTGCAGCATCATCCTTTCTGGATTTTTCAGTGAAGGGCATAATAATTTCAGTGCTTAGTGGTCAACTTAGTGCTTAAAGCAAAACTACTAGACTGGGCCTCTTGGAGTACTTATAGGCAATAGTTTGTGAATCCTGAATCACCATCCACAAGAGTGTGAAGAAACTCTCACAGTGGTCTCGTGAATACTTCTTAAAAGAATTGGAGGAGCCAACAAGGCGGGAGGAGCCTCTGGACCTTGTTCTTACCAACAGGGATGGGCTTGTTAGGGATGTGAAGGTTGGGGGCAGCTTGGGATGCAGTGACCATGAGACGGTGGAGTTCAAGATGGAACTTGGTGGAAGAAGTAAGGCAAAAAGTAGGATTGCTACCCTGGACTTTCAGAGAACCAACTTCAACCTCTTCCTGGACCTATGTGGAGGTATCTCATGGGCTAAACTGCTACAAGGCAAGGCTGCTTGTGAGAGCTGGGAAACTTTTAAACAGCACTTCTTCTAAGCTTGGGATTGGTGCATCCCTAAGAGAAGGAAATCGGGGAAGGGGGGCAGGAGACCTGCGTGGATGAGCAAGGAGCTCAAGAACAAGATCAAAAGGAAGAGGAAGGTCTATGAAATGTGGAAAAAGGGCCTGTCCTCTTGGGAGGAGTATAGGAGTGTTGTCAGGGCCTGCAGGGTTGTGACGAGGAAGGCTAAAAGCCAGCTGGAGATGAAGCTGGCAAAGAAGATAAAGAATAATAAGAAGGTTTTGTTTTGTTTTGTTTTGTTTTGTTTTGTTTTGTTTTTTAAGTATGTAAACAGTAAAAGGAAGACTAGGGATAATGTGGGTCCCCTACTGAACAGCAGGGCTGTCCTGGTAATGGGGGACCCTGAGAAGTCAGAGGTACTGAATGCCTTCTTTGCTTCAGTCTTTGCTTCAAAGACTCCCCACCGGGACTCCTGGACCCTGGAGGGAGGAGAAAGAGTCTGGGAAATGTAGGTCTCCGCTCTGGTTGAGGAGGGCATTGTTCAGGAGTGTCTGAGTGGGAGCAACGCAAACAAATCCATGGGTCCTGATGGGATGCATCCACGTATGCTGAGGGAGCTGGAAGAGGTGATCGCCGAACTGCTATCATCTTTTAAAGGTCTTGGAAAACAGGAGAGGTGCCTGAAGATTGGAGGATAGCCAATGTCACTCCGGTCTTCAAGAAGGGCAAGAAGGAGGATCCGGGAAACTACAGGCCAGTCAGTCTCACCTCTGTCCCTGGAAAGGTGTTGGAACAGCTTGTTCTGGATGCCATCTCCAAGCAATTGGAAGAGAAGGTTATGAGGTGTAGTCAGCATGGATTAATCAAGGGGAAATCATGCTCGACCAACCTCATTGCCTTCTTTGATGGCATCACCAGCTGGGTAGATGGGGGAGGAGCAGTGGATGTCATCTACCTTGACTTTAGCAAGGCTTTTGATACTGTCCCCCACAACATCCTGCTAGCAAAGCTGAGAAAGGGTGGGATAGACGAGTGGACAGTAAGGTGGGTTGAGAACTGGCTGACTGGCTGAGCTCAGAGGGTGGTGATCAGTGGCGCAGAGTCCAGCTGGAGACCTGTGACTAGCGGTGTTCCCCAGGGGTCAGTGCCCAGTCTGGTCTTGTTCAACATCTTCATCGACGACCTAGAGGAGGGAAGAGTGTCCACCCTCAGCAAGTATGCCGATGATACAAAGCTGGGAGGAGTGGCCGACATGCCAGAAGGCTGTGCTGCCATTCAGCGAGACCTGGACAGGCTGGAGAGATGGGCAGGAAGAAACCAAATGAGGTTTAATAAGAGCAAGTGTAGAGTCCTGCACCTGGGAAGGAACAACCGCATGTATCAGTACAGGCTCGGGGATGACCTGTTGGAGAGGAGTTCTTTGGAGAAGGACCTGGGGGTCCTGGTGGATGACAGGTTGACCATGAGCCAGCAGTGTGCCCTGGTGGCCAAGAAGGCCAATGGGATCCTGGCATGCATTAAAAGGAGCGTGGCCAGCAGGTCAAGGGAGGTGATCCTCCCCCTCTACTCTGCCCTGGTCAGGCCTCACCTGGAGTACTGTGTCCAGTTCTGGGCTCCCCGGTACAAAAAAGACAGGGATCTCCTGGAAAGAGTCTAGTGGATGGCCACAAAGAGTCCAGCACGGGGCCTGGAGCATCTTCCCTATGAAGAAAGGCTGAGAGACCTGGGTCTGTTCAGCCTGGAGAAAAGAAGGGGATCTTATTAATGTTTACAAATATCTTAAGTGCGGGAGACAGAGGGATTTGGCCAAGCTTTTTTCAGTGGTCTATGGGGAAAGGACAAGGGACAATGGTCAAAAAATGGATCGCTGGAAGTTCCGCACCAGCATATGAAAGAACTTCTTCACGGTGAGGGTGACAGAGCACTGCAACAGGCTGCCCAGGGAGGTTGTGGAGTCTCCTTCCCTGGAGATATTCAAGGCCCATCTGGATGCCTACCTGGGCAACCTGCTCTAAGGAACCTGCTTTGGCAGGGGGGTTGGACCCGATGATCTCTCAAGGTCCCTTCCAACCCCTACAACTCTTCTGTGATTCTGTGATAAAGTAGATAAATTGGCTACAGTTGATTGCAAAATCAAGACTTACTCTGCTGAGATTGAGTAAAAATCCCCATTGTTCTCAGTTTGAGCAAAATTTGGCCTTCAGCTTATATGACATTCATTAAAATATTAATAAGTTGTAATATAAGGTTTAATAGAAACATCTTTCATATTTCATTAATATGTCAAGGTGACAATTAATAGACTACAGATATGACAAGTTTGAGAGCATTTTTTTTGTTCTGCTTGACATTTCTCTCCTTAACCCTTTAGGCATTCTGGGCTGTGCTGAATAACCACACCACTTAACTTGCACCACGACCCCAGCCCCCTCCCCCACCAAATACCTTTGGAAATACAACTGAATGGATGAAAATGGATGAAGCAGAAAGATGTATTCCTCCTTTCCTTAGACTCAAACAAGCAAAAGTCACTGGGTTAGAAATCCTCCTTACGCAGGAGTCTGTGCCAGCAGCAAGAGTTTTGCCATTCATAATGATTGCATCAGGTTGCACATAACCAGCAGCACTCAGTACAGAACCATGACCTGCAGGAAACCATTCCATTTGTAAAAGGTCAAACATTCTTAGCCTTAAGCTTTTGAAACGAAGCAGGGAAAACAATTTCAGAGCTATTTACTACCCAGTTCCTTGACAGCTTTTGTCCTAGCTTCCTGTAAGAGATATTTGCTTTTATAGTCACAATCCTTTAAGTAAATATGATGCTTGTGGCTACAAAAAAAAAAAAAAAAAAAAGCATTTGATTGTTTTCTTTGAGTAATAAAGCTTTTATCTTGCTTCTGAAATCATAGTCTGCCTGGCAATGCTTTTTTTCTTCTTCCAGAGATAATGACTGATATCCCTTCTATACATTTTAGGTAATAAAATCAAATAAGAGTACTGATGATCATAGAATAATGCTAGTAATGTAGGAAATGATTTATAATGTTTTTGCTACTGATGTAAGTACGACCATTCTAGAAATCAAATAAAAATTACAATTGCAAAGTTACAATTTTATGTTGCATTTCTAGTCCTTTTCTATGCTGCTGACTATGGGGGAATTTTTGAAAATGAGATATAACACCCCTTCAGCATTGTTTATACACAAAGATACATACAAAATCAATATCATTTTTAAATAGGCTATTAAGTCCACAAAGAATTCTAATTTATCTGGCAAAATAAGTATACAAAACCTACGAAGGAAACCCGTAGTCCCTAAATGAAAGTACGAAATGTCCTCCTCACATTTCTGGAGATATTATTCTGAGACAAAATGTGTTGTAGAGACTATTCTTTTCAAGCTTCCTACCACCTGTAGAACCTAGGCACTAGTGAGCCTTTTTAGTGTTTCAGAAAATCATGGTACAATTATTAGCCTTTGCCAATGGGAGAAGGAGGCAAAGCATGGAAAGAAGAGTGTGTATCAGAAAAGTGGCATGTTTACAAGAGATAGTGGGAAAGTTTGCATTATAATCCCCAAAACATATCCCAGAATTATTAGTCACTTTCATAGGTCTCTTGATTCTCCCCTCAAAAGTGAAAACAAAACAAAACAAAACAAACAAAACAAACAAACAAAAAAACCAACAAACTAGAGTATCCAGCAACACTTTGCTTTCCAGAATTTCCCTTGTCGTTCCTTCTGCTTTCTTTTTAAAAGCATCCCTAAAGCACCATCAGTTTTATGAGTCCATAAATCTGCAAGAAAGACAGTGAAATAATGGTCATCTGCTTCTAAATTAAAACCGTATCATAACACTGGAGGCTGATATCTATAAACTTGTTAATGCTGATAAGGAAAACATTAAAAGGAGAAAAAAATCCTTCCCCAACATGACGTATATGACACAATTATGGTGTTAGTAGAAGACTTCAATGTAACAATGAGAGATTTTTTTTTCTTATATAAAGAAATTTGAGTGAAGCTGTTTATCTGCATTTAGTTTGTAGCTACATTCGTGATAGTTAAGAATGTTACAGAAATTAAAATCAACAACTGTTTCTAACAATTAGTGCAAAACAATTACCTAGTTTATTGATGAGATACCCTTTGGCTAAGGGTACAGATTAGGAAGGAAGCAGGATGAATTAATGTATCTTCATTAAAATAGTTAACCGGTAAACTTGAACTTAGGAAGAAGCAGAGGACTGCAGAGGGCAAGGCACTTGCTAATAATTAATTCCTCGTCCTGGTGCCCAGATGATGTAATGGTGTTATATAATACTTTTTACATTGCATCAATGTTTTGACTATTGCTGAGATGTGCTGGCACAGGATCAAGGCTGTCTCCCTGCCCCATTCCACAAAAGGCCAGTAGGCTAGAGGTGGGCAAGAGGTAGGGAGGGGAAATTGCCAGGACAGATGACTTAAACTGACCAAAGGAATATTCCATATGGTATAATGTCACAGTCAACAATAAAAGCTGAAGAAGGGGAAGGAGAAGGGCTGTTTGTGTGTGTGCGCGTGCATGTGTATGTTTTTTGCTAGGAAAACATTTGCCTTGTCAAGCAACCACTATGCGTATTGAGGCCCTGCTTCCCAAGATGCAGCTGAACATCATGCTTCTTATCTCAACCCATGAGTGGTAGTGACAGAGTCGTATGGTAGAACATAGCTGTCTATCTGTGTGAAACCAACACAAAGTCTCACATATTATTTTTGTATATCATGTTATTGTATATCATATATATACTTACACACATAGCGAGGATTGTATTTAACTATCAGCATAGCAAAAGTGCTTCAGCTCTTGCCCATAAAACAACAGAATGAGAAAAGAAAAAGTGTTTTTATCACAAACATTTTTAACAACTAATACTGCATGACTACCCTTGGGTTTGTGATGTCCATATTACTCATTAAAAGGGATTTGTCTTGTATATTTTTCTATTAGTCCAATACAAATTGAGGAAACAAGCTAAAATCAAAACTTTATGGAAAACTGACAAAAGAATCTCTCAGTGTTATCTAAGCATCTTTTGCGTATACAGCACAAAAATAATCCAACTTCTCATTATTGTCCACTGAGACCAAAACAGGCCTATGGTTTAAGGCAGGAATAAAAATCCTCAAGCCACAAATTTTAAATCCTGATATTAAATATCCCCAAATTCAGTGAGATTTTAATGCAAATTTAACCATCTCAAATGATCTAATAAAATACAAAACAAGCAACCATAAATCATGGAAGACTGGACTAGCAAATTTGAGATAGTCATATTGATTGTAAAAAGTGGAAGAATTAGAAAGTACTTAAAGGAAATAGTAGCATAGCATTCTAAATCAGAATATTTTGTCTGTAATTCCTTTTTTTTTCTCTTTTTTTTTTTTTAGCTTTTCCAAAGTTTTGTCATTTGGAATGAATAATTGAACTATAAGAAAACCTGGCACAAAAAAGACGGTTTTTACCCCAATGTTTACAAGCAACACTTTTGAAGATCACTAAAAATTGCCAAAAATAATTTATGCCAAAAAAGTGTGATCTAATTTCTTTTTCTTGCTGTAGGAGTGTTCTTAACATTCCTATAAATCAGGCTTACTATTCTGCTTCACTGCTCAATGTGGCCTCAGATTAATCTACAAAGTGTCAATAAATCATAAACTGTTTTATTCATGTTCAAAGTTCATTCAATCAATTTTACCCACTGCTGAGCTTCTGGTATTATCAAATGTCTGATCTATCTTTGTGCATTTACTAAATAATTTAGGAATATGATATTGACTGATTAGGCTTTATTTTGGAGCACGGAGAATCTATAGTTATATAAAAATTTCTCAGGCTGACAAAAACTCCTTGAATTGTTGATGGAAAGATATGACTAACACATTGCTTTAACAGAGCATAAAAGATATGTTCTAGGTAAAAATATTTTACCTATGATAAAAGTGTTTGTGGACACATTTCTGTGATACACCAAATCTCTAATCCACATTTCATTTTCCTGTTCTCTAAGATTTCAGACTAGCTAGTGGTATTCAAACGAAAGAAGGAAAAAAACCTTCTGCAGGGTCTATCACTTTCAATGGATAAATGGCACAGGAATAAGCAAGATGCACACCAGACAGATACAAAAAGTAATGGGCTTGAGATTTGGCTGAGCTAAACTGGCATAGTCCAAAGAAAAAGGACGGTTCAATACCTACTGAAGAGACTGTCTATTCTACGGACCTTTATATGCAGTAGTTTGTATTATTTGTAGAGTAAGAAACTGCAGTAACGTAATCTCCAATCTCTTCTTATCCTACCAGGAGCATAATGGTTTAGTGGCAGTAGTAGAGCATATATTTATTAATATGTACATAAGACAATATGAAGTTGAAATAATGATCTTATAACAGAAGAGGCAGGACTTCATTACTTCAGATAATTCCTAAAAACTGATTACTTGTGTAACTCAGTTATAAAGTGTTACCATATATCAGTGCGAACAGAGTAAAGGTGAATGGCCATGCAATTCTAGTCATTGTGTTACATATTATCGCAGTTGTTTGTACACTTTAAAGAATTCAATGAAGTCTACCTTGTCCTCCAGAAAACAAAAACAAAAACAAAACACAACAAAACAAAACAAAACAAAAGAATAAAAAAAAAACAGGCTAATGGACTTGCACTCAGGGTGTGGATTTTGATATAACAAAATAATCTAAGGTATGCTGAAGGGGAGGAGAAAATTTTCTTCTTAATGCTCCCTACAAATTCAATTTGACAGCTCCATGTTGAGTATGAAAATCTTTTAGAGTATCATCCTGAAGAGCTTCTTTTTCTTACTGATTTTACAGTTGTTTCCAGATTATACCCAGACACCCAATTCTGGCACCAAAGAGATAAATATAATAATAATTGTAGTAATCAAGTGATTCAGTGATAAATCCATGACTGCATCAGCATATGGGACCTGGAAAATTACAATAAGAGTTAGAGAAGACCAGGGAGCTCAGGTATCTGCAGGGTTAGGTAAAATCTCAATGTAGATTTCTAGACTGAAGTCTCAGACTTTTGATTGTTGCTCATGGTCAGACATTAGTTTTGGGCATCCTTATGTGATGTTATTGGTCAACACATGTTCTGTTGGGCAGAGCTCTGCAATAAATATTCTACGTCACTAGACCATAATGGTTTATCTCTAGCAGTTTATTCCAATCCAAGTGGATTCTATTATTTTCCATAAATTCTAGAAATTTTATATACTTTATGACTGGAGCAAAGTCAGAGATTCAGGAAAGGGTTTTCTAATTGCACCTTGTTTCCAAAGTTTAGCTTCACCAGTATATTCCTCCCTTTTCTAAGGGATAATGAAATTTTCATTTTTGCTTCCATCAAAATTCTTTCCATAGCTGAGTGTTGAAAATTCCTCTAACCCCTTTGATGATAACTGACAAACTGCCACCATTGTAATAAGAGAAGCTGTTCTTGATAGATTACTGTTGGTGAATCTGGGATTCTGTGAAGCTTTTTTTCCAATGGAAAATACTGACTTTCCAAACTGAAGTAATCTGTGGAGCCATATCAATCTCCTACAAGGAAGTTCTTATAGCTCATGTTAGAGAAAGTGTGACCATTGCAACACAGCACACAGATGGAAAATTAAGACATTGACCTGTAATAGGGCAGCTGACTGTAAATCCTGACTTGGAACATTCAAACTGAGGGATTGTTGGTAAAGTGCTTGAAAGTCAGATTTACAGTGTCTACTTTAAATTCTTAATTCTGCTTCCTCACTCCCATGTATAACTGCTGTATCTATAATACTTTTATGTAACTGCTCTATCTATAGTACTTTTGAATGCATTGATAGTATAGGCTGAAAAAAGTTAAGTGGAATGGGCAGAGCTAGCAGACGTAAAGAAAGAGCAGAGGAAATAAATTTAAAAGTATTATAAATTCATATTTATCACTTTTAGATACAGAGATTTGGGTAGGCACAGACGGATGAAAGAAGCTTGAAGTTTTCTTTAGAGTAAGGAAATACACTTAGAACTCAGAAAAAAATGCTGATAAAGAATTGAGATAGACACAACATGTATAGGAGACATGGGAAACATATTAATTGGAACAGACAATGTTTTCCCTTCCTCAACACAGAACTAATAGCTGAATGCTGTAATGAAGTTTTATTCTACTAAGACTTCATTACTTTTTCAAGATGTATTACAGAACATTTATTAGCTCGTTATGAAGTGTTATAAATAATTGAAGCTGAGCTACAGTTTTCAGGTGAATAAGTGCTTTTGTTTCATTATTATTGCTGGTTTTACCCACTCAATAGTCCACAAGTTTCAACAGTTTTCATTAAATTTACAACTCACTGCAGAGATGTGGGCGTGTCTTGACTCTTCCTCACCTGGCTTCACCAATCTGGGGAAGCAATACATGGAGTGCAAGAAGTGTTCTCTCCCTTGAGTGGATTGTTTCCCTGGAGCCTCTTCTCTGTACCCACCTCCACAGTGACAGAGTAACTCAGAGAGAGGTTACCTGTTGCAGGTTAACATTTAAGTGATGTAATTCTGCTGGGCCAAGTAGCATGCATTTTGGAAATCCTAAATGTGGGGAGAAGAATTGAAGGGATGCCCAGTAACATGCCACAGAGTGGTTACCCCTTCCTTAGTAAGTTCTGATCACTGACAGTGACACAAAAAATGCTCTGGGGACTGTGCATATAATAAAAATATTGCCCTAAATATTCTCTCTTGTCTCCCTTTCCCATCTCACACTAGTTATTAGAGGGGGTGGTGGTGGTGGTGTGTGTTAATATTCAGGAAGCCATCTTTACCAGAAAGACAGTAACTTCTGTATCATTTGCCTATTCTATCCCAATACCCCGACTGCCAACTTTAGTTCAACCAATATTTTGTATTATGTGGTGTGCTACTTTTAGTTTTAATAAGCAAATAATTGCCTTCTCAATCACTTCTTGTGCACTGAATATAAAACCATCAGATCTTTCATTGTTTCAGCTTGATAACAGTGTGCTTGAATTGGTCATTGATTAAGAAGAGCTTTTATCTCAGGCTACAATAGAAACTTGATTGTTATTCCTTTAAAACAGAAGCTGTGGCGATCTAATCAACTCTTTCATTCCTTGAAATTCCAATGTGATTTGGTATCTAAGACAAACAAAACCATGAAAATATTTTCTAATGTTTTAAACAGGTACATTTCTATTGCTGCTCATACTGACAAAAATCCTAAATTTGTGGTGCTGCAGAATCACTTTTCAGGTTAGAGTTCTACTTTCTTGAGTGTTACAACTTCAAGCCACCTGAAAATTAGAGTTATTGTAGAGAAAACGTATGATAAACTTATACCATCTTTTTAGAATATCCCATAGGCAAACATAGCTTCAAAGTGTTTCCCATACTTAAGAACACATGCAGTGCCAGATTTAAAGATGAAATCTTCTATATTTATGTAAATTTTTCTTGTTACTGTTGTAATATGCAACTATATGTTTTATTTTTGACTAAATATACTGAAAGGTTTAATTAATACTACTAGAAATGCATTAATTCTCATGAGAATTTAAGTTTGTCCAAGTATTTATTTGACAAAGAAGAAACATTAGCTTTTGATTAGTGTGTAGCTTGAAAAGCTCATTGATGCTGAAAGGTATTTTTGAATAGTTGTTCCCATTTTAGGTTAAGATAGAAAACTTTTCTTATGTTTTTATTAGAGGGATATTTAAGTGAAAACAAGTTCTATCTTTTAATTTTTAGGAATTCAACTATTTCTTGTACTTTTTCTCTAACCCTAGTCATAGTCTGTCTCTGGCATCAAAAATGTCTCTGACTCTGGCTGTGAAAATGATTATCATATCAAAAAGCAGGATTATGACCTCAAGTGAGGAATAATCAGAAGGAGCAGATGAACTCTTCCGGCTATGAGATACCATCAGATGGGCACTAGAAGGCTTTGAAAACTGCTTTTATATATTTTTAAAATGATAAGGCTGAATTGAAGATCCACTGATCTGTTTGTATTCTCCATGAAAGGATGATTATCTTCAGGTATTCAATAAATACAGTGTAAACATCCCTCTGAAGAAAGGTAGCTTGATGAAAAACATTTAAAAAGAGATGGAGAAAGAGAATAACACTTTCTGCCTTGCTGTATGAGGAAATTTGTACACAGTGTAAATTTAATAGTGTTCTTACTGGATTGGTGTATGTTCTTGATCTTCTGTGGCAGTTTGATCATTAGGAATCCTGAGTACTTTTTTTTTTTTTTTTTTTCTATCTGCAACCTACTTCAGGCACCCAAGGGAGGACTGCAGTGCCTGAGACTTTGGGTGAATTCCTAACACTCACTGAAGAATTCTGGATTGATGCAGGTTATAAAAACACAGAAATACATTCTGTTCTGTGAGGAATGCTCTATTTTTGTTTTATTGCTTATTACATTGAAGAAATTAAAAATGTTTATTCCCTTTATAGAATGTTGAAAATTCATCACTAATATATTTATGTCTGTCTCTGCAATTACTATCAGGCAATCAAGATCCTAGAGCTTTTTAACTGCTTCCAGTATTTGTTTCTCTCAAAGGCACATTGAAAACCTTTCAAACTGTGAAGTAAAAAAGTTTGAAAGGATTAAAAATGATGCAGTGATGAATCTTGAATCTCATGAGGTAATCAAAACGTACGTTATGCATAAACAAGAAAGAACTTAAATTGTTCACTGTACTGGGTGCAGGCGTCGTGGTGTTGGCAGCAGGGTGCTGCAATACGATTTCTATGAGGAGAGGCTGGGGCTGCCTGGTGCCGGCCCCAGCCGGTTCCAGTCGGCTCCAACGGCCCCACACACAGGGCACGGCTGGGCCCAGAAGCCAAGATGGCGGCGCCTCTGACAACTGTATCAAAGAAAGAGGAGAAAATGCTGCATAGCAGTTGTGAGAAAAGAGTGAGGATGAGAAAGCATAAGAAACAGCCCCGCAGAAACCAAGATCAGAGAAGTTTTAGGGGAAGACGTGCTGCAGGCACCAGAGCTGAAATAACCCTGCAGCCCAAAGCGAAGAGCCCATTCAGGAGCAGGGGAAAAGTGTGAGGAGGAAGGAGCAGCAGAGCAGCTAGGTGAACATCTGGCAGTCAGTGAAGGTCAACCCACCACATATTGGTTCTGAAAAAAATTGATACTGCTTACATATTTTGGATCACAAGGATATTGCATGACTCTTCCATGGGTCTCACTGCAGGCTAACACAACTCTTTGATTTTTCTCACCTCTGACTCATTTAGAGAGCACAAGTGAGGTTCAACCATGGCTGCATACTACCATAATCTGAAACCATACAGCTCTTCTGAGACAAAGGAAGAAAGAGAAAGGGAACGAGTGGAGAGGGAGAGAGGTAAAGAGAG
The DNA here is from genome assembly GCF_040182565.1 of Anser cygnoides. Classification (NCBI taxonomy): domain Eukaryota; kingdom Metazoa; phylum Chordata; class Aves; order Anseriformes; family Anatidae; genus Anser; species Anser cygnoides. Next base: position 95,222,656 of record NC_089875.1, read on the forward strand.
AGAGGAGCTGGCTGTAGCTCCCTTTGCTGTGTGAACTGAGGCTAGGATGGTGTTGGCCTAAACCTTGGCATACAGTGTCATTCAGGGTCACTCATTAGTCCTACAGTACCATATCTGGCCTCTAACCACTAGTAAGGGATGCCTGCCTCATTTTTGTCATCTTGTTTGGATGACCTGAACATCCTGTGTAATCTCAAATGGCACTGGGCATATAGACATGCGCAACCTAATCATGACCCCATTTTTTTATTGGTTCTAATGATAGTATAGGCACCTAACACAAATGTATCTCTTAACCTCTAACTGAATCCTACTTCTAAGCTTAGCTATGTTAATCTCAAACTGAATTCTGCTTTCATAAATCTACTTGTAGCATTTTGGATGCAGGCCTGATTCAGTCTAGAAACTGTTAGTTGCATTACCAGAGCACTAAATCTCCTCAATTCCAGCTGGGGAAATGGATTGGTTCTCTACCACTGCTCTCATCCTTTTCTTCCTTTTCAGCTACATTTCCCTTGCTGCAAATACTGTCTTGGCCCAGGCTTAGGAAAATGTGTCAAATTAGATTCACACATCCAGATCTCTCACTATGTTGGCAGAGTAAAAGTGTGACTCACTACACTTACCAGGATTATTATCAGGATTACTTATTGTCAAAATCAATTGTTAATGAGAAAATATTGTGAGTCTTACACAGAGGTACAATGGAACAGAAATCCGGGCAACCCTTATGTCCTGGTTTCTTCTAGGACAGAGCTAATATTCTTCATAGGGTACATGCTGTGTTTTGGACTTAGGAGAAAAATGATGCACCAACGTTTCTGTTGTTGCAGAGCAGTGCTTACACAGAGCCATATACTTTCCCGCTTCTCTTGCTGCCCTGCCAGTGAGCAGGCTGGGTGTGTACAAGGAGCTGGGAGGGGACAGAGCCAGGACAGCTGACCCTGACTGTCCAAAGGGATGTCCCATATCATATGGTGTCATGCTGAACAATAAAACTGGGGGAGTTGACCAGGGGATGCGGAGGGGGGATGCCGCTGCTCAGGGATGTGATGGGCGTCAGTCAGCAGGTGTGAGCAATTGCATTGTGAATCACTTGCTTTGTGTATATATTTATATATATATTATTATTATCATCATCATTATTATTTTCTCTTCCTGTTCTGACCTATTAAACTGCCTTTATCTGAACCCAGGAGCTTTACCTGTTTTTTCCAATTCTCTGTCCCATCCCACTGGGGGGGGCGGGGTGAGGATGGGGGTGGTGGGGGGAGTGAAGAGAAACAGCTGTGAGGTGCTTAGCTGCCTGCTGGGTTTAAACTACAACACCTTATTATACTTTCAGAGTTAAACAATCCTACATTGCTCTTGTAAAGAAGCTTTCTTGCTGCACTCAGCAGACTGCCATTTGTGTTAAGCGAATTTTTTTTTAATTTTATTTTTTTGCCAAAACCAGTAAGAGCTAAGCATGGAAATAATTTCTCAGAATATCCACTGAAATCCTATTTTCTTAACTGTGAACTTAGATTTGGAACAATTTTTATCAAGATAGTTCAACAGAAGAATTATCTATTAATTTAAAAAAAAAATCAAATAGAATCCCCCATCTCGTCTAGAAGACTAGACATTATATCTTTAAGAACGAATGAAACTAAAATATTAAGTCTATAATTGACAGAAAAATGAAACAGAAAAATATTAAATCTATGATTGACAGAAAAATGAACATGTTTCCAAAAATACCGCATACAGATAGATCCAGTGAAATCATGGCGAGCCATGGGGAGAGCCATTCATTATACTTTCTTACACAACAATTCAGCTTCTGGCATGTATTGAAAATTGAGTCTGTGTTTCTTGCTGAAAGAAAAAAAAAGCAAAAAACATATTTTTCTGTTTTTTATTGCTGTTACCTCACATTTAGGAAGGATTTAGTTAAATCCTATTTCTTTCAGTAGAATTGTACATAAATTGTACAAGCCACATTGGACAGCTGCTGGGCTCTGCTCACAGAGGCCACCCCTGCAGCCCCTCTGCTACCGAAACCTTGCCATTTAAGCCTGATATCCTTTAAGCATTTTGAGATCGAGGCTGTCATGTGCTGTGGCAAAACTGCCATAAATGTTTGAAATAACTAAGTTAGATTGCAGAAAAGGACTTTTATAAGCAACCCTAATGTTACAGTTGTGCTCAGAAACATTCTTCAAACCCAGTGTTGAATTATCATCTCTGAAGTGTTCATCTGAACTTCTGTTGCAGTAGTGAGGAGTATGGGAACATGGCTGGGGAGGTCGTGCCGGCAGTTGCAGCTCCTATGGACAGAACTGAGGAGCTCAGCTATCCCATGCCCTGCAGTTCTTCTGGGGCAGCTGGGGAGCTTGGACCTTTTTTTCCAAGAGTGAAAAGCGGGTGCAGTTCAGTGTAGTTCAGAGCTCGTGCTTGGTCTTCTACTGGTGCAGCTGCACTTCTAGTGGTGCTGTTTAAAACTGGTGTAGATGCATCTGTATGAACATACATATGTCAACGTGTGTAAGCAACCAAAAAGCATTTGGATATTCACAAGACAAATCAATAATATGCTCTTTTTATTTGGATGGCTGCTAGTACTGACATTCTTGTCCATTTCCCAGCATGCTCCCCATTCTCAGTGACTCATTTCTCTTAGACTTACTGTTGTTCTGTTATGCTGCTGTTGCTATGTTGTTGTTATGCTGTTATTGTGTGGAAAGTAATGTGACTGCAGACCATTCACTATCTGTGAAGATTCACGATTTGTGAAGATAGCCAGAATTGTGTCCTGCTGGCGCACAATTTCGTCAAAGGATATTTGTGCCTGTTCTCCAATAATTTGTATTTTTCCTTAAAAAAAAAAAAACATACACAAATCTAACAAACAATAAAACTTCTAAGCTACTGTGAAACAAAGTTAGGAATTTAACTGTGTTCAGGTTTGGAAATTCCAATTCCAAAAGCTACAGTATTAAAATTCTCAGGAGAGGAGGGGAGAGAACATGAAACTACCACTTTCTCCCTTTTTCTTGCACACATTACCATTTTTCTATGCTGTAATATGAGAAATACCTTCCATGCAAACACAAATTAAAGATTTTTTATTTGTCTGGTTGTGTACATGAGTTGTGTACTTAAGCCCAAGAGTAGACTATGACCCTGATTATCTATTTCAGATCTCTAATTTTAAACTTGACTTTTTATGTTACCCTAGAATCCATCACACCAAATCTAATACTTGAGTAAAACTTATGCCAATATATTCATTTTGCTCTCATAACCACTGAGCCTTTGCTCTCAATGTTTTATGTTCCATTAAGTCTGTTACTAAATGTGACCTTCTAGCTTTATTTAGTCTCTTCTCTTATTTTTAATAACTGTATTATATTTTTAGTTACCCTAAGAAATTGAATGGTCTTATTGCTATTTTTTTACCAGCAGACAATTTAGAATATTTTAGCAACTTATATAACTATTCCTGATCTTTATAAAAATGCATCAGTTTCATCAAATAAATTATTATAACTGTCTCAGCATGTGCTGTCCTATAAAAAGAACAGAGATCTTCCTAGAGCTTTCCAGTGTTCTACCTTTCCTAGAGTTCATCTTAAACCATGGCTTCCAATTAGCTTTTTTGTTTTGTTTTGTTTTGTTTGTTTAAATCACTGGATTAAAGTAAGTTATTATTTAGAACCTAGAAGTCATTTACCTCTAAGCTGTTATACTCTAATTAGAAATATAGTTTAGGAGTTCATCAACTCAATACAAACAAATTAAAATAGGCATATCTGAGAGTTACCATTGCATTATGAGACAAAAGACGGCTGTGAAATTCCCTATGGAATTGCCTACTTTACAGAATAGTGTAAATATTAAATACTTTGGAAGTAACAGTACATCAGTTACGGATATCATTCATATAGAAAAAGTATAAGGAAAAGCTCCTTACGAAACATGTATGTAACATAATTAAGGATTGTATGAAGGGATAGTTAGAGAAGGAAGAGATAAAATCAGAAAGACTGGAAACATAATGACTTTCAGTTAACAAGGCACATAAAAAGTAATAAGAAAAAAATTAAGAATATTTTTTAAGGAAGAAAGGAGCAAAGTAAAATAAGCATAACAATGAAAATTATGAATGATACAAAGAAAAACTTCCTTTTGATTTAATCTTTATAGAAAAAAAAACAACAAACAAGACAAAACAACAACAAAAATGTGAGAAGGTAAATTGAATGAATTTAGTAAAGGATTAGGAAATTAAGGTAAAATCTAGAAAGAAGTGTTCAGAGAATACAGAGATACATAGATGCATGCAAGTTCAGAGAGCCTAATGAATGTCTGATAAACTAACCAAAGTAGTCTTTGAACTATCAAAGGTTATCTTTACAATTTCTCTAAGAACAGAGGAAGTATCACTGGGCTGAAAAAGAATGAATATTTCTATAAAGGTAGAAAAGACATCTTGTGGAGTTCTGGATACATCAGTGTCCTTTAAGTCCCTGGAAATATTCTTAAACCAATGAGCATTTATAGAAAACTAAGTGTTAATGAAGTGACAGAAAGAAAAGAAAACGTAGGCTTTTCTGGATCATGACAAATGAGTCTAAACTCATACTTTGACATTAAGGGAAGAAGAAACAGATATATATATAGAGAAAGAGAAGCCTTAGAAAGCTTTTGTACTATACTATATGACACCACTTTAAAAAAGATAAGGTGCTGAAATCTCCTTCCTTGGAAGATTTGAAAACAGATTAAATTGTCATTTGATGAGGATATCTACAGTAAATTAATCCATTATCATTGCAGAAGTTGGTCTGGGTGATTTCTGAGAGGTTGATGTGGTCAGTTCTTGGTTTTAGTTCTTGGTTTGTACCCTACAGTATGCTACCCCTCACATTGCATTGTGTGATAACTAAATAGTGGAATTCTGGCAATAAGTATTTCACACACTGATGTGAAGACCACACTGAGTTAGCCCACTTTTCTCCTCATATTTCTGCAATCTGTAAGCTACTATCTGCAATCTGAAGTGAGTATGATTTGTGTAGACATTCTTGCAAATGAGCCTGGAGGGAAAAGCAGAAGATTCTATAGACCCCCAAACTTTCATTTGCAATCCTACTGAGCAAAAAATTATCAAATCTGCATTGTTTTGCCCCAGTCACAACAATGATTTATGTACACTGCCTGAGCAAGCTGCTGTTCATTTTTGCTCTGATAAAGATATCAGAACCCAGTATCCCATAATGCAAAAGTTCACAGAATCATGATTTATCTCAGATGTTTAGGACCTTAAGTTTGGATATCTGATGAAGAAGGCAATGATATCTGGACGTGAATTGAGATACTGATTAAAGAAGTAGCTAGCCTAACATAGTGTAGTATCTATACCTTAAGGAAAGAAAAGACTGCCTGTCTTTACAAGAATTGAGTAAATAAATGGAACATAATAAATTCCAATTGTGAATGAAAAAAGAAACAACCTTATTTTACTGATTTGCATAGCACCAAATGATATAGATGTTGGGGGACTTTCTTTAATATTACCCTTTGTAGTGCTGTTTTGGTCAACAGAAGAAAGGTTTGGGGCTGCCTGCCCATTCAAGTATAAAAAGTTCATTCTACAAGCATCTCACTTGTCTCTGATCATTTTATTTTTAAAAAACTCTGCTGTCTGTGATATTACTGAGTTAAGCTCAGACACCTACTCTATGTCAGGCAGTTAATTTAAACTAGAGACCAAATTTTCTATCAGATACTGACATGGTTTTTGCATTGAATCTTTGCTTATATACGAATGCATACAAAATAAGGCCACATATGCAAGGCAGTCACAGCAATGGAGGCCATATCAAAATGTTAGCATTAGAACAGAACAGTTTTCTGAGTACTGTTGTCATCTAACCTGCTTCTGCCCTGTATCTCAAGAGCACACAGAAAGAAATAAAAAATATCCTCCAACCCCAAATTATTACTTTCTGTTGATTTCCTTCTCTTTTTCAAGCATCTAACATTAGTTGGGAAACAATTTATAGTGTAATACTCTTTTTTTTAATTATTCAAGCAATCTGAAGCTTTCAGTTTCCAAGTGGGAGAGGAGAGGAGAGGAGAGGAGAGGACAGGACAGGACAGGACAGGACAGGACAGGACAGGACAGGACAGGAGAGCACAGGAGAGCACAGGAGAGGACAGGACAGGACAGGAGAGGACAGGAAAGGACAGGAGAGGAGGGCAGGGGAGGGCAGGGGAGGGCAGGGGAGGGCAGGGGAGCTATCACAGGGACTTAAAGTATAGCAAAAGCCAGTGTCAACTGTGTGTTATTGCAGGTCAATATGGCTAATTGTGAGTGGGAATGTTGTGGGAAACTTGTGAGTGGAAAACTATTTAAGCAGAGGAACTATTTAAATGGACAAAACTCATGTGGAAATAACCTCTATAAATCAGAAGAGAAGACAGCATTGACAAGAAGTTGGAGGTACTAAGCTGCTAACTTGAATGAAAGCATTCTTGTGCCTTATCTTCCCCTGAGATGTGCCCATAATTATTTAAGAAATTCTGTCTGAAATCTGTCCTACAGATCCTCTTTCTCCTTTTGCAGCTAACTTTTGTTCCTAAAACAAGTTATGTTCCTGAAAATTAAATTCAGCTTGAGTTTAAAGGATCTGGGTTAAGCTCTAATTCTCAAAGGTCTCAAAGATTTCAGAGTTAAGTGGACAGTTCTAGAAATAACTGTAAAAGGCCGGCAGAAGAAATTTGTAATGCCTGAATATCTTAAGGTCTTGGCACTGACACGACACCCTTTACTTGTTTTATGTTTTGTTTGGCTTAATCTATTTCTCATGTGATTTATTCCTAGAGTTTATTAACATGGGAGTTGTGCTAACACAGCTTTATTGTTGCCAGTGTCAGCTGAATGTTTCTTCAAGGCACAGCATTGTTAATAATTGTAGCAGTTCTCTCCCTGTACTGCACCAGACCTCACAATGTGTATTCTTGTCCTCATGCATCTCAGGTAACCTAAGACATACACATCAAAACTTGGACTGACAACTGTCTATTTACTATATACTGTGCTACATATATTCTGTGCTATATCCTACCATAAGGAGCTTTGTTGCCTTAAAATAGATCAAAAAGTGCTAACCTATGGATCAAGAAACTGCTGAAAAGCTCTGTGCATCAGCACCTACAGCTAGTCAACAAAATTGAATACGCTGACTAGGGAACACTGGGTATTTCTACACAGATAGTTTAATATTGTCTCAAGTTCAGAGTTATGCCTAAAGAAAACTTTACTCAATAACTTCAGTGCTCTAGCAACGAAGTCATTGAAGTCTAGGATTTCTAACATTCCTACAAGGCATTTCCAAAAGACTAAGATTGCCCCCTTATGACACACAGATCAAAAGAGTACTGACTGTAGCTCTAACTGTGGGATCCAGTAGGATGTTTACCCATACAGTTACGACTTTGGCCCTCCTGTTCTGAAATATCAGCTAAAGGCAACCAACAACAGTTTTCTAAATTTCTTCTTATTCCTTATCACATGAACACACTTAGACTTCTTTTAATTTTTCCCTGAAATCACTCAAGAGGTTTCAAACGAGCTTTCTCAGGTTACAGAAAAGGCTTTAGAAAAGTCTTGCTCTCAGCTCTTGGTTCTTATCCTACTCTAATTGCAATGCCAACTTCACCTATGAAAAACGTTTAGTCTGCACTACCATATCAGACATAGTGCAAATTTGGAAACACACTGTCAGACATCTGGAAATCAAAAAGGGGCTTCTCCACAGGTTGCAGCGTGGAGATCTGCTCCACCATGGGACCCATGGGCTGCAGGGGGACAGCCTGCCCCACCAGGGGCCTCTCCACAGGCCCCAGGGGAACGGCTGCCATATGCCTGGAGCACCTCCTGCCCTCCTTCTGCACTGATCTTGGGGTCTGCAGGGCTGGTTCTCTCTACATTTTCTCACTCTTCTCTCCCAGCTGCTGTTGTGCAGCATTTTTTTCCCCTTTCTTCAAACTGCTGTCTCAGAGGCCCACTCAGCACCTCTCTGGCTTGACTCTGGCCAGCAGCAGGTCCCTTTTGGAGCCACCTGGAGCTGGCTCTGATCTGACAGGGGGCAGCTGCTGGGCTCTGCTCACTGAGGCCACCCCTGCAGCCTCCCCCTACGAAAACCTCACCACGTAAGCCCAATATAATCTCATAATGATGTAGGTTTTGTTGTTGTTGTTTTAAAAATTTCAGTGAGGTTCTAAGGTTCTTTCTCAGGGTTTCCAGGACATACTCCCACAAACTTCAAATGTGTGTGGTCCTGGGCAACCTGCTCTAGGTGGCTCTACTTGAGCGGGGTGAGGTTAGACCAGATGACCTCCAGAGGTCCCTTTCAAACTCAACCGTTCTGTGATTCCTGTGATTGTATGGTTCTGTAAATGACACATTTATCTTGTAAAGTGCAGGAGAAAGGGGAATTAGCACCCCATTCTTCCTTCATGTGAGATCCTGGTACAGAACACATGATACTGTAGACTGTTAATAGTCCATTGATATCTGACCATATACTCCAGTAAGACAACAGTCTGGGGAATGTGGATGCACTGAACAACATTTATTAACTGGCATATTATGTGAAGTTTGCTTTTTCTGGAAGTATGTGTTGAACAAAATGCACACATTTAGAAAATTGAGATTTTACTTCATGGTTTTCTGCTTATTTCTTCCACAGTTGGGATATGAAGGTGTTCTCACTGAGTCATTACCGAATTTCATTTATTTCCTGGCATGCTCTCAGACAATTTCCTATTCCTCTCTTCTACCCACATCAGCCACCTTTGGCTGCAACCAGCCAGGTGGTTCACTAACTGACTTAATAACTTATAAATTCACCATGCATTATATTTTCTGCAGAGCAGACTCTCTCACTACCAACAGAATTTTCCCAGATAGAGTAATAAATGGGGTTACCTCAGGGTTTAAACAAATGTGAAGTGTGTCCTTAATGCAACCAATTTAATCAAACACATCACTGAGTTCTTCTAGTATATTATTTTCATTTAGCTCACAGGAGACCTCCATTATACGTTTGATCAGTTTTAATTCTTCAGAAACTTTAATCCCTGGCACACGCTAAACCTCCACGTTCACAACGAGAAAATATAATAATCCTGTGTCCCTTTCTACTGGGAAGGGTGGACTTTTAGCATGTGAATGCTTTGTGCCTACATTTGCCGTAATAGTATAGCATTTTAAAAAAACTTTCCTGTACTTACAATGAAAAGCTTAGTAATCTAAGACAAATGTCTATAGGAACTTGCAGTTTTTCAATGTGTAATTATCTGGATTTGTGACAATTTTTCTGAATATTGAATACTTCAGTTACATCTATTATTCACACGCTCAAGTACATTTCTGGCAACACAAAGGATTACACTGTGAGTTTAACTGACAGGCTCACTATTTGCTTTCAAAATATTTGACAACATTTAAAACTATAGTTCTAAATTCCTACTGAAATTTGTTTGTGAAGGAGTAACACAGCTTATTATGTTTAAAACTGGGTAAAAATTGTGAAATTAAGCCAACAGAAAACAGATCATTTTGAGATAATGTGTTGGTTTTATAAAGAGTGTTACTAACATAACCAGTTGATCAAGAGGTCAAAGAATCACATGGGGGCACACAGGGACTGATGTATTCATAACCTAGTAATAACTGAGGTCAGATTTAAAAAAGGAAAAAAAAAAAGAAAAAAGAAAAATAGAAAAGCAGTTGGGAAAATGTCTTTATATTTATATATTATACTGTTTATATTTCAGGATAGATCCAAGGTCATTAGATTGTTCCTAGTGAATGACAAACACTTCATTTTTGGATAGTGAGAACCTTCTGAAAAGGCCTCTACAACTACTGACATAGTGTTTAGCTGGTTGACTCCTTTAGCTTGCTTTTAAATTTATTAAGTATCTTTAAATGTTCTTAGAGGTTTGATTCTGGATCTCAGCTTATTTTTTATGTTGTAAAAACCCAAATCTGTGTATTGTCTTTCTGATCTCTCTCTCTGGTCACATAGTCGTCTCATAGCTCTTTTCATCTAAATTTCTGAAGGTCGAATAATTTCATCCCCTTCAGTCAGCAGCTCAGACCACTAATCTAGATCTACCTTTGTTGTCACTTCTGTACACATCTTAGTTTAAGACAAGCTGTATAAGTATCATATGAATTATATATCAAGTGAGGAAACACGATCAAATTTAGAGGAAACTCATCACTTCAAGCCTGTTCCCCATTAATTACATAAACTTTGAAATCCAGAAACCTAATGGCAGCATTTTACATAATCATGTAACTAACTCCTACTTTTAACAAGTAGACAAACTGAGAAGTATGGGCTAGATAAATTGACAGTGAGATGTGCTGACATCTGGCTGAACTAGTAGACTGACATCTGGCTGAACAGTTTTGATGGCTGTTTAGAACATGAAGTCCAGCTGGAAGCCAGTCACTAGTGGGGTTGATGCTGAGGCCAGTACTGCTTAACACCCTCTTTAATGACCTGGATGATAGGATGGAATGCACCCTCTGCAAGTTTGTATGTGATGCTGAACGCGGAGGAATGGTTGTTGCTCCAGATGGGTGTGCTGCCATTTAAAGGGACCTTGTCAGGCTAGAAAAATGAGACAGCAGAAGTTCTCATGAATTTCAAGAAAGGGAAATACCAAGTCCTGCATCTGGGGAAGAAAAATCCCATTCACCAGTAGTTGCTGCAGTCCAACTGGATGGAACACATCTTTGCACAAAAGGACTTGCCAGTTCTAGCAGATACAAAGTTGACCATGAACACACTTTGTGCAGTGCGTTCTTGGGGCAGGGAAAGCCAACAGCCTCCAGAGTTGCATTAAAAAGAACAATGCCAGCAGTCAAAAGAGGTTATCCTTCCCATCTGTTGGGCACTGCTGAGATACATCTGGAGTGCTGTGTCCAGACCTTACGTAGCTTCCCAAATACAAAAACCTAAGTGGAGCAAGTCCAGTGAGAAGATGAAGGTTATTAAGGGATTGGAGCATCTCATACAAGAGGCTTTTCTTCTTTCCAGAAGAAGAACTGAGACTAGTTATCCCTTAGAAGAGAAGACTCAGGGAGCTTCTGTTCTTATCAAAGTGTATAAATATCTGACAGGAATGTGTAACAAAGATGAAGCTAGGCTCTTTTCAGTGGTGCCCAGTGACAAGACGAGGCAATGGGCACAAACTGGAACACAGGAGTTGCTGACTGAACATAAGGAAATACTTTTTCTCTGTGAGGGTCACTGAGTAATGGCACAGATTTCATGCAGAGGCTGTAGAGTGTCCATCTTTGGAGATATTCAGATCCCAACTACACACAGCCCAGAGCAACCTGCGCTTGGTGGCCATGCTTGAGCAGGGGTGCTGGACTAGACAGTCTCCAGAGACTTCTTCCAACCTCAGCCATCCTATCATTCTGCAAAATTCAATTTACAGGAAGCGTAGCAAATGGACAGGGAAGTGGAAGAAAAAAACAGGAAAGAGGTGGAAATGGAAGAAATTACCTGGCTGACAATTTCAAATACAGGTAGTTAAGTTTACTGACACCACTGATTCAGTATTGCTTTTCATCAAAGGAGGAGACTCCAGATGACATTTTATCTGATCTCGGTTGTTAACCCTTGCCCCACTTTGCTACTAATAACTTTCCTACCCACAAATTTCTGTAAGTGATAAAAGGAGTGATTTGACAAAGCTATAAAATAGTTTGGTGATCATAAGGGATCATAAAGAAGGAAATTCTGATTCTGATTTCAGTTGACATTAGTCCATCTTTTGATATGATTTGGTGGGATTTGTTAACCCTAGTGGTGTCAGTTTCTGTATTGCATGTTTCAAACCAATGCATTCAATAGAGCAGGAAGTGTTAATTCTACAAAAAAATGCTTCAAAAACATCTGGGGCACATGCTCTTAAAAAGTCATTGTAGGTTTTAAATATTTCACTACATACTCATGTGTCATTGCACTTTTAAGGCTCTGAACTATATCCCACTGGAAAACTTACTAACGAATTCTCATTCTACTGCATTTAATGCCAGTTTACTACAAAACTTACAAATAAATAAATACATCACCTTAAATAAGGTCAGAAAGGAGCTACTCCCTAAAAATTAGTATTCTTCTAAGAGACTTCCAGTAAGATTTCCTGAACATCTGATCTTCAGTCTTCAGCAATGCAATATTTGAGCCTACCTTGATCTAAAATGTTTGTCGTGGCAACCTTATGCCACCTGAGCTGAATCAACATTTTCAGAAATCAGCCTTCTCAGAATAACAAGTCTTTCTAAAATGCCAAATCAGCTTTTAAGTAAAAGGTGAGAGGTTTCATTGTTTCATTTTTTTTTCTTTATTATGAAAATGCTGAATGATATTTAGGAGAGAGAAAATGAACCAGTGAAGAACGAAGGGAGACAATTTACAAAAGGAGAACAAGAGGTAAGGGATGAAGAGAGAGACTGAAAGCAAGTTAAGAAATATGAGGTAATAGTGCAAGAAAATATGACAAAGTTTATACTGTTTAGAAATATTGCATTAAATATGAAAATCAAGAGAAAGAAACACTAATGAGCTCAGGAAATAATGCTCTCCATAAATCAAGAGTAGTTTTGTGGTTTCCAAGATTTGAAATACAATAAATATGCCATATGAGCTTTGAGATCATTGAATTCACCTTTCAGTGCTTTCCAGAAAGAAATGTCCTTAAAAAAGAAAAAAAAAAAAAAGTCAATAGTTTTCACATAAAAATATGTGTGGTAGCTTCCAGAAAAAAAAAAAAAAAAAAAAAGAATAGTATTGTGAGATACCAAAGACAAATGGAAAGAGAGGGAGAATAACATCAGGAAGAGCTGCTTTCGAAAAGGAATTTTCTATTGATCAAGTCCAGTGTTAATTTCCTCAACTTTTCAATGGTTTTCAAATTTGTTGAAACTTCAAAAAAAAAAAAAAAAGAAAGAAAAGATTGCCAAACAATCTATCTAGGCATGAACACAAAGGAGACGATGTAAAGCTGCCTCAGGAAATCTGAAGAAAAATAATGGTTGGGAAGAGGGGAATGAGGACTGCTGACAGTCTACAGATAAGGGGCAGACAGTGGCAGAAAAGCAGTGTTAGTATTAATATTACTTATTTTGTTATTAAAATGAATATGCTATTTTTTCCTTTTTTTTTTCCCTATTTTACATTATTCTGGAATTTAATCTACTAAATATATATATTTTTGGGGGTGGGGAGAGGAGGGGAAGAAAGTAAAAAAAGAAACAATTCTGCTGTAGTGTTACACATGAAATCAACTATATAAAAAAGCAGGTTAACTGCTTTTCTGTGGGAACTTTTTTGTTGCCCATATGGATGAACAGTGGTTTAGGAGGTTATTGTAATCATTGTAATCATTGTAATTATTGTATCTGTTATCATTGTAATCTATTGCACTGAAAAATATGAGACAGGTGAAAGCTACAACAGAGAGAGTTACTTATACAATTGTCTGTCAAAAGACAACCATCTTGTGTTACGTGAAGCTATTGTCTACTCATGGAGTCTTAGAGTAAAGAGAATAGAAGGGAATTTGCATATCCTCATTCTTGTAGTTCAACTAAATTCAGCTATTAGAGACACCCTGGAAAAAGTGAATAACTACACTTAAGCCAAATGTTGTGAAAAAGATGGCATTTTCACATTTCAGGTCCATCAGCGTTAAAGAAGGATAAGCTTCGCTGCACATTGCATACGTAACAGTGCTTTTTCTGAAACTGAGACTGCACTTCTGATGCTTTTAGAGGCACTTCTAAAGTTTCAAAGACCAAAAAAAAAAAATCACACCCCTTGGCTGCATGAAATCCAGGCCATTTGCAGCATCTGAGAAATATACCATTTTTTTCAGTCACACATAAACAAAGAAAGCTGCAAGGACACATCTGTTATGGTTCTATGCTACTGCATCCTGCTACAGTTTCCTGCTCATTTTAGCCTGAATTTCAGTCCCTTCTTGTTAAATGAGGCAGGAGAACCTAGCATGTAGCAGCAGCTCCAATGGGTTTGTGAGGTAAATCCACAGAGCAAATTTTCTGCGTGTTCCCCAGTGGATCTCTGGTTTCTTCCAGTAATTACTTTCCCTGTCAGTCACTGCACAATTAAATAGCTACCTGGCTGTGGCAGCTTGAACCTTTGATTCTGACAAGAGGTGGTTGGGGAAGTTAGTATGGAAAACGGTTTAAAATAAACAACTCCAAATGCCATATCAGTCATCAGTGTCCTCTGCAGACTTCCAGAGAAAGACAGCGGAAGATCGTATATTTTGACACTAACGCAAAGTTATGCAGGTGATTTTTAATGATTTATAATTTAAAGAATAATAAATGCAAATCACACTGTCTAGGAAGAAAAAGATATTGTAATTCAACAGAGCTTATAAGTAAGAAGATAAAGCTAGCATAAAAAATATACATGTCAAAGAATCTTTAGATGTCAAATGACAGACCATCCCCCCAAAATTTAAACGGTATTTTATTTGCATTTTTTCAGGTAACCAAAGTCTCAAGAAAATAAACCTCTTCCCAACTAATTTAGAGGAGAAAGAAAAGGGGGAGATTCATGGGAACTGTTTGGAAAACTGTTTCTGCACATGGACATAAAATTATCCCCCGCAAAATGGGTGATGGAGCACTGGAACAGGCTGCCCAGAGAGGTTGTGGAGTCTCTTTCTCTGGAGATATTCAAGGCCCGTCTGGACGCCTACCTGGGCAACCTGCTCTAAGGAACCTGCTTTGGCAGGTGGGTTGGACACTATGATTTCTTGAGGTCCCTTCCAACACCTACAATTCTGTGATTCTGTGTGTGATTCTGTGATTCTGTGATTCTGTGAAAACTGTATGAAAAGGGACTCAGGTTGGGTTTCTCATTCTCAAAGACAATAATTTCAAGAAGTAGTACTGGTTTGGTCCTTGACTTTCATAACAGAGATGTGCCAATAGTAATGCCTAAGTCACAGCTGGGGCTAAAATATATGTGATATCAAACTCATTGAGCTCTAATTTTTTTTTCTTGCTTTCATGGTTTTATTTTATAACTGGCTTCTAATTTTCTCATGAAGAATTTACTCCTTTACCTTGATAGAATATCCTAATTCTCCTGCTGGATAAATATGGTGAGCTCAGGTGTGTTCAAGAAATCACCTCCACTGCAGGCCCAGATTAGTCTGAAAAAATCACATGGTTCCTTTTTTTCAAAAAGCAGCATGCACTTTCTCAGTGCATACTTTCTCACTTCCTCTCTCCTCTGCTTTCCGTTTTCCCCAGTAACAAGGCTATTATTGCTGTCACTCTGAGCAGCCTGTCTGTGTACACTTCAACACAGACAACAAAATGAAGTTGGAGCTGATGTACTGCAATGAGATAATGTTCTTCCATTGCTGCATCCTAGAAGGGTTCAACAACTTTTTCCACAATAACATGTCAAAATAGCAACTCATCATGGCCACACTGAGGTCCAAAATATATCATCCTGGGTCTATTGCTTTATTTGTTCTAGTATCATGATTGTTACCGTAAAAGTGGGTCAAAGAAACTATCTAAGACTCATTTTGGAGTTTTAGAAAGCAGGCATTCTTTAATTGCGACACCACCTAGTGTGCATGACAAATTGTCCAAGCTACAGGGGCTATGTACAATCAAACATAAGTATTCAGCGATTTCCGAGAAATAATCAACATATTCATACTATTTCCTGTAACTCATTAAAATATGTAAATGTCCCTGACGCACACACAATTATTTCTGGTGGTGGTCTTTTGGGGGTATCTGGTGGGTTTGGTAGCCTTCCTCACCATGTTGACTGCTTGAACCCAGTTCTTGTGCACGCTCAGATCATCTCATTCTTTCTTATCTTGTTCCAATTTAGCCATGCATACTAAGCTAAGTCATTTACACACACAAAAATATGTGCATACCATGAGTTCCTCACCTGTTCATTACAGGCACATCATCCAGGCCTGGGTTATTTTACCCCCCTCCCTTGTTCTGGGATACAATTCTGTATGGTTTTACAGATAAGGCTGACTAACTAGTGAGTAAGGTATCATCAGACATACAAAGTTTCTAGTCTTCCTTTTATCTAATGAAACATAGTAAAATATTTCAAATTTGGTTCTGTTATTCGATCAGGGAGAGAACCATATATCCTTCTGACTTGGTATCATAATGTGACTCAAACTCACTTCTGGCTCAGTTTTCATTTTGTTGCACATGCTGGCATGTAGATCTTACCTCAAATGGACTGATATAATTGTAACACCTTAGATTAACCTTTAATGACAGATATGTGCATGACATCCCCATTACCTCAGAAAATCCACAGAAATGACCAGAATCCAGTTCTTCAAATCCTAGTCCCCTCTTAAGGAACAAGAATGTAACTTTCCACTTTTTTTTTTTTCCTCATTATTTTAGTATATATTCAAATTGACACAGAAAAGCAATATCTAAGAGGTGTAATAATATAGATTAAAAAAGCCTCAGGCCCCTAATAACCTGTGCACAAAATTTAGTGGGATATCTATCTGGGATATGATTCTGATAATTTTAACACTGCTTATTATATTACCTTTAAAATATTACTCATGGAAGTGGCTGTACTATTCACAGTTACAATTGCTTAATACTTTGAGGTTACTTTTTTTGGCATCACATACATTACACAGCTGAAGTTAGGAGCAGAGGCCACTGATGGACACAGGCAATAGTTAATGTTCTGCCATGTGTTCCAGCTAAACAGGGAATATAGGCAGCGAGATTAGGTGCTTAAATATTGTGCATCATAAATACCTTTCCTTATCTGCTTTAAACTCATGTTCTTAGTAGACCTTTGTAATAATTTAATGATAGGACTTGTTTTGACAAGGACTTCGTAGCTTATTGTTTTGACGAGGACTTCTCAGCAAGGCAACGGAAAAATTTCTGTTGACTTTAATAGGGAGGAATTTCAATGCCATGTTTTTATCACTTGAATGTAAGTTTTGGATAGTAGGATGGGTCACTGTGGCAGAGATGGAAAAAGGAAAAGATGGAAAATTTTGAAAGAAATTTTAAAGAGAAGAAGGAACTGTGAAGAATGCAGGATTAAGATATTATTCCAGTAAAAACAGGAATCTTGAAAAAAATGTGATATGTATTGATCAAAGAAAGAGGAATTAAGACTTCAGATATGGAAAGATGAGATGTTTAATGACAAATATAAGCATTGTAAAGCTGAAATGTTAAAAATATATTTTCCAAATTATTTCTCATCTTAGTTATTCTTATCATGCATTTTACAGTAGTACTGTAAGAGAACTTTTACATGAAAAGACATACATGGTTCTGGACAACTTTTTGAGGTTTTGAATACCTCAAGGACTATGGTGAACTATAAAACTATGCAAAAATTCAGTCTGAAGAAAATTTATATCAAAGGTGAAATTCCAATGTATATTAAGATTAAAGACAGAATAATTAAAAACAATGGTAAAAGAATGATAGTATTACAAAACAGAAAACTCGGAAATTAGGAAATTCTGAAACAGATAGCTGTTGTAATTGAAAACTTTCATAATTTTCTATAACAGACTTCATAAGATGATATGCTACATAATTACATGATCATAATTGTCACTGGATTCTTGCCTCATTTAGGACAGGAGCTAGATTAAGTTCTAGGATTAATCCAGGTAATTTCAACCTGAATATTTTAGATATAGTATAGTTATGTGCAACTATGAACAGGTTATTATAAAGAGAAAGGTTGAATAACCTCAAAGCACCATCTTTACTAGCTCTACCTTCTATGTACCTTGAATAGCTGCAAAGTTATATAAGGAACTTATCTGCAGCTTTATACATACACATGCATTTTAAAATGTCACTAAAAGCATTGCTGGTTTATTTTGGAAAGTGAAGGACCTGTTCCCTCTTGCCCTTTATGCCTTTTTAAAGCACAAAGTTTTTTTCTTAAACAGGTTTTCTTTAAAGTGTAGCTACTTTCCTGTGATTGACAAATTTGAAGATAAAACTAAGTCATTTTGCAGTACTGAGTGCATCTCAACATTTTTTTCCAAAACGTGAAACTATCTTTTTTTTCTTCTTTTTTCTTTTTTTTTAAATTCACTCAGATAACTCAAAACCAGAAACATTTAATTTTACCAAACCACTCCTAGAGTCAAAGAAAAGAAATAACCTTGGCAATGAAAGCATGCTTGAAGAAAGGTCATTCAATCAACCAATAATTTTCATTTTATAAAAGTCTCAAAATTGTGTCTTAAGAGGAAAGTATAATATCCCTTAACAATTCTGATGACCATTGTATGTGCATTACATGTTAGATTCAAAACGGTATATGACCATCATATTGAAGATCTAAGAATCATAGTGAATGGAGTTCAATCCAGATGGTGGCAGATCAAAAGTGGCATTCACCAGGCCTCAGTACTGAGGCCTGTTGTGTTCACCATTTTTATCAATGATCTGGGTGAGGGTGTTGAGTGCACCCTCGGTAAGTCTTCAAATGATACCAAGTTAGGCAGGAGTAGGAAGGCTTTGCAGAGGAATGTGGATAGGCTGAATCAATGAGCTGAGTCCAATCACATGACATCTAACCAGGGTAGGTGCCAGGTCTTGCATTTGGGTCATAACACCCTGATGCAGTGGTATATGCTAGGATAAGAGTGGCTGGAAAGTTGCCCAGCAGCAAAGGACCTGGTGTGATGGTTAACAGACAGCTGAACAAATGTTAGCAGTGTACCCAGGTGGGCAAGAAGGCAAACTGCACCCTGGCTGACCAAGGAAGTGGTGGGATTATCCATGGAGGTATTTAAAGTACATTATATATTACAATATAAAAAAAAAATATTGTTTTATATATATATATATATTTCTATATATAAAACGCCTACCACCATATTGATAAACACTCTTTGGAACCACTCTGATGGCAGGGGTAAGAACAGGAGATGGCCTGTTAGTACCTCAGCACTTCTGTTTCCAACCAATTTAAAAAAAAAAAAAAAAAAAGCCACAAGATTTTGCTGGCTGGTGTTTAATACTGCTACTCCATCAGGGTTGGAGGGAGACCTATTGTGACCTTAAGGTATGTGGACATGGCACTAATGGACATTGTTTAGTGATGGGACTTAGTAGATCAGTTTGAAGGTTGGACTTGGTTATCTTGAATGTGTTTCACAACCTAAATGATTCTTGAAGTAAAGAAGGTAAAATTGTGGCCTATGTTGAAGCCAAATAGCTAGTTCTTCATATTTCTCTTCAAAATCTTATAGATCTTGGCATTATTTAGTTGGAACAGGCAAGACCATTTTTTTTTCTGACTTATGATGTTACTGAAACTCTGAATGCCTTCACTGCTGGCACAGGTGCTGAATAGCCCTACAGCAGAGGGAACTGAATGAAAGATACCTTTCAGTTGCTGCTGCCTCTCTTCTGGTTCCCAGAGAAGCACTGGAATTACATGACCTGTCACAGCAGAGAAATAAGGTGAAGAAAAATGTGAGGATATGGACATACAGAGTTGCTGAGGACTTACAAAAGGGTCCAAAAGATCAGATTTGACTGGAAAGGACAATACAAGATGCATGGCAGATCAATTCCTACTAGAGTTCTCTAAGATGTGATGTCATAATAACACACAGAAAATAGCAACAAGGAAGTACAATGTGAGAGGCAGGCAAGAGCAGCATGGCATTGTAATAACAGTACGTACACATATAAATAAAACCATCAAAACATACTCCACAACCTGCACTACAAACAGATTAATTACCAAAAAATAAAAAATAAAAATGTCTGTCACTCAGCTGCCTCAAATCTCATATTCTATTGTGACAAAACACATGGAATCAGTCTTAGGAGTCCAGCTAATTTATCATTCCAGAATTAATTACATTAAAATTCTAACTTATCCTTAGAAGATATAAAGCACCATATCTTCAGAAACAGTAAGGGCTATATCTAGCTCTCATGCGTGAAACAAGAGGCACAATCTCTAGTGTGGCTCTGTTTAAAGGTACATAAAGTTTTCCATCTCTCAAATCCTTCATCTCAGCTGCTGACAGCAACCAGTTTGGGCTCAGCTTGTGTAAGATATACTGTCTAGCCAGTATATATATATTTCATATATAAATATATATATACTGGCTATGTCTTACATATATATATGTATATATATGTTGTTATATATATATATTACAGAAAGGCTGTGAACCTGGGGAATGTTCATCAGTGAATGTGGTTGGAAGGCCATGGGTTGCAGGCCAAAAGGGAGGCTGCCTGTTCAGCAGAAAACTTTGAAGAACCACGTGTGAAAGTTGACATATAACAACAAAGAAATGCATGGTAGCACGAATGGTGACCTGTGGTGAAGAGCACAGCCACTGAGCAAAAAAAAGTCACTCCATGACTGCTGATGCAAACATGTGGCTAGAAAAACACCAGGGAGGTGGGAAGCTGAGGAACTGAAGTGGTTATGCCTGGGATCTACATTGTCTGTCCATCACTAAAGTAACAGTCTTAAGTGAGAACTCTAGCATCAAAGCCTATGAGATAAAGACAATATTTTCTTATATAAACCTCATTATGAGTAAATAATAATATTATTTTTCTATTGCTCATTTGGTGTTATCAAGTAAAAGATGAATTATTATAATTTCTTTTGGTACTCTCTCTATATTCGTCCTCTGTCATTCTTACTGAGTATTAGTATACTCAGTTACTAGTAGATGTGCATATTTGTTGGAGGCCTTTGTTCACATATAACCCAATTTTATCACAGCTCTTAAAACATTTTAGTAAAGTCCCAAGTATTATGAAATATTAAATGAGAATTTTAGTTTTAATATATATTAAAACCAAATTCCTAATGTAATGAACCAGAAAAACTTACGAGCTCAGAAATATAGAGAATTCACAGAGTATTTTTACTTTTTTATTATCATTTAAGCCAATCTCATAATTTCTGTGGAAAGAGTAGGCACAAGAGGGAAACCCAGCAGTTTTACTTCTGAGTTCTCAAGAATTCCCAAAAACATGACTCTGAGGTTATGAAACCCACGGACAGGCCAGGGCTGCCCCGTGCCAGATACAGCTGGTATCCAGCCCCACCAGCGGCCCCACCACAGGGCACGGCTGGGCCCAGCAGCCAAGATGGCAGCACCTCTGGGAAATGTATTTCAGAAAGGGTAAAAAACATTGTCCAGACAATGAGGGAAAAAGAGCAAGAAACAACCCTACAGACACCAAGGTCAGAGAAGAAGGAGGGGAGGAGGTGCTGCAAGCACTGAAGCAGAAGTTCCCCTGCGGCCTGCTGAGAACAACATGTCTTACAGTTCAGCATTTCCAGGAGTTGTGACCTGTGGAGAGCCCACCCAGAAGCAGAGGAAAAGCATGATGAAGAAGTAGTAGCAGAGTGGAACTGTTATGGACAGACCCCAACCACCCTTCCACATCCCCCCTGTACTGCTCAAGTGGGAGGTGGGGGAGTCTGGAGTGAAGGAAGCTGAGCTTGGAAAAGGGGGAGGAAAGATGTTATAATGTTGACTTTTTGTTTCTCACTATCCATATCTATTTTAATTGGCAATAAATAAAATGATTTTTCTCCATGTTGAGTCTGTTTTGCCTGTGTCTGTAATTGGTAAGTGATCTCCTTGTCTTTATCTTGACCCACAAGCTTTATCACTCCTGTTATTTTTTGCTGCATCCTATCCCAAGGGGGTGGTGGTGGAGAGTGAGCAGCTGGGTAGGCTTTTGGCTTTTGACCAAGGTAAACCTGCCACAGGCTTCTAAATGCTGTCCTCCTTAACTCCGTCTTTACACCTCTTGTTGCCTGTCTTCAAGGTCACAGCACTCTTTTGGGTGAGAGAAATTAATCTGAGCAAATTTGACCTATTTCATCTTCAGTGGGACAAATGCTTCGAAACTGCCTACTCCTCTCCTTGTTTAGAAACAGACCTAATGGGATGAGTGCTGTGAACATGAAAAGTTAGGCAAGATTAATGCAATACTTTAAGTCTGCAACTATCCTGAGGTCTTATGTGCAGATGAGTGGCAGTACGTTTGATCTGAAAGGAACTTCAAAGAAGTCAATTCAAACAATAGGTTTTGAGCTATTGTATTAGAGAAGCAACTAGTAAAATCTCTCAGCTGAGAAACTACCAGTGAAATTTCTCAGTTAATGAGTTTATTTGAATACTTCAGTTTCCTCTGTGAAGTCTTATGAGTGGAAAACTCTATTTAGATTAAGAAAACGCTAGTCTGGTCTTTAGTTGTGTAGATTAAGTAGATACACTCAAAGAATAATATTAAAATCAATCCTTTTGCATTACAGATAGGTGAGTTCATATGACGACATTTATCTTTTTATATGTACAGATACTCAGATTATAGGAGATTATATTAAAGATATATTGTTAAAGTAACTTCACTTTGCAGTTCCCCAGGTGGGTTGGCCTAACAGAATTATCCTGTGTTCCAATACTTCTGTTTAAAATGGAACAGAAAGTAATTTATTGTAGGACTCTCAATTGGGTGTTCATTCATTATGAAATCCAGATGAACACATGTTGTGGTAATTGGTAAATCTCTATACTCATTATAAAGCAAAGCAAAAAATAAAGCTGTCTTTTTAAAAATATGGCTTCATCCAAATGCATATGAGCTTGCTGTAATGTCTGTATAACCCCCATTTTTGCTGTTCAGTGTAATGAATAATCCACATTTTTTTCCTGTTCAGTGTAATAAACCACTTCCTATAACCTCTTCAGACTGATGAACTGTTGTTTATGAAAGACTGAACTATTTAACAGAACTAGCTTAGTCATAAATACTGTCAAGTGCATAGTTAGAGAACTGTCACATCACTGACTATTGTAGTATTCATTCTACTTACTAGAAAAGAATGGGGACACAGATATTTCCCTTAAAATTTCTCAGTGCCTAACAAGGGTATATACATACATGATCACATAAAGGATGCACGTCAAAATGTTAAGAGAGAGCACAGTAGGCTGTAAATTATGTGGATGTCATGTGTATATATATAAATAAATTCAAACATAAAAAATATAAATATAAAGCAAACCTAAACATCTGTTGAGACCATCCTGAAACTGTAGATTTTTTAAATGAGACATAGACGCATGAAAGATATCAAGCATATTTCTGATGACTGTTAACCAATATCAATACTTTTTGTATTACTTTCATTTAAAAGTTATTTTTGACATAGTTCTAACACAAGTTACTGTATGGTTTACCATGATTCAAACAAACAAAATCTTTAATTTAATGTTGTCTTGTAATAAAATGATTAACTGAAGGTACTGTGGGGAGGTGTAAGTAGATTCTTCCACAGCATAACAGTATTCAAATTGGAGATAATCTAATGTTGAATTATCTAGTCAGTGCAGAAATATTTTCAACACAAAGTTGCTCTAAGCAAAAGACTAATTTCTGACATACATTATTCTGGATCAAAGAATTGGTTAAGGATAGTCACTTATTATTCCATTTCAAGAAGGAAAAATAGTGAAACCCAGGTGACTCAACAGTTTATATGTTTTGTAGGTAGATCTCATGCTGGACTTTTGTCATAAAACTTGCAGCAAGGCCACTAGGAATCTTCTACCTGCTTTTATGGGAGTGGAAGACAGACACAATTACCACAGCCATCATAACTAAGTTGCTGTGGACTCAAGTACACACCTGATTTGGCCCTGTCCAGGGGGATATAGTCTGTATGGGTGGTTCCTGGAATACTCCTTTGGCTGTGTCAAGGAGGGGATATGTTTCTTGAGAATGTTGACCAATGCACAGTCTACTGGGCCAGGAAAAGGGGACATTCTTGCCATGTTAGATACAATAGTTCAAAAATTGGATATACTAAAGAAATAGAGTAACTTTTTGTCACGTGCCATCTAAACAAGCAGATTAAGAAAGAAAAGAAGTGGCATTCAAAGTGACATTTGGTAATTAAAATTCCATGAGGAAGTTCTCAACCAGTTCTACTAAGTGTGCTTTATAATCATCCTTTTTTTCTGAAACAGTGTAAGGAAGAACAATATAGGAATGGGGTAAAATTATTAGGGGTTTTTACTGTTCAGGGTTGACCAGCTTGAGACCTTAAAATGAATTTTATCACTGGACTTGGCATTTTTATAGGATCCTAAAAATATCTAAACCACAGCATCAGCTGATATTACCTGCAAGCACAAATGCTCATCTGTTCTGCAACTCACAGCCTATGGTATTTGCAGGGCAAACAGAAATAAGGAACAGTTAATGGTCAGCTATAAAAAAGTTCTGTTTGAGGGACTTTTCCTGCCTCAGATAAGAAGCCTGAGGCAGAGATGGGGTAGAATTCTCCCAGCTTTCTTTCTTCTCTTGCAAACCCTCTGCTACATTCATAAACATGGCCTCAGTTACCAAAGCAATGTTTCCCCACATAACAGCTTCCTTCCCAGCACAATCTCAGCAATTGCCCAGGTGCCACGTATCCTGACATACTACCCATATTCCAGTCCTCCTTAAAATAAATAAACAAACAAACAAATAAATAAATATGGATCATGTTATTAAACATTGTATTAAAATATGTAAAACACAAGATAGTGCCTATAAGCAACATGTCTAGTAAAACTCTGCACAGCTACTCTGTAGAATAATACCTATACTGTGAAGATGTGTACAAGTACCTTTTGGAGCAAAGCATGTTCAATACAGAACCATAAAATGGTTGAAAGGAACTTCTGGAGTACTACTGAAACCTAAAGCAAGTTGCCTAGGACTACATCCATGTGAGTATCTCAAAAGAGTGAGACTCCAGAAAGTCTGTGGGTTACCATGAGATAGTTTAACAGACATTTTGATTAAGTGTCTAATAATTATATAAGGAATATGGTTCATCACAAAGGCAAATAATTTGTGTGATAATAAGGGTGATTTTCACTGAAAGAATTAAGCATGATACCAGGGCAAAATCCAAGTTTCTGTTGAAAAATCTGGAGGCCTTAAAACTTCTTAACTATTGTTGAATAATTTCTTAAAATGGGAAAATAAAACATTTTCCTTATCTCAGTCTGAAAAACTTTTAAATAACTTTTCCTAGAGCTTTCCATTTTGAGACAGATATCCAGCACAGGAAATTTCAGCCTTTAGCAAAGTAGTACAAATGAAAGCCGAATGCTAGGATAGGAAGAGCTAAGCAACCAAAATAGAAGTAGGTTTGCATAAACAAATAATAACATGTCATACTTCACTTCTGCAGATGAAAGTGAGGAGTTCTGCTTGTGTAGCTCTCTGCCTTGCCTTCTCATATGGATAGATTTTTTTTCTTTTCTCCAGCACATGCATTATTTCTTTTAACTTTCTAGAGAGCTAGTTCAGACTGCATTGCATTGTATTTTTATCCTTTCTGTACAGCTTAACTGCTCCAAAATATGAAACAATTGTTTTAGTTAAATTCTGGATTAATTTATATCACCAGAATGTATAGCAAGATGGTATAGACAAGGGGCAGACACTGGGCTGCCTCTAGGGGCAATTTGGAGGCTATGAATGTACCAGAGTAATAAAGATATATTACAATCTTGAAGAAGCATTCATAACAGTCGGATGAAACTACTTCCTGAATAGGGGAACATGCTATACAAAGGTTCAGACCACCAGGGCCTTTGGTTTGAAAGAGTGCTTATGACATTTGTTAGAAGAAAGAAAATTCTTATTCTGTAGAAATAAAGTACTCTCAAAATAAACTAAACTAAATTGAACTAAACTAAACTAAACTAAAATACAAATTAAATTAAATTAAAAAATAGAATAAAGTACATAAAGCATCATGCACTAAAGCTCTGAGAGCACACCTATATTTATAATAAAGCAGTTCAGATGTGCACGAGCAGTAAGGCTTGTAATAGCAGATTCTGCTATGGCTTTAGCATCAGCTACCTAGCACTCTAAGATAACTCTCAGATGCATGTCAGGAGCATCTGTAGGCTCCTGTAGACCCCCAGGCTGTAGACCCCCTCAGGCTGTAGACCCCCTCTGGGTGCAGTGAGGGTGTAGTAAGCCTCTTCTGCAGTCCAAGACAGTCTTATAGTACAGGCAAGGATAACCACAATGCACCAGGGGGCTACAAAATTGAAGAAAGGGCTTGGAGCTGTGGGATTGGATAGGCTGCAGAAAGCCTGAAGTCTGCTTACTGAAGATTACAATCTACAGAATGGAGCCCAGAAGCCTGTTACTGTGGAGAAAAACATTTTGAACCTCCTGTCACCTTACTGTGTTAATTCAGAGGTCTCTTCTTTACATATGTAATGCCATTATATGAGTTAGGTAGAAATATTAGATATGAAACATTTGTTACATTTTTTTTTTAATAGTCTGTGTTAAAGTCATCTTTTAAATTATCTTTTGAGACTAATCATTTATTATCAACTAAATATACTCTATATATTATTTCTAGCCTGAAAGTTGATGAGTGAGTCTTCATGTAGTACAGTTGCTAGGGAGACAGATTTATACTCCGAAGCCAAAGTAAAGTATTATGGATTGACACAAAGCTTAAAATCTAGAATTTATGCGGACTAGAGCTTGGATGCAAAATGACATTGTGTTTTTAAAGTACAGATGTGTAAACATCAACTGAAGCCATATCTGCATACAAAGCACTGCCAAAATAAAGAGTATAGTCTGGTGGAATTTCTGCTGACCTTACTACATGTAAAGATCTACCAGCTTTTGAGCTTCAGCTTTCCCTCTTCTTAAAGGGCAGCATCTGGAGTAGCCAAACTATAGAGAAGGTTATGATAAAAAGAAGAAGAAATGTTCTTCTGCCCTAGATTATTTGGTAGGATTCAAAGGAGGCTGAAACTCAAAAAATTTTATAAAAGTATAAAAGACAAGAGTGATAGAAACATTTTCATAAATATAGGTTGAACTGAAAATGTTTGTAGAGAAAAAAAATACCTGTGGCAAATAATATGTCTACTTCATTTTTTCAGGGAAAATGTTTGTAAAAAATCAAAGATGTTATATAAATGGTTAAATGTTCTTTTAAAAATTATTTTTACTTTATAAAAATAATGTGCTTATACGTGCCTTGATGCTACACATATGCTTGACTTGAAACTTCCAAGTCAATGTATTCCAAACACATTTCAAATAGAGATCAACTAAGCAGGCAGTTTAACCAAGTTCTTTATTAACATGAAAGTAAACAAAAATAAAATCATGCTTTTTTTTTTTTCAATTTGTTTTTAATAGCAGTTCTGCTGTCCTTACATTAGTGTTTTCTGAAGACTGAAGGAATGTGATGCATGGAAACCCTGGGACTGCTGCAGTCATTACAAAAATCCTTGTCACAGGATGTGGTCCAGTGATAAACAAGGTCAGGGAAGCATGCCATCTGCCCATAGAATATCATGTTGACATGTTGTTCTGGGTCTTTTGCAACTACATTGTTTTCAGTCATTTAAAAACAGAAGCAAAAATCCACTAGAAAAAAAAAAAAAAAAAGCTTATTTAGCAGCTAAATAAATGCAGAGTAAAATAGGCAAAAGTAGAAATACAGAAATATATTCTTTGCACAGCAGTGAAACCTGTGGTTTAAACCACAGCCATATCACACCATGCATCAATTATAAGTGATTTAAATGGGAAGAATCTAGGTTCAGCTGTTCTCCTTTGGAAGGTGTCTTTCTGGGAGCTGTTACCTTGTTGGCACTGGACTGCGTGTTCTGGACTCCTGCAGAGGAAAAAAATTATTATCATTCCTCAGCTGACTGTCTTATGCTCTGTGCACAGCATGACTGAATTGGCTGGAGTAAACCAAAGCTTATTATAACTGTGTTTAAGACTATTTCCAGAATGAGACTTTGAAAAAACAACACTAACAGATTCAGAACTATCCCGCTTGTTTTCATTAGGTGAAATGATTTTTCACAATTCTGCAAATACAAAGTACAATAAAAGTGCATGCAGAGTGAATATAAAATCCTTTTTCTGTTTTATCTTTCCTTATAAAAAGTAAAATTACCTTGTCTTTGATTCTTTTTGAAAGCAAAGAATTAAATACATACAATTTGTATTCATTGAGTTCTATAATTTCTGCATAATTTATCACTCTTGGAGAGATACAAGTCCTGCTGGCTTCACTTAGAGGCATGTGTGAGTAACTGGTATCTTGTGCTCTTTGGAATTATGAGAAGTAATTGACCTCTTGTTAGGGATACTATGCATTTACACCATTTTGTAAATTCTTCTGTTGCATGGTTTAATTCATAGAATCATAGAATCACTAGGGTTGGAAAAGACCTCCAAAATCGTCTGGTCCAACTATCACTCTACTACAAATGTCACCCACTAAACCATGTCCCTAAGCACCACGTACAAACTTTCCTTAAACACCCCCAGCGATGGTGACCCTACCACTTCCTTGGACAACCCGTTCCAATGCCTGACTGCTCTGTCTGAGAAGAAATGTCTCCTAACTTCCAAACTGAGCCCCCCTGGCGCAACTTGAGGCCATTCCCTCTAGTCCTATCGCTAGTTACCTGTGAGAAGAGGCTGAGCCCCAGCTCCGCACACCTTCCTTTCAGGCAGTTGGAGAGAGCAATAAGGTCTCCCCTGAGCCTCCTCTTCCGTAGACTAAACAATCCCTGTCACTTCTCATAGGACATGTATTCCAGACCCTTCACCAGCTTTGTAGCGCCTCTCTGGACATGCTCCAGGGCCTCAATGTCCTTCTTGTACTGAGTGGCCCAAAACTGAACACAGTACTCAAAGTGTGACCTCACCAGAGCAGAATACAAGTGGATGATCACCCCCCTGGTCCTGCTGGTTACACTATTCTTAATGCAAGCCAGGATGCCATTGGCTTTCTTGGCCACCTGGGCACAGTGTCGGCTCATGGCTCATGTTCAGGCAAGCATCAATCAACATCCCCAGATCCACCCTGGCAAAAAAAAAAAAAAAAAAAAAAAAAGGAAAAGTGGAAAAAAAAGAAAAAGAAAAAGAAAAAAGAAAGAATCTTAAGTACTTAAGTTTTATTATCACATGTATTTAACATCTCTATAAGGGTGCATTACATTGACATCTATCCACATTGCAATCATGAAGCATATTGCAGTATGGTAGGCCCCTTCTCCTAAGCCAGGGATAAATTCTGCCTACTCCTATTTGAATGCAGACTAAGTACTGAAAATGGCCATTATAAGACCAGCAAATTGCACTTCTTGCATGGTACAATGCAGAGAGATTTCTCTTTTTTATTCTTTCTTGAGAAACATGAATATCAAAGGACTATGAAGGGATGGGCAGGTGGTTATCAGTGGCCTCACACAATAGTCAGCATAGTTGGCTAGCTTAATCAAAGGGAAAAGAAAAAGCACTTTTCTATAGGGGGAACAAGAGCCACCTGACTTCATTGCACCCTTGGGTCTGTGTCACAGAGGTGGTGCAGCCCTCTAACTCCTTACAGATTTCACAGTAATACAGGCAAGTACTAATGGGATATATAAAATACCTTTATTATGCACTTGTTTGAAAATATCACAGATAGCCCAAAATTTCTCTGGTCACTTTGATTTTACATTGTGTATCTAAGGGCATATTTTGTAAGTATTTTCAATGTTTTACTTTCCCTGTCTTTCTAGTTTCAGCATATATATTTGAATTTTGAATCTTAATCAAGTATATATATTGATTAATCATGTATATAAAATAGATTTGATAAAGAAAATATAGGTAGATATAGACGTATCAAATTCCAAAGATTGTTATAGTGGGTTATTTACAGAAATAAATAAATGGGAAGTTGAAAAGTCTTTTGATACTGATTTTTAGCATGGGTATATTTTCACATGTTATTTATAGATGAAACTTTTACAAGTACTTTTAAGAACATATTCTGATGGTTTTTGTTCTTTCTTTATTTGAGGATTGATCTTGGTAGTGACCATGATGGCTGCTGTCCAGAAAATCATTCACATACATGCTTATGGTCATGGAAATGATTTTTAAGGTCAGTTGAATACCTGAGTATTCAGAGGTATGCATGAGTTTGGGTATCTTGAGAAGATACCCACAAAAACCAGTGCAGTATGTCAAGGCTAAAAATAATGGACATATGACCAATCATTATGGTTCAGTGGCACATAGCTGTAAACCTAACATGGTTTGGAGGTCTCTTTGAGAAATGCCTAAGATCAGAATCCTCCAGCTTTATTCTTTGAATCCATGCTGACTTTATGATGTGAATAGACAAAAGCAGTGGCATCTTTTTACTTTTTCAGTCAGCACACATGCTAAATCACACTATGAATATAAAAATTACCAGTGTAGGGTAGAGCTGTTTCTTAAAGCTTCCTTTTAAATTGGGCCTAAGGATTAGTCAGTATCCTGCAGGCAGGCTTTTCTACAGCTATTTCAGTGAATGCTCTATTGATGAAAAAAGTAGTGATACTGCAGCAACTTTGAAAAGATCAGGGAACTGTATGACTTCTGTACCATCTTAATGATAAATGAAAGAGATAATCAGTTTCAGTTTGTCTGGATAGTTAGGGCAGACAGACATATTTGCTTCCTTTTCACAAAGTGTGCATGTGAGAAAGCAAGTCTTTCGTTTTACATTCCTCACTTATTCTTCGTAAATTCAGTTTACAATAGAAATGAAAAGAAGTATCACTTATTTTTCCATGATGAACATTGATTTGAATTCCATTTATGTATACTCTTAAATTATGTTTAGTTTCATGACCCTGGAAATTTAAATCCTGTATTAATTATTCTACATGCTTGGTTTTTGAAACTTTATTCCTAGAAAGAGTTTCCTAGAGAGAGGGGAAAACAAAACTTTATCTCAGCCTGAATTCCACAATGCAGAGCATGGCATTTTCTTTATCTGTTGACAATTTTAACTTCATTCCTTATGTATGTTGTTATTTTTGCTACTAATCTCATGCATCTGTTTGTTTACCACTAAATTCCAAGTGCTTCTCCCTCAGTTTTGTTATAGCTCAGAGCTCTGATTTTGCCTTGAATCCATTCACTTCTTCAAGATTTCCTATATTTCTGTTTTTATTTGTGGCACTCCTGTCTACTCTAAGAAACTTATTCATTCTTGTTATTATTCATTTAGCTTCTCATATATTTATTTTGTGGTTATTTCTCCGCTAGCCACCAACATTTCATTGACTTCAGTAAACTTTAAATTGGCCTCAGGGGAGCTTTGCTGAGCTTCAGAAGTTTACCAGAAGATGAGCTATGCTCATTTTCAAAACAGGGTAGAAAAACTATATTAATTCTAGCAATAAGCTGTTTTGTGTGTGTATATGACTGCAGGCAGACAAGAGGGAGTCCCTTCCAGGGTCTAAGGAGTTTGTGTATGCAGACCTTCTCTTAAAGCAGGACTGGATTTCTGTAACCCTTGCTGCAGCAGGAGGAGGAACAGTCATTTCTCTGCAGCCCAGTCCAACATTTGATGTAGAAAGAAGCACTGGAATGGTAATATTTTTAGTAAAGGTCTTGATAAAAGGAAAATTGTTTAGGCACAGTGCTTTCTTAATAACTGATTAAAGAGCAGGCAGAGAGGAAAACATACACCTGCACAAGCTAGGAGTGTTTGAAAGAGATTTTGTGAGTTATAATGTTCTTAGAGGAAGATTTCAAGGAGCTAGCAATGAAAGCAAACTAGAGAAGAAAGGAAAGATGGGCTCTTTCTAAGAAAAGTATGGAAACCCTTGGTGAATGAAAGAGATGAAAGCTCCTGATTCCTTTGCAAGTGTACTTGGTAAACAAACAAACAAACAAACAAACAAAAAATCTTAAAGACTGATTTTATTGTCCTTACCTGGGAGCAGTGTTTAGTTCTTGGAAATCAGAGAAAAAAAAATCAGGAAACTGGGGGGACAGAAAACAAGACACTTTATTCTGTTTGTCTGGCAGTATTAGCAGCTTCAATTTGTCTCAACCAGTGTGAAAGGGAAAGCTCATGTCACTGCTTCTGAGGATATTTTTCACGGGATAAGGAAGGGTGGTATAGTTTAACATTACAAAACCTTCCTTTTCCTTATGTTTTAGGACATGTACAGGTATTCATAGCCAGTAAGAAACTGTTGTGTTCCTTAAGGCAAATATTTGACTAGACCTGTGTGAAGCACTTATGTCTCTGTAATTTCTCAGAGTAACGCATAGAATTCAGTTAGAACACCTGGAGTTCAGTGTTGGTGATTTTGAGGAGGTAGTGTGGAAGAAGTTAAAACAATTCCATTAAATATCTCCCAATGTACTCAGGGATACCCTAAAGTTACTTAAGCCTTTCAAGTGATTCCTACTTTTTTCCACTGTAGGGCAGGGGAGAACAATCTCACAGAAAAGCCAATGAAATGTTTCCTCCTTTCTCTTCCCCAGGAGTGGAATGAAAAAGAAAAATCTGAGCTGCTTCCATGAGGGCAACAGTAAAGAAAAATCTGAGCTGCTTCCATGAGGGCAACAGTAAAGAAAAATCTGAGCTGCTTCCGTGAGAGCAACAGTAATCTTAGTATAAGGTTTTGATGTGAGTTATCCTAAAGGTAGATAAGAATCAGAGAAGATACAAGTCAGGACAACAGTAATTTTAACAGTCTAGCACAGAAGAGTGTTAAAAGGACAGGGAAAAATGCTGTGCAACAGATGTCTACTTTCATGTGATTGAGCCAATGAATCTTCTCTTTTGGTAGTTTACACTGCATTGTCAGTCCACACATACAGCGAACAGGAACATTATAGAAAAAACTGCTGATCATATAAATCTAACAGTTTGGTTCAGAACACTCAATGGAATCAGCTATTTATAATGCATAGGCAATGGTGGGTTCCTAACTATATCAGCCCACATACATGGTCATCATAAAGAAATGGAAGTTATCTATGGGTGATAAACTTCAAAACACCTAAAGAGGCAATATTTTTTCCCTGCTATTAAAAATCATGTTCCATCTAAAACAACTTACACTGTGCATTCATGCATATTTTCCTCTTTTTATTTCTCAGATATAAGCCTTTTCTTTCATAAGTCTCCCTCTTTTTTTTTTTTTTTTTTTCAGGTTTAAATGGTCATGTGTTATAACTGCATTCCTGACATGAACTTTTGGTTCTTTGATCATTTCTAGCCATTGCTTATAGTTTTATTCTAACTGCTTTTAAATCTTATACTTAAGTTCCTTCCTTGTACTTTTTTTTTTTTTTTTCTGAAATGCTTTTATTTTTTGCTACAAGTCCACACTTAATCTGTGGCTTGGCTTGGATGTTTTAATGTGATACTCATTTCTTATTCTCTTTACCTCCCATACTTCTTCACATCTTTCCCTTCATGATCATCACCAAGTTTTTGTGCTTATTATGCTGGTCTTTAACTCCTACACTTGCAGTACATTTGTTTAGCAAGAATTTATTTTATCCTTCCCATGGCATTTAGGCCTTCAGCCTAAGAATTTAAAACAGATTCCCTACTGAGTGTTATCTTAATCAGAAAGGTAGCACTCCAGGGCTCACTCTCTAACAAGTCCCTCTACACAGCGTTTCTCTTTGAGCCTTTAATGTTTTACTCCAATTTTACAGAAATTTAAAAGTTAGGAGACTTACTAGTAAATTAAAATGTTAGAAAATTCAGTTTTTTATCATTTAGAGACACTATCCTGTATTTCTTTTCTAGAGATGCATTTCAGATGTTACAGCTGAGCATTTTAACAGAACACAGGCCTGACATTTGATTGAGAGATTCCTGTTTATGACAAAGCTTTGAAAGAAATATTCCACATAGGTTAAGAATGGCCACACATCTCATTAGACAACATCATGTTGTAGGCTTTTGTAATACATCAAGAAAAAGAATCTGAGAACTGGGGGGAACTTAGGAAGTGTTCCTTCTAAGCACAGAGAAGTAGTAGAAAAAATGTTAATGAAGTAGTTAATCTTCTGAGCATTTATTCTGGAATTTGATATATATGTTGGGCGGGCATAAAATAATGCATGATGAGCACTGGAATTTAATAGAAAGTAAATTGTGGTAAATACAACTAAGGGAAAGATGGGAAATGTAGCTTGATCCTTTTTCCATTAAAAGCAATGGAAGTTTATCACAGACTTTGAGAGCAGGAAGGAAAGGACTTCTGTTGGTTTTGATTAGTATTTAATTCATTACCTTGCTAAAAGATAAAATAAACATTTTAAATACAGATTATTATGTTTTGTTGTAAATTAAAATTGCGAATTTGTTGGTCTTTTCTGCAGACAAGAGAAAGCAGTTCATGGAAAGTTTTACAAAAAATCAGGCAACACATGTTGATAGGGCTGCATTTTTGTGCTATCTGGATTACAGTCCAAATCTAATTAAAATTTTAGCTAAATTTCTCTTAAAAAATGCAAAAATTAACATATTGCTTTCAGTTAAGGTCTTCACTAAAATATAATTATCTCCCGTATTGATGCTCAGTGAGCAGCACCCACCCAAACTTAATGTTACTATCTCCTTTAATTCTGTAATGTAGTATAGTTAGATATATAACATCATTTATACATTATTTACTAAATATGTAAAGAATTTAAAAATTAGTCATACAAAGCTAAAAATGCTATGCTTGATCAGGTCTATATGGCCGATGAAAATATAAAGATATATAACATATAAAAATACAATATAAAAAATATAAATTTTAAAAAAAATTGGCTGTCACTTATTTAAAAAAAAAAAAGTGAAAATTGAATATTTGCTCTTCCTTTATGTAGTAGCTATGAAAGACCTTTAAAATCTGTGTTTTAACAGATAGCTAGATGAAGTTTGCAGTAAGAAGTTAAACTATGTGGTCAAAGGCAAGAATTAATTTGTGATTATTATGTAGCATTTGTGTATATCTGCTTCATTCAATAAAATTTAAAATCTTTAAAGAAAATATACTTTTTAAATAGCTAAGATTAGACTCCACAAAGTAATGAGGGATTAAGGAAACAATTCAGAAATATTTTAAATTTTAACTCTGACTTCTACATCACCGATAGGTCAGGGATGACTCAAAAGCAAAAAAAGTGAGTCGGAAATCATGTCAGATAACAAATTTTCATTGAAAAATCTCTCATATATATTTTCATGAAAAACTGAAACAGTATTGAAACTATAGTGACCAGAAGGAAAGATATTCAGTGACTTCAATGACTGCAGGGATTAAGGAAAACTGTAATAAACACAGATAAACTTTGCTAAAAAGGAAATGTTTTGACTGAATGCATTCTGTGTATCAGGAAACAATGGATGAGAACAAGGAGGAGAAAAGCTCAGAGCAGCAAAAGACATACTTGTTGCTAGCACAGAAATCTTATTTGTATCTGGTGAGGAAAAAAAGTCAAAGATGGTTGGTTTTGTTTGTTTGTTTGTTTTTGTTTCTGTTTTTGAAGAAAGAAGCAAAAAAATAAGAAGTTCACCTTCACCACAGGTAAAAATGCTGAAAACTCCTCACCAATTTCTTGAAGTAAGCAATGACGCACAAGGCAAGAGGGGAAGACATTATGTTTTGAACCTGTTGTCTTAGTTTCTACTTTGAAAAGTAGTATAGGGGAGAAGGAATGTGACTGAATGTTTTTTTCAGGTTCCTGTAGCCAAAGAAAGAATTAAAAATAGCTCATCATATAGCTCATCTCTGAATATTGGTAGTCTGGACATCCTGTACTTTTGAGTTGCTCTTTGAGCCACACTTTAGTTATAAAGAAAATCTTAGTTTGTAGAAGGAAATCTTGGTTACCTGAGGAAAAATCACTGGAGTTAAAGCAGAAGATTCCTAGTAAAAATAGTAGAGGTAACTTCAAGTGAACTTGTTCACTCTCCACTGGTGTTTGTAACTTGGAAAGCTGTCCCCTGACACCTAGGTTTCTGGAAGAGCAGGTCCAACTGCTCTTCTGGCTCCAGAAAGGGGCCGTATAAATGCAACATTCTGTTTTCAATTGCCTAATTAAGAACTCAGTCTTTTGTTTAGTTAGCATAGAACTAGTGCTGTTTTTCCACAGATGAACTAAGTGCAATTAAACATTTTTTGAAAAATACTTGGAGTGACGGTTGTAATTCAAGATGAGCCTGATAATCCCAGATCTGGTGTTTGTTTCCCACAAACTCTAAAATTTAATTTTGGGATGATGTCATCTGGTACAGGACAGGATTCTCTGTTAATGGTTATCTGTTAACCTATGGGTAATCCATAATCGGTGTAATGCATAGCCTATGCAATTGGTATAATTAAATCTAAAATGTTAATGTGCTGAAATGATTTCAGATCTGAGTGATAACTTGAACTTTCTTGCTGAAAGAAAATGTCTTGTTTGATAAAAAAATAATTCAAGGATGCATAGGTTAGTTAGGATCCATTTCAGTAGCATGCTGAATAACACTCTACAAAGCAAGCACAGAAAAAGGGGAATTACAGATTGAAAGGAGGCTATATGTTAAATTGGGTAAGTGATCAAATTTCCTCTACTTCTGAAATGTAAGATGGTTATAAATCTTAGTTTTAAAAATCTCTGTTAAATCCGTTGATCTAAACAAAAGATCTGTAGTCAATTATGGTACAAAAATAGGCACTGCTGAAAAAGAATACAAAAATGTCCACAGTATAACTGTCAAAACAGTATGTTTTAATCTGTTTAGGTGTTTGAGAACAGTGGCA
This sequence comes from Anser cygnoides, assembly GCF_040182565.1. NCBI lineage: Eukaryota > Metazoa > Chordata > Aves > Anseriformes > Anatidae > Anser > Anser cygnoides. Next base: position 95,259,454 of record NC_089875.1, read on the forward strand.
TGGCACAACCTCAATCTATTTTCAGTAGTTTATTAAAAGCCATGTACTGCCCTTGTTCTACATAAGCAATTTACTTCAACAGTATTGTCTGCAGACTGGAATCAGTTTATGGTTCAAAGAACTGGTATTAAAGCTTTAAGAAACTGTCTCCTCTCCTGAGATTATTTTTAAGTATGTCTGGTTCTATTCACTGTCATTCAGTTACCAGATTTGCCAATAATTTACATTTTGCCTGAAGCCAGATAATCCTGTCATTATTTAATCTCTTTGGGCATGTACAAATATCTAGGTCTTTAGTTATGGGGCTTGAGAAGTGTGTGAGAGAGTGTTGTGTAAACAGCAAGGCCACAAAAGTAGCAAAAATTACAACAACAAAACAACCAGAAAAATATGAAAGTGGGAAACACACTTCTGAAGAGTACATTTCTTAGCCACTTGCAAATTTGTGCAGTTATTTTATTCACCCTTGCAAAATCAAGGAAAACAGATGAACAAGCATATTCAAATAGAAGTCTTTGTTTGTTTGTTTGTTGTTATTTTTTTTTAAATAGGTTGACCTTATTTTTTTCCAGATCATTTCCTCATTCATTTCTTGTGACAAAATTCTACACATTGAAATGTGACTTCAAAAACTGCCACATTCTTACTCCATAGGTCTTGTGTGAGATTAACATTTTATCCATTCTTTTCAAAATCAGTGTACTGCTTCTTATGCCATAGCAAACATGCCTGGGTTTCTTCTTTTGTGTGAATCCTAACTCCCTACTTCAAGCAATTTTCTGTGTTAGATCAGAGAGGCAACATGACTCACTTCTCTGTACTTGAACAATCTAAAAGCTGGCTAGAAATAAAATGTTTCATGATAAGAATTTTCCCACATGATATCCTTGTCTCTAAATTTGAGAGATATGGTTTTGATGGATGGAACACTTGGAGATTAAGGAATTGTCTGGATGGTTGCACTCATAGAGTTGTGGTCAACAGCTCAATGTTCAGGTGGAGATCAGTAACAAGTGGTGTTCCTCAGGGGTTAGTACTGGGATTGGCGCTGTTTAACATCTTTGCTGGTGACATGGACAGTGGGATCGAGAGTACCCTCAGCAAGTTTGTCAACGACACCAGATGTGGTGTGGTCAACACACTGGAGGGAATGAATGCTATGCAGATGGATCTGGACAGGCTGGAGAGGTGGGCCTATGAGAACCTCATGAAGTTCAGCAAGGCCAAGTGCAAGGTCCTGCACTGGTCCTGGGCTGAGGCAATCCTAAGCACAAATACAGGCTGGGCAGAGAATGGGTTAAAAGCAGACTTGATGAGAAGGAGCTGGGTATGTTGGTTGACAAGAAGCTTGGCATGAGCTGGCAATGTACACTTACAGCCCAAAGAGTCAACCATATCCTGGGCTGCATCAAAAGAAGAATGGTCAGCAGGTCAAGGGAGGTGATTCTCCCCCTCTACTCTGCTCTCATGAGACCCCACCTGGTGTATGGCGTTCATCTCTGGGGCCCCAGCACAAGAAGGACATGGGCATATTAGAATGAGTCCAGAGGACTCATGATGAGTCCAGCCCCCCTGATATCTAAGGACAAGCTAGAATGCAAGGGGGTTTAGGTCCTGCCAAACTTCCTCACCCTTTAATGCAACAGAGAGAAAAAAAAAAAAAAAAAAAAAGAAAAAAAAAAGATGTAATGGAGAAGATTGTCATGGATAAACTGCTGCAAGAATAGAAATGTGCCCCTTCCCAGCCTGGGAAGGAATGGGCTCAAAAGTTTTGGAAGGATGAAGAGAAAGTGGTAGAGCAAATAAAACAATGTAGAAGTGAGCAGAAGATTAAAAAAGGTAAAGGCAAAGGAATTGTTTGCACTGTACTGGGGACTTGCTTATCTTGGGCTCAAAAGGAATTTAAAGAATCTCTTCCCCTGAGAGAATTGCAGATGTAGAATATGCTGTGTTAAAAGCAGAAAACGAGGTGCTAAAAATATCACTGTCCTTTGAAAAGGAAAGCCAAGAGAAACTAGGGACAGAAAATAAGGAACTTAAAATGCTATTGGCCTCAGATGAAAGGTGAGGAAAAACAACAGGAAAAGCTCCCTCTCTTACTAAACCAGATGCCATCCTCAGTCTTTGCTAAACAAATCCACAGATTGATACACTGTGCAAATCCTGAGACATGGGATGGAGACATCTGTTATAGTAATGATAATTATGAAGTGGTAGGAGATTCTGCTTATGATCTTACCCCAGAAACTGTACCTGTGTCACCATTGATCAAAACTGAAATTGCAAATGATGGAGATAATGACATTCGCACTACAGTACGAACTGTCCCATGGTCTCTGTCTAAATTAGCGAAGTTACAAGAAAGGTATTCTAGACACCCAGAGGAATCTGAGTATGTGTCAAGTCTTCCTCACCAGGAAGGACAGCGGGATGGGTCTAAATCCTACTAAAGGAGAAAGAGACAGAAGGCTACTGGGAGCCTGGTGAGTTTTTAACCATTGCACCATGTGATCAAATCACCCATTGACTACACGAGCTGCCTATTGGGCCAGCAGCATAGACCCACAAGAAAGAGGAGATCCCCTTGTTATTAAGACCTCAGGGTTCTCCAATTTGGCTGTGTCTGTGCAAAAAACAGCCTGCATACAAGTGATGTATGAGAGGGAGGTGTTAAGGAGATCCCCAATGCTTGCACCTATTGATCCAGCAAGGTTAACTCTCCTTATCTGTGGTGTCCCAGATAGCCTAAAGACATATGTAGTTCAGGACCGCATACAGACTGCCCATGCTATGATTGCTGCCATTGCTGCTGCACAGCCCCCGTGGGAGTAGGTCCCTATAACTACCTGGAGTGAGTTTGTGCAAGAGGTTGTGAATAATGGGTGTTGAATGGGCTGGGTCAGGTTGATCACTGGAGAACCACCCAAACTTCCCAGATGGGTTTGCCAGGTCCATACCACTAAGCTTAAGCAAGAATTCAAGCCAAAGTTTGATAAGGGACACAACAACCTTTGGCATAAAGCCTTGGCATTAGGGGTACCATGACAGTTACTGTGTGATACATCCACCACTAACCTCAAAATTCTGGTACAATCACTGAGCCAAAGAATTAATTCAGCAGGGAGAAGACAGCCAGCAGGAGATGACAGATCAATTCCTATTAGATCTGTGCCTTCAGCCCCACAACAGAATCTTTTATCAGTTACCCTGACAAAAAACTTGCAGCCCCAGTTAGGGCAGTGAGCCATCTGCTCGGCAGGTGTTAGCTATATGATGGCTCTTTGATAACACTATGAACCCACCATTCCCATCCCAGTAGGACCGAAGAAGATTTTTGTATATTTCCTTACTGACACGGGGGCAAAACCATCAGGTCAGCCAAGGACCTGAACATTAAGTCTGGTCACCATAATGTAAAATTTACAGGGATTGACGGAATCATAAAGTAATGTCTTATAGCAAAAATCACCTTGTGGCTCCTAGCTGAAAAGAAACTGACCCATTCTGAAGTATTGGTTGGTGCTGCTAAGACCAATATATTAGGGTTCGATTTATTGTGTGGCAGAACATAGAAACTCCACGATGGGTCAGTCTGGAGTTTCACAGGACAAGGTGGTGGGGAAATAGTGTGGTTTGAAGAGGATGAACCTAAATCTATAAATTTGTTAGAAACATCTGTACCTTTATCGTCCTCCAAAATCACCAATGTTTGGCAATATTTATTTCCAGCAGCAGCACTTGTGGGAATTAACAGGGTGGTGACAGAACTGGAAAAGATAAACATCATTAGAAGGACTCATTCACCTTACAATTCACCAGTGTGGCCAGTAAAGAAAGTGATTATGGAATGACGTTTCACAGTTGATTATTGACAGTTAAATGCTGATACTGCACCTTTAACTGCCTCGGTCCCAAACGTTGCATAAATAGTGACATTGATACAAGTGGCTGCTAATCCTTGGATGGCTTCTTTAGATGTTAAAGATATGGTTTCATGATTCCTCTCCTTGATCAAGATAAAGCACAGTTTGTTTTTACATGGAGGAGGACCCAGTATATTTTTAATAGGCTTCCACAATGTGCATCATGCTATCTCTATTTCATTAAGAAGTATCTGTCTGTAGGAATAAAATAGTAAGCTGTTTGAAAGAAAATTCACCATGCTATACTTTTTCTATTTCTGTTTCCTGGAAATGATAGGGAACAATTGCATGGAAGTTTGGAAAAGCCCTTTCAAAATGTCTTAGGAAGCAAGTCAAGTACATTGCACAGGTAGCCTTGTTATCAAACGTGTCTTCTTGTGTATCTTTTTGAAACAACTTGAAAAGGACTTGAAAATGTTTATTTGTGTATTAGTGGTGTTTTCTTTAGGTGTGGGGATAGCCAGTTGAAAACCAAGGGCCAGGCATATCACTTAGACCATTTCCTTTTCAACTGCTAAAATTAATTTTCATTTTTGAAAATACTGAACATAAATGATCAAATATTAGATGTTACAACTGGTGTTCCAGTAAGGAAAACGTACATGTTCTGGGATTTTGTTAGAAACAAATAATACACTGCTGATAGTACACTGAATTTTTAGTCGTTGCAGGGCAGTGCTTAGAGATAGCCTAGTACTTTTCAGCTTCTCCTGCTGCCCTGCCAGCAAGGAGGCTGGGGGTGCACCAGAAGCTGGGAGAGGTCACAGCCAGGACAGGTGACCGTGGCAGACCAAAGGGATGTCCCACACCATGTGGCATCATGCTCAACAATAACAGCTGGTGGGGGCTTGGCCAGGGTAGATGCTGCTGCCCAGGGACAAACAGGCTGGGCATTTATCAGCAGGTGGTGAGCAATTGCCTTGTGCATCCTTTGCTTTGTATCATCTCCTCCTTCTCCTTCTCCTTCTCCTTCTCCTTCTCCTTCTCCTTCTCCTTCTCCTTCTCCTTCTCCTTCTCCTTCTCCTTCTCCTTCTCCTTCTCCTTCTCCTTCTCCTTCTCCTTCTCCTTCTCCTTCTCCTTCTCCTTCTCCTTCTCCTTCTCCTTCTCCTTCTCCTTCTCCTTCTCCTTCTCCTTCTCCTTCTCCTTCTCCTTCTCCTTCTCCTTCTCCTTCTCCTTCTCCTTCTCCTTCTCCTTCTTTCTCCTTCTCCTTCTCCTTCTCCTTCTCCTTCTCCTTCTCCTTCTCCTTCTCCTTCTCCTTCTCCTTCTCCTTCTCCTTCTCCTTCTCCTTCTCCTTCTCCTTCTCCTTCTCCTTCTCCTTCTCCTTCTCCTTCTCCTTTTCTCCTTCTCCTTCTCCTTCTTCTCCTTCTTCTCCTTCTCCTTCTTCTTCTTTCCCTTCTTCTTCGCCTTCTCCTTCTCCTTATTTTCTTTCCTATTTAACTGTTTTTATCTCAACCCACAAGATTTACCTTTTATTATTTTCTTCTGATTATCTTCTGAATAATTATTATTTTTCAAATTTCATTGCAGTCTATAATTAGTGAAAAAAAATCAATGACACCCCAATCACAGCAGGTATGAAACTTGGGGATTTTTTATTTATTTTTTAATTTAGATGCTGTAGGAACAGAATTGTGTTTAAAAATATTACAACAATCTGTCAACATTAAAAAAATGATGCACAAAATCATCCACAGCACAAAAAGTAGTGGGAAAAAAGTGCTCCATAATCACATTGCTATTTAGCATTTCAAGATGGAAAAGATTTCTAATCTATCATGTTGTTAAAATGAAATGGTAACATATTTCTTCATGTATGCCAACAGGCAAATATCGAACTATTATTTTCAGCAAACACAGAAGTAATTTGATATGTTACTTGAACTGGCTGTTATTTAAAATACTGAAATACTATATGCGTTTTATAATAGAACACATAATTTTAGGACAGCTGATAACTTAGAAATGTATCTGGTAGCTCAAAAACTGTGGTTCATTTGAGACAATACTAAATAACAAAAAATGTAAACTATTAGTAAAATAGCATATATTAGCAAAGTGGGTTATTTATCAAAAAATATTAAATAATTTATCAGATATTAAGTCATGGGAAAAGTTACAGGAAATAATTTTGAAACTTACAAACTTGGTATTTGACACTGACCTTGAACTATGACAATTTCACTAGTCCATTAGATATTCATTGCTGGCAAGTGAGTTTGAGAAGAAAATATATATATATATATGTAGAATATTATCTTTGAAAAGTTTTTCTTGAATACACAGTAATAGATTATTTTCATTACAACTAAATGGTATAGCTGAGACTCTCACAGAAACTGATTTATTAGATGCCTTATCAGTTGTTTTAAAGCCTGTTTTGTAATTTGGAAAACAGGCTTTATTTTTATTTTTATTTTTTTTATTTTTATTTTTATTTTTATTTTTATTTTTATTTTTATTTTTATTTTTATTTTTATTTTTATTTTTGTTTTTGTTTTTGTTTTTATTTTTATTTTTATATATATATATATAAAGACACAGGTGATTATACAGGAGGGAAAAAAGAGAACAACATGTCAATATTCTGAAATGTTTCTAAGAGTTTGAACACTGTGTCAGCACACTACAGAGTTTCTCCACACACTCCAAGTGCAATTTTACCTGACAAGTACTTGCATTCAGAAGGGACAAAGTGCTCTTACTGTAAGTCTGCACACTGCTTACATACATATTTATTTCAGACGTGAACCCAAAAGCTTCAACAGTTTTTTTGTCCACCGACTTCCCCCTTCTCCACCTTTCACCACCAGGCAGTTCAGTCCTTCCACCTCTGAGGCCACTAGTCCACGACCTGTAGCTGTCAGTAACAGACCTGTACATTGCCAGATCCCAGCAGCATGTATCTGATCCCCTTCATCATGTATCTGCTAAGAGAACCAGACCCCATGTCATGGCATTTATTCTAGCTTTATGCTTTTAGACCTGCTGGGAAGATAAACAATAACTGATCTAGCATAAAGCAGCAATCCCTGGTCTGGCATGAAGTCTGCTGCTATAAAGTTAACCAGTCTTCATCCTTTTTGAAGAGTATACAACAAAAAGAGATTATATCAGATTAGCACTTCAGATTGTGTGATTGTAGTGCTTTCAAACTGGGAGCAGCAGTCTTCAAAAGGAGTTTCCTGTGTTGTTGAAGCAGTGTGAGCTAGTTGCTGCTTTTCAGACTGGGTCCTCTGAAGGGAAAGTATTAAAAAAGGTGGGGAAATTATAGACACATTTCCTCAGCACTGCTACAAAGGAAGCTCCTTATCTGTTAACTCCATTAACTACAGTGACCTTCTGCTTTTATTGCCATGCTTAGCTTTATACATGAATAATCCCATAAAGGGACTTCTGTTTGATGGGTGTGCAGGTACAACTGACTGCTTGATTGTACGCTTTACCTTTCTCCCTCGCTGACAGTCTCCATTTCTTTCTCTTATATATGTGAAATGCTCTATAGAGAACTTCACTGTGAGCAAAGATATGCTGATTTTTATTTTTACATGCAAAGAAATACAAGCTGCTATTGTGAGGTGCTTTTATATTTTTAGAAAGAAATAATAGAATCATAGAATATCCCAAGTTGGAAGGGACCATAAGGATCATCGAGTCCAACTCCTGGCTCCACACAGGTCTACACAAAAATTCAGATTATATGACTAAGAGCACAGTCCAAATGCTTCTTCAACTCTGCCATGCTTTGTGCTGTGACTATGTCCCTGGGGAGCCTGTTCCAGTGCGCGACAACCTTCTGAGTGAAGAACCTTTTCCTGATATCCAGCCTGAACCTCCCCTGTCACAGCTTGACACCATTCCCTTGGGTCCTATCACTGGTCACTAAAGAGACTAGATCAGTGCCTACCCCTCCACTGCCCCTCGTGAGGAAGCTGTAGACCGCGATGAGGTCTCCCCTCAGCCTCCTCTTTTCGAGGCTGAACAGGCCAAGTGACCTCAGCCACTCCTCGTAACATTTCTGTATTTTCAAGTTGTACTTTTGCAAAGGCATTTCAGAAAATTTTATTGAATAAGTCAAAATGACTGGAAACAAGATAATTAGTTTAGAATTACACATACAAGTTTGCACCACACCCAAGAGCTGTCCTCTGCTCCTCTGGCTCATGCTAGGATCTACTGTGGTTTTGCAGATGTATATACAGATGTATATTATTGCAGTGGAGAGCAGATGTGAGAACTTTCAGATAAATGATATCCCCAAGTGACCGTTTCATCAGTCACAGCTATGAATTTGTCCTTCTTTTTGTGAACTCCAGGGAGAAAAATGAAAAAAACAAACCAACAATCAACAAACAAATAAAAACGAGTACCCTTATTTACAGCCTCAAAACAGCATTTAGGGAACTCAAAACATCATTTTCTAGGGGACTGGCTTTGACCATATTTTGTAGAAAGACCTGCAGTTTTACAAGTGCCATACAGTGAGCAAGCTGACCCACAGTGTGCATTCAGGGCTTCCTTGGGATCCAGTTTCTGGTCAGAGCACAGGCTTAGTGGGGTTTGGAGCCTGCAGTTTCTTGGCTCATGTGGACTTTCAGACTCAGCTGAGAGCACTGCACAGGGAGAAAACAAGAAAAACACCTATGCAAGTGTATATAACATCTTCTTGAAGTCACTGTCTTCCCTGCTTTTTTCTCGACAGATGATATTTAGATTGAAAGTATGCAATTGCACTTTTAGTCCAAAACTGCAGCAGTAGCTACAATATACTATCTATTGCAAGCTTAGAGAGGAGTTTGCAAAATGCAGAGATCCCCCTCATTAGTTTCAGAGGCCGTAGGCAGTGTATGCCTTCAACTGTACATGGGCAGCCAGTAGAGAAGACAGTTTGTCTTGATGCACTGGTAGCTGTATCTGCTGAGATAAACCAAAATCTGGCTAAGATGAAAGAGTTACCTGAAATACTGGTATTTTAGCCACTGTTTTTAGAAGCTTCTCCATAATTGTGGAAATTGATTATTTGTACAGTGACTTTCTTTGCTTTTGTCATGGATTTATTTGGTTGAAAATCTGGTGGGAAGGGTCTTTGTGTGTTGCTAACTCTGATAGGGTTTGGGAAAAGAATGCTGGCAACTTCTGTTGTCTGTTTAAATCTCTCTATGTAATGCAAATTGAATACCTTAGTCCTTTGATCTTAATGATTTCCTTTGTAGTAGCAGATATACTTAAAAGTGACATCAAAGCTGTCAGAAATACTAGGACTAATACAGTTATGACTAGTTTGTTTTAATGGAAGCATGAGTCTTAAAAATACACTATTAAACTATAAGATGTTTTCATTCTGAAAGTGCTGGGGGGATAGCAATTGGAACATCTGATAAATGTTAAAAATGTTAAAATGTTAAAAATCAATAAAAATTACCCAGAAATCAAAACAACCCAGCAGAGAAAAAGAATACTGACCATTAGGCATCCATTAACATTGGAAATCAAATAATACATCATTTTTTTAATTGAAATAACTGCAGGTTTAGAAAGTGTCTGGTCATATGCACTAAAATTATTAGGGTTATTTAAGGAACATACTGTTCTATAAATTCTTGTTTCATATGTTGTGATGTAAGTGGTTGCATATGTTGTGATATAACTGGAGAAACACTCTACATCAAAAAAGTGACTGAGGGAGGACAGCCAGCTTGTTTGTGGGTTCTTGTTTGTTTTTTATAAGCAGGATAACCATTTTTTTTTCTGAAAATTTAGTTTCAGAACAATGAAAAGTATATGTGATTATGATTCTAAATGATATGGATTAAAAAGACTGAGAAAAGTTAAAGCCGTTTTTGAAATTAAAATTTTCAAATTTGAAAAATGTAATAGGTCTTTTTGGGGGGGATCAAATACAAAAAGTTCTGTTGTTGATTTTTTTTTCTTTTTTTTCTTTTCTTTCTTTTTTAACCATCTTGTTTGACCAGGCAAGCAAAATATTAATTTAGAGCTCTAGACCAAAACTGTCATTCTTTAACAAAATCATCCTGAGACTGTTAAAGGGGAATTGTAAATGAGAACACTGACGTTCATATCACAAAAATTCCAGTACAAGTAGTCTGTAATGGGAAAGATTCCTATGATATAGATGTCTACATAAGGTTGCTGCCCTAGGCTGTCAGTGAAGTAACTGTTATTGTGTGTAAATCTCACTGTAAACTAGATTTAAGATTGGATTAAATGGGTAGCTCCTTTGAACTGCCTTCTCTCTCCATTGATTATAAAAAGAAGAAATGGAAAACTGCTAGAAACAAGTGAACTGGATCCTACTTGAACTGCTTACAGGGGCAGTAACCACTCTTTTAGCAGATCACTCACAGTATAAATGTGCCACAGACATCTGGTTTGACAACAAATTATTTACATGTCAAGGTTTTTTTTTAATGAATTTATACCGGACTGACCATTTGTGTATGTATGGATACATTACTTTAGTTTGGTACTTGCATTTCTGCAACTGGATTGACTGTTGTCAAACTAGAATCTGAGGCATTCACTACTCTTTAGGTTGGGTCCCATGAACTGTAAATGCAAGAACTATGGGTAAATAATGTGTCCTTTTTTTGATACAGTGGCAGTCCCCTAGATGGTAACCCTGTCCTGCTGCTGTTTCATTCATAGGTAAAGGCAGATAAATCAGATTTGATCTATGATTTGTATCACATGACCATACCAAATCTGATTTGCATTAGCAGCATGAAAGTAAGCTTAGAGTTACACAGTATATTTACTTTGGTGGAAAATCATACCTCGGTTCTCGTTCTCATCAATATTCTTCAGCTCACATTGTGGGTTGGTGAGGGCAATCCTTTGGTGTGATAAAGGGTGAAAATCAGATCTAGATCTCTCACTGTAGTGAGAGAAAAATTTCTTGAGCGAGATATTCCACACAAAAAAACAACCTTTGAAAGTGATTCAGATGGCAAACTGTCAAATACTGCCTTTTCCCCAAAGGCACTGGAAATCAATTTCTATCTTCATTTTGGTATATATATATATTTTTTTTTCTAGAAGCCTAAAATCTTGGCCTTCTGCCAATTTTAGCAAGCATGCTGTTCTGCCATTTCACTGCAACTGCCTTCTAAGCTATGTAACAAATAAGAGCTGGATGGGAATGAGCATTAACCTTCCTAGATCCTTACTTTAATTCATAAATGATATAGAGAAACAGCAGTCATTTCAACACATAACATGGAAGTTTTAGTGCAAAATAGCAAGGGAGGAAGGGAGGGAGGGACAGAAAAGTTTCAAAGGGGAAGAAAGTATTGGAAGAAAGTATTTCACACAATAACTTACCCTATGTCCAGTACACTCACACAGGACCCAAGAGCCTGGGATTTTAGCTCCACTTGTTTTATCCTTCAGCTACATGAAAGTATTTGATTGTCCATTTCCCAGGGGAATGATCCTGGAATTAAATGAGTAATAAAGTGGTACGTTAACCAGTCATTGTGTTAATGCATAAAATGTCATGACTAAATCTCACCATAACTTTCCACCAGGTCTATTCCCAGGCTGCTGAGTCAGGACCACTCTCATTTGCTCATGCCTACTTGTTCTCAGCTCTCCTGGCTTGACCCTTAGCAAATTTCTATACATGGAGAAGAGTACCCTTTTTCTTTATTCACTTCTAGACTGTGGTTGCTTGGTTGAGAAGTGAGACATGATAATTCAAATCCACTCTGAACAAGCAGGGAGATGTAGAAACCCTACATTTTCAAGTGTTTTTAAACAATTGTGCAAGAAGGATTTAACTATCTATTTTTCTAGGTGCTGTGGAATAATTGTTGGAGGTGACTCACTGAGGCTAAATGAGTCCATGTCTTAAGGGAAGGTTCAAGGTTGAGGAAGATTCCATGGTGAGATGTGGCAGATATGCAAGGAAATCTGTTCCATGATAGTCCCCTTGGCAACATAGCCTGCAACCTTAGGTATTGGTAACATCTGGGAAGCTTGGTGTGCTGATCCTAAGAAAGATCGTGTGGGGGGGTGGAGCGGGGTGAAGACACTGTGGCCAGGCTCTATGCTATCTCTGTATGGATGGGGAACTGGATGGTATTGTGGAACTGATAGACTGCATGGCCAGCCCTGACTCTAACTGATAACTAAATCATGTCTTTTGGGTGAATTTTGCTCATTATAATCCCATTACAATGCCAAAACACTCCTCCATCCCAAAGGCTACCCACCTCCAAGGTGCAACCACCCCTCACTTAGCCTATACCTTTAAATCAAGGCAAGAAATATTTATGTCGATCACAACGAAGACACATATGACTAAAGTTACTCAAGTTCCACCTAAAAGTAAGAAAATAGTATTAAATGGCCCAAGGGAAGGAAAATTTGAGGGAAGACACCATCACAGACAAGTTGGAAGGACATTGTTGACTTCTGGGATCAGTCGACGGGCTGAACCTCTCCCGCCCCCCCCCCCCCCCCCCCCCCCCCCAAGTAGGTAAACCTATTGGGTGAGATTCAAACTTTTAGTCATACCAAGTGCTTCTCTGGGAAACCTGACATTCTCTATAGAGCTGTTTTATCAGTTAGCACGTGTAGTTGTCTGTGTTAGTCATATTCTTGGTATTTGCACTTGCAGACAATGTGTTTACCGCCGGCAATTCAAAAGAACTTGTACTACTGTTGCTTTATAAACTACACCAGTCATTTACTAGACTGAAAGTGTATTGTGCTTTTTGTGAACCCATGATCGTGATTAATGTGACCAGACTTACAGTGCTAAATTGGGTATCACTCAGAATCTAAGCCACCCCCAGCCCCTCTAATATCTAAGGACAGCTAGAACGCAAGGTGGTTTAGATCCTGCCAAACTTCCTTACACTTTAACGCAAAAGATGCTTTACCACAAAAGAGTTATCTGATTGTAAACAGGCAACTGGTTTTAAGACAAGTCAGGTAGGCAGAAGTAGCCTTGTGCCTAGCATTTCTTTCTGTATAGCTCCAGGTGGCTATGCATAAATTGCCCTGTGAGGCTGCCTGCACTTCCCATTCAGTCAGGGAATGTTGTAGGCACCCTACGTGGGCATTCTCCAAGTGCTTCCCATTCATCCGCGCTCACCATAGGTAACCTAGGCTTCCACATTAATTGCTCTGAATCATCCTGCTGGTGTTTCACCCAACCCTGCTGCCTGAACCAATGTGAAAATAGCTCATCATTTGAAATATTCACATGTAGCATGCAGCATCCTATAGCTTAGGATCAGCATTTTTAGTTCAGTATATTAGAAATGGGAATCAAGGTGATAAACTGCCATCAACTCTTATTGCCTAATTGAAAGGTTACTGTTGAAAGAGCTGAAGTCTGTGCATAGCATCCTGTTGTGGTTTAACCTGGCAGGCAGCTCAGCACAACACAGCCATTTGTGTACTCCTCTATGATAGGATGAGGGAGAGAAAAAAAAAAAAGGTAAAATCTCATCAGTTGAGATAAAGACACTTTAATAGGACAGAAAAGGAAGGGAAAACGACTGATGCCTCATCCCTGAGTAGTGGCACCCCTTCCCTCTGTGGGCCAACTCCCTCAGCTGTTATTGCTGAACATGATGCCACATGCTGTGGGGCATCCCTTTGGTCAGCCTTGGTCACCTGTCCTGGCTGTGTCCCCTCCCAGATCCTGGTGCACCCCCAGCCTCCTCGCTGGCACAAAAAGCTGTGCAGTCCTTGGTTCTGTGTGGCTCTGCAACAACTGAAATATTGGTGTGTTATCACCACTATTTTCATCCTAAATCCAAAACACAACACCATACCAGCTACTAGGAAGAAAATTAACTCTATCCCAGCCAAAAACAAGACTCATCTATATTTAAACCTATTTTTCCTCTTCAGATTATTATAATACAAAATTGATATCAAGCAAAAACAATTTTAAGAGACTAAGCAGATGAAGGAATTTTTGTTCTCTATTTAGCACAAAATTTTATGGCAACAAAAATTTTAATATGGAAGTAATCTAATAGGAAGGTAATAGCCACTGTTTCAGCACAGCTGTTACTATATTATGATGCAAATAACAGCCAAAATGAAAGAGAAAATGACTTTTGTTGTCATGTTTGATGCAAGTTGCTTCCTTTGATAAGTCTCTCACAGCCTAATTTTTCAAAAGCTAGAAATCAAAGTGTTAACATTTTTCTGAACCCTTGAAAGAGAAGCAGATGAGATGACTGAACAGAAATTTCAAAGAAACTTGACAGACGTTGATTTAACAGAAACTTTGGTCTGTAAAAATATTAAATGGCAAAGAAATAGAAACCATGGGTAAAAACTACTACAAAACAAGTATGAGAAGGATGTAATTCCTGAAATATTTCAAATTAGTTATGTACTCTGATTGTTAAGGGATCTGTGTTCAAACTGGTTTTATACGTTGATTATTCACCTTAAACTCCATTCATTGTACAAGAGATATTATTATATCAAAAAGAAATTTCTAATAATGAGAGCAATTTGTAAGAAAAAATCATAAACTTGGAACCCAACTTTCATGTTTTCTTCCAGCTTTGCTGCTCAGATTCCCTTCCCTTCCCTTCCCTTCCCTTCCCTTCCCTTCCCTTCCCTTCCCTTCCCTTCCCTTCCCTTCCCTTCCCTTCCCTTCCCTTCCCTTCCCTTCCCTTCCCTTCCCTTCCCTTCCCTTCCCTTCCCTTCCCTTCCCTTCCCTTCCCTTCCCTTCCCTTCCCTTCCCTTCCCTTCCCTTCCCTTCCCTTCCCTTCCCTTCCCTTCCCTTCCCTTCCCTTCCCTTCCCTTCCCTTCCCTTCCCTTCCCTTCCCTTCCCTTCCCTTCCCTTCCCTTCCCTTCCCTTCCCTTCCCTTCCCTTCCCTTCCCTTCCCTTCCCTTCCCTCTCTTCATTTTTTTTTCTCTCTTCCTCACTAAACAACTCAAAAGAAAATCCAAACCACAGAAACCAAACCCTCCATGTCTTCATTCCAGCAGTAACAAATGCCTGTTCTGAGTAATTTTGTGCATATCTTTTGTTGTTGTTGTGTTTTGTTCAAATGTAATTTGCCCATAGGGAAATGTTGTACAAGTTAAGGAATTAAAGAGTGTTAGGATGTGGACTTGAACACTCTCAGATAAGATCTCCAAGTCAGAGATACTAAGTAGCAAAAGGAAAAAAAGATGGTAGCACCACAAACTAAATATTTTAGTTAAAAATAAAAAATAAAGAGAGAGAGAGATTTAATACCTCCTGATATACATCCCTATGATTAAAGGTGTTTGAGAAAGAGGCAACAGCTACAGTAACTAGGAAGGAGGTTCACAATGAGGAATAAAAGCTGGTCTAGTACTGTGTAAATAAGGACATTTACTCTGACCGAAACAGACTAAAGAGAAAAACAAAAACAAAGACAAAAACAAAACAAAAATTTACCTTAACAAAAGCTAATTCCAGCAGTCTAAATAGCAGGTCTTCCCTATGCAGCCTGTTCTGACTAAAATGACTGACATTTTGGAGTAGACAACTTTGATTAGGAAGGTGGGATGAGTGGGTGGGGAAGAGATTGCTTCACTTGGGGCAATCACAGCCAGAAGAAGCTGTATAATTGTATTCTCATTTGAATAGATTTTTGAATCAAAATGCATTTACACTTTGTAG
Organism: Anser cygnoides; assembly: GCF_040182565.1. Lineage (NCBI taxonomy): Eukaryota > Metazoa > Chordata > Aves > Anseriformes > Anatidae > Anser > Anser cygnoides. Next base: position 95,275,027 of record NC_089875.1, read on the forward strand.
CAAGTTTCAAAGTAAAGCTTGTCTTTCCTTGTGAGTTCCATGCTTCTTCTCAGTCAAGTCACTTTGTTAGTGTGGAAGGGAGGGGAGAGACTTGCCCTTTCTTGAATGTTCCTCACATTTTTTTCTTCCATATGTATTATTAAGAAGAAAATGCAGTCTTCAAACTGAATGTTGGACACTTTTTTTTTTTCCCCACCTTTCCCCAAAATCATATTCCCCATTCATCATGTGGGACACTGCAACATGATATGCTACACCAAGAAAGGATATCTTCCTGGATTTTGCAGTACACTATGCTCCTTCTATTCCTGTCCACCCTTCTGTCGCTATGGCACATGGCCCTGGCTGTAGTATAAATAACATGTGGCTCTGCCCAAGTCTGTCTTAAGGCAACTACCGCAGATCCCTGCAACAGCCTCCATTGGGCCTATTTCATAGCTGCCTCCTCTGACTGGGTTTGCTGCAGAGATGCAGCTATGCAGATGGCCCTTCCAAAATTACCTGTCAGGCTGAGGAGGAATGCTCTGTAATTATTTCATCTTCATATGACCTTGCAGCTTACAAGTGCAGAGGTGGGACCTGCCTCAGTCAGAATAGTGGCTTCCTAGTGTAGGTGAAAGCTGTGCAGTCTTCATCTATGCTGACTGGGAAGGCACACACTTGATGTGCAAGTGTCCAGGCATGGGTGTAGGCCAGTCATTTGGTCTTCTGGAGGACATGCTGGAGCAGGGAGTGGGGAGAGCTGGGTGCAGGTCACCCAAGCAGTGCAGTTCCAGTGCACTGCCATGTCCCTCTGGTTTCTGCTTCTGTGCTCCAGCAGGACTGTGTAGGGCACATCAGGCGCTCCTGGGACCCTCAGGAGTGTTATCACCCAGAGCCCACAGCAAGACCATATAAATACTCTATGAGCATTGGTTATAAAGAATTAATCTCTGTGGGTCTTATTTACCTAAAAGCAAGATGTGAGTGTTTTTGTTGGCAGTATCCTTTCTATTCAACACTACAGTACCTAGAATAACAATTTTCAGCAACATTCACTTATTTTTCCTCATTCAGAGAATGGTACAGATTGGGAGAAAGTTAAAGGATTTACATTTCTTATGCCTGTGCTTCTTTTAGCTTGTGCCTGTGTGTATAGGTTTATGCAGAAATGTGCTTCCTAGTTAACACAACACTTGGAGGAGTACAGATGATAGCACAAATGCTAACAAGAAAGCTCTCTTAACTATTACACATTATTAAACGTTTTCTTCCAAGTGTTACTTCAGCCATATAGTTAATTATATGAACATAGGATTCTTTGTTAACATCAAATACCAAGTACTGTGACTTGACAGTAACCAGAACATGACTGGTGATTCACCTTCCCCAAACATTATTTCAAAACATGCATTTAAGCTTGTCTGTTCTGTCTCACTTACATACAGATATTAAAAGCTGTGATGAATGCATATGAAAATAAGACTCCTACCAATCTGAAGCACAGGACAATGTCAAACAAAAAGAGATAATGCATTCAGTCTTCCTTAGGAACACCAAGCTGAATTAAAAACAGGCTAATGCAATAAAGAGCACAAATGACAGTTCATCTGTCTCCCACAGATTGGTCATGGATAACAGCACGCTGACCATTCTGCTTGCTGATGACCATGAGCTATCCTCCTGTACCCATAAACAAAAGACAAGCATATTAAATCTTCAAGTTAGATGAGCTGATTGATGTATCCTAGTATTAAAGAGCACCAAGCTGCACAGTTGTTTTTTTTTTAATGTTTTTGAATTTGAATTGGGAAAAAAAAAAAGAGCAAAATACAAAGGAGAATGTGAGCTACTCACACAATGTACTTGGCAGGCGTTATTCTCTAGCAACCTCCTCAGACCAGAGTTGTGCACACCTTCATCTCCAGGCTGATGAAACAGACGTAGGGCAGAGGAGCAGTAGCAACAAAGCTCCAGTTTAGATTCTTCCAAATATTTCCAGAGAGCGAGAGTTCAACAGCCCTCTGCAACTGTCTGATCACAGCTGCACATGCACATTCATCCAAACGTGGGAGTAAATACCAGCATAATTAATCCTTTAATTACTAATGATCTAGCTACAAGAGCTACAATTCCTTGCAGCAGTAACCAACCCATTGCTTTCTCATTGATGCTGTTCTCTTTCAACATATCAAGCATATTAGAAAATGTTACACTGTTATTATGTTAGTTTTTTTGGTGTTTGCCTACCTAGCTCAGGAAGAAAAAATTCTGAGGACATAGCTTCAGAAGCACTTAGCAATAGTGAAAGCTGAGGGAACTCAGACTGATACCTATGGTTCAAACATAAAACCCTTCTGTTTTACTGCATTCATACTTAGCAGAGTGATGTTTTACTATTTTTTTTTCTTTTTTTTTACAAAATAGTCTTCATAGCACAGTTGAAAAAGCAGAAAGAAATGTGGTTATGTTGTGCTCTGTAACAGTGATACTGCATAAACAGGGAAAATAAATTCAGTTATTACAATGTTCTGATATTCATCATTATCGTTGTAGTGATTGTGCTTGTCCTTAGAGAATATTGCATAGCACCACTTTGTATAGCAACACTTTGTATACTACCTCTTGTTCTCTGTGGGTAAATATATCACTCTGTGGCAGATTGCCGCATAGTTGCAAACTGCCCATTGCAGGTCAGAAGAATAAGAAATTTTAACCACAGTAATACGCACACATTGTTAACACAAAAATAGGCTGTTGCATTTGTGGCCACACAGCTGAGTTAATATAAAGTGGAGATGTTTAGTTTACAAAATATATAAATAAATAAAAATAAAAACAAAAACAATAAATCAATCAAACAAATAAAACACACTGTTCTATATGATTATGTGCCTTCTTTCTGCTTTTGCTGCCAAACATAATTTATCACTTGTTCTCACCCTTCACAAGCTTAAAAATTTTGCAGGTTAAGAGGAAATTCTTCAAGTAAGGGCAAAATATTTCCTGGATCATGTTCCCTTTTCATAAGCATCACTGACAGCTGTTGCCTTATGTTTATAGGAAAATTAGCCTAGGCTCAGAATTTTAGTTTAGATTTGGAAAGATTCCTTTATAATTAGAATAGGTTCATTTTTAACCTCAAACAAATTAGGAAGATTTAGAGCAGTTTTCAGCAGGTGTTGATTTGTTTTATCTGTATTTCAAAAGTTGTGAAATTTGTTATTCAGCTTCAATATAGTTCTGCAATTTAGCAGAGAAATGGATATATCTTCTCAGTCTTTATGAGGCTGCAATTGCTGAGAAACCATCTGAAGAGCAAGGGTTTGCTCGTGTTTATGTTTGTGTAAGGAGCAGACCCTTTGAAAAATATACTTTGTTCTGCACCCAGGTTTCACTGTGGAGGTGAACCAGTTCTTAGCTTATAGGCTGTGATCTCAAATGAACCTAGCATACAGATTGCAGGTGGTTGCAGAACTACAGTGAAAGAAAATGAACTGAATCAAATATCAGTGTAGATGCACCTTTCCAGATATTAAGCATTTTTCCTTCTTTTCCAACAACCATCTCTGCTGTTAAGAATTACACAACAGCTCTTCTTACTTTATTGTATGTTTGTATTGATTATAACAGTGTTCACTCTTTCTAAACCTAAGTTTTTGTTTTGACATACACTATGCATAAATTATGAGTAAGTTGACCTCAAAAAGAACTATGTCTTAATCAATAAGTTTAAATCTATGCTAAGATCTTTATAACACTATTCAAAAAATTTCTTTTCTTGGAATTCTACAATAACCTCCAAACCTTTTCTAAACACTGACAATGAATTTTTTGTGCTTTGCAAGTCAGTACCTTTGATGTGATCAATACTGAGTCTTGTTCTGTTGTCATTGATTCTTGCTACTGTATTGATGCCATCAAGTTACACCAGTGTTATATACCATTCTGTTGTTATATATTATGTTAAATATAAATATTTATATTTATATAAATGTTTTATATATATATATATATATATATATATATATTACATTGAGTCCTTGAAATTTTATTGTGGTTTTCTCTAGAGTTATTGAATGGCAAAAAAAATTCACTCAGTAGGAATTGCATTATTGTGAAGGTTCTATAGCATTTTACCCCTAGTGTTAAAATGTTTCCCCAATGTGTCAAAAGAATGATAAAAAATAGACTGTCAGACATTATTTCTGTCTAATCACATACTACAGCAATACAGTGCTCCTGGACTTAGATTACATTACTGTTCTCTATGTGTACTTGCAGGTAGACTGGGAGGTCAGAGACTGAAGGCCAAGCACTTTCATCCATGCAGGAAGTGCAAATTAGAAAACAATACTGCACACACAAACTGGAATTCAGTTTATTCAGTGTTATAATATATAACTTCCTTGTCCTACAGCAACTAGATCATATGATGGCAAAAGCTTTTAAAAATTCCAATGTCAGTATTCTCCCAGCAAGGGTTATGATGAGGTCACAACTGTGGGAGGTAATACTGTACCCATACAACCATAATTTACTAAAAGCTAGGAAAATTACAATAGTGATTTTCTTGTGCTGTTCACTAATGATCTATAATGGCACAGTTTTCAAACACATGTCTTGGATCCATTGCAAGTAATTCTGTGCCTTCAAGCAGCAGAGATTTTACCACAGTGGGTAAATAAAATGTTCTGGATCTCCTTATCTCACTATATTTCAGAGAATCTTAACAAACAATTTGCTATATAATGACTTAAGATTGTAGGTTTTTTGCCCTTCAAATTTCACTGACAGCTCAGTAGCACAGAATAGTGGTTCAAGTATAGCTATCTTTTGAAATGTTTTTTTGAATTATTAAAACACTACTGAGTGACTCAACTAACTCTGCAAAGTGCTTTCTCCAAGTGTGTGATAGTGACACATATAGAGGCTCACAGGGGTGTCTGTAAGTCATTACACAGTCCCACAGATTTCAGTCTGACATAAATAAGGATACGTTTCTTATGCTTATGTTTACATGGTTAGTTTCAGACAAAATCTAGCTTGCTTTTCTCATAATCTGAGCTAATTGGATGGGAGCAAGCACTGCTCTAGACACTTTAAATTTATTTACAAAGAATGTTGATTCAGCTAAGGAAGACTAGTTTCTCAGCAGACATTTTCAGTTCAGCCCAATATCATGTCAAAATAGATAAATGGCTTTGGCTTCATAGCTGTTACACATCGAAGCATGTTGCAGTCTCACTTTGTGGCCAGTCACTGAGTACATACAAACATTCCTGGTTTGAAAATAGCTTTTCCTGACTAAGAGTTTAGCTTTCAATGCAATCATACTTCTACATCCATATCTTTGCCTAATGACTTTGATAATATGTTTGGTCCAACCTGTGTCAAACAATGGATTTTCCCCAGATGTCACAGCTAAGGCATTGACAAAATAGCATAAAAATGGTTCCTCATGTAGTGACTGCATTCATTTTTTGGGATGCCTGTTCTAGAAGACACTTAAGAACACTTACAGATATTTTTTCTGACACTATTTAAATAATTATAACCTTTCAAAATCATTCTAACCTGTGGATTTCCTTCCCTCAGAAATCATGGCTAACATAAAACAGGGGAGTAAAAAAGTGCAACTTTTCCAAAGCAATTGTGGTTTGCTTTTCACTGAGCTATGAAATTTTTGCTCTGCTTTTATCATGGGTAGTAAAGCAATTATTATGAGAACATGAAAGTATTCTCCAGCATCATGAATATCAATTTTAATTTCCTATTTCTTGTGATTGAGTCATTTGGAGGTTGAGATTCCAGAAAAATAATTAGGAGCTGTCATCATGATTTCCAGGCTTTGAACGTCAGAGGACATCTGCTAATAACACCTTCTGGGAATTTCTTGTGGTCTAGTGCTGCTAGTGAGAAATTATTTCTGGAGGGTTTTGCTTCTGCTTTCTGTAGCAAGCAACTTTTATTGGCTGTTTCCTGTTTAGGGAGTGTCTACACCCAGTGTCCTCAGCTGACGAGCTGATAAGGGAAAGCTGAGTAACAAGGTGGTGGGTGGGTAGGAGCTCTAGGGTTGATAAGAAGGAGCACAAAATAAATAGGGGCTTGCTAGTGGTTGTTGTAGTGAGAATTGTAACTAGGTGGTTAAGGGGTGGGGGTGAAGACTGGAAACTTTATTTAGAGCTGTGTGGGATTTCCTGGGACAGTGCAGTGATGGTGATGATACACCATATGGCTTGGCTGCCGGCATCAGCCAGAGGTACCACGTTGGTGCTCTAGGTGCCTAGTCCCAGTGAAGTCCCAGAGCAGGGCTGTGGGGAGTGCCTGGCACCTCTGCCCAATAGAGCTGAGGGTGATGGCAGCCTCACCTATGGAGGTGTGCTCTGGATGAGTTACTAGGTGAAAAACCTGTAGAAAAAGTGAGCAGACTGTGCCATCATGGAGGGTGGAAAGGAGACTGACACTGTCTGCAAAGGCAAGGTCTCAAACTGTGTGATATAAAGAAGGAAAAGCAGCTACAAGTTTTTCTCAAAGGAGCAATGAATGGAGACTCCTAAGAGAGCAGATGCTGGAAAACTGTGGTTTACAGCAACACAAAGAAGATTATTATTCTGTCTGCAGATCTGCCACTACAAAATAAGAATAACATTCTGGGAATAAATGAGGAGAAATTGTTGGAAGAGACACCAAAGCCAGATGAGCCTGAATACTGTATTTTCACCAAGAGGACAAGGTGTGTGTTGGAGGCTTCCTTCTGTAGAAGGAGCTATTGATGTTTCAGGTGGTTTGCTGCTTTCTGTGACTCAAATATAAGGTGCTTTGGAGCCACTACTAAGGGCTCATGCAGCACTTCAGTTAGGACTACTTGCTGCTTCCCTTTGTGGGCAACTGGGTACCATCAAGACTGCAGCGCTCTGGAGGTAAGGGTTGCAGGCAAGATGGTTTACCTGGTACTCTCTTTGATCTTCCTGGTGAAAGTGAAGGGCACAAGTAGGTCCATCCTCGAGGTTATCATCTTGCTGCTAAGCTATCACTGTAGACAAGGCTTTGGCTTGTATGGTTACAGGACATTCAGTAGTAAGACTACTGTCAAATAGATCCCATTCTCACTCAGAGCAACACAAGAGTATCTATAACATCGTTTGCAAACCTCATGAGGAAGGCTTTAAATTGGGTTGTTTCGAGCAATGGTTACAGAAACTTGAAAGAAAAGTTGCCTTCCTTGAAGGCAAGGAAGACAGTGAGGAAGTGTCTGGGGATTAGCATGCTTACAGAGGAACCTACACTTCCCTTTTGAAAACAGCAAAACTGTGTCTGTCTCAAATGCCAGCACCCAAATATATGCAGCATGGGAAGGAAATAGGAGGACTTAGGAGTTCATGAGCAGCTGCACAGCATGATCTCATTGGGATGCTGTGGGAGGTTGCCCTGAATATCGAAAGGGGCTAGGAAAATTTTGATCTTAAAGGACAATATCCTCAAAGCACAAGAATGAACTGTTCTGTTCAGTTTGTGCAGGTATGGCAAAAGGCCAGTATGAATGAACAAGGAACTTCTGACTGAGCTCAAATCAAAAAGAAACGACACAGAAAGTAGAAGTGGGGATGGATTTCCCTGCAATGTGTGGAGATGGGGGGTGGAGACACAGCACAGGTTTATTTTTATGTATCAGTAAGAAAGGCTTGACAACAAATGGCACAGTAAAATAGTTGTTTTAATAAGATATAATAAAAGGAGGAATATAGATAGTGACTACCTCTTGTGTCCCTTCAGATGTTGGGAACTCTGCATTCATGCAGAATTGGATGGACCCTGCATTTTTTTTTTTTTTACATGACATGCTGAGCCAATACTGTCCCTGGAGAAATGTTTGCTTTTCTTAGTCCTTTGAGCTATTATGTATTTTCTTACAAGAAGGCATCTCAGTTCCTGAAGGTTGCTCACGTGAGAACTTCTTCCTGCACAAGAACATCTTGCTGCACCTTTAGGTAAAGGCATGGCCACACAGGCAATGTGTAATCACTGCTATCAAGGAGGAGCTGCTTGCAGATTCCTCTGTTGCAATGAACTAGCAGAGTTTATGCTGTGGTTAAGAGATTTGTGCATCACTATGCTGCCTGGTGGCCAATCTTTATCTGCAGCACAGCACATGCCTGGGCCTACTTAGGTTAACTGCTTCGTGGATCACTTATTTGTGGGTGTACAATGGTCTCCTGGTCATGATCATCATATTCCATCCCTTGATACACATACAGTTCACCTTTGTTAAAAGTATTACATGGTACTGATAGTATTAGTTATCTACTCTGCTAATAGGAAGTTTCATGACAGATTGGGATACCTCTGTCACATAGCATCCATTAGTGTGTAGCACAGGCCAGCATGGGGCACTCCACCAGGTTCATATACCACATAGCTACTCATGCTAAGTAAAGGGTTTCTCAAGCCCTAAGAAGGATGCTCAGTAGAGGTAGACATGTCCTGTTCAGGAGGATCAAACTCCTCAAATGCAAGGACTTCTGCAAGGCTCCCAGTATAGACCATCTGGACAATTATGGAGCTGGAGAACAGAAGGTACAAGCAGAGTCTGAGAGAAGCCCATTTCTGAGTCTGAAGAAGAGATATCTGAGGGGAGAACTTATTGCTAGCTATAGCTACCTAATGGGAGTAAATAGAGAGGGTAAAACCAGACTCCTCCTCTCAAAAGTTCATGGTAATAGTACAAAAGGTAATAGCCTTAAGCTTCCATAAAGGAAATTTTGATTTGACATCTTGGATTTTTTGTTGTTGTTGTTTTTATTTTGATTTTTTGATACACTCTAACAGGTTGTCCAGAAACTCTGGGAAATCTCCATCTTTAGAAACATTCGAAGTTTAACTGAACAAATCCTTGGTAACCCAATTGAATGGAGTCTCCTCTGACCAGAAATTTTATTAAATGACCTCCAAAAGTCCAACTTTCTTTCTGGAAGCGAACATCCCCTTATTCAAGACATATTGTACCTTGGAGAGAGAGAGACAAAGGTTTTGTGTGAAGGTTAAGCTCAAGGTCATATTGTACCTTGGAGAAGGAGAGACAAAGGTTTTGAGTGAGGGTCAAACTCTTATTTAAAATCCTTGCACTACTGAAATCAATGGAAATCACCCAATGAATGTGCAGTGCCTAAGAACATCATCATAGCCTATAATGTTGATGCTCTGTGGCTGATCACAGCCCACTAATTTTAACTCAAAATTGTTCAGTGCTGCTCTTTGCACTGGTTACATTTCTGTTACAGATTGCTGCACTGTCATTTCAGAGCATGATTAAAGTTCATTACTGTCAGAATTAACACAGAAAAAGTAAACAACAGTTTGTTAACATTGTCTGTCCTTGTTATAAATTTTGTTGGAAATCTAAATCTCTGGTGTTTACTGTTGGCCTGTATGAGGAAGAAGATTATTCTTTGCCTTTGTACAACTGCTGAGGATAGCAGCATCCTCCAGCATATATCACGGTTATGATTCTGCCCTTTCTGTAAAACAGCTACAATCCAAATATTTCTTGGTGATTCCTCACTGGTTCTAAAGGAGGAAATATCCTCTTCCCTCCTCCATTTCCCTTGCTGAAGATGAGAAAGTTCATTCAGCAACAATACTAGGTGCATGAAGGAATACTATGTTGCTTTCAGAGGATGTCTTGTTTTTTGGAGGCTATACTTTTACAATAAAAAGCATGCAAAGAGCTTCATTTTTTATTTTCTAATAGAGTTCAACTTCTTGTATTTACAAAAGAATAGGCACTAGTCCCACGGATTTTGCTGAATCAATGTTCATCATTGCTTATCTTTGTATCTGAGTTATAGAGAAAGGTATGAAATGGTCTAGGACTTACTGTAGGGTGGACTATTATTTCTGTAGCTAGTCTGACTGAACTCTGACATGATTCCCGCTGTGGGCTTGGGCTCCAAAATGTGCCTGCTCTTATTTCCATCTAAATACCTTCTCACTTCAGCAATTTTCTCACAGAGATCTTGAGCATGTTCAGTAGATCTTTTACATGTTTATCTCACCCTCTGAGATCTGACAGGAAGATAAGAAATGCAACTTATTAAGATGAGAGAAACTCCTTTCCCCAAACTCATCAGAGAGGAGACAGTGTTAGAAAATTAAAAACTTAAGTTAATTAACGAGTTATTGTGTGAAAGTAGGTTACAACCAAATCCTGTGAAATTTGTAGTCGAAGATTACTGTAAAAACGTACTCCAGATATATATGATTATATGTAGAAAACATCTGGTTTGTGAATCCAGCAAAGCTAGAGCAAAAAGTAGTTGCAACATAATTAAACTGCTTCTAACACAGCCTTTAAGCAGGTCTGTGTTAGATGATGGCTAAATGGGAGTTAAGGAAACTTATGCTTATGTTTCAGACCCAGAAATCTGTGTTCAGATCTGTTCTCCTGAGTCCTGTAAAGACCAGGTGTTCTTCCAACAACAATTGAAAGGTACTAAGTATCTTGACAAGGCATTAATCAAGGTCATGTCCTGCTAAAGCTATTCAAGTCTGTGTTGGAGATCCAGTCTCTGATCTTTGTATAATAGCCCAAAGCTCTGGCATTCAATTATCATTTTTCAGTTTCATCTATGGTTATATATAGGCTTGTACTGTGATGAAACAGACCAATATTTCACTATGGTTAGGCTTCATTTCCCTTGAGTTGTTTTGACAAGTTAAGCAGCAATCCATAACTAACTGTTTTTTCAAGATCATAACTTACTCTAAAGTCACGATTTTGTAAAGGACACAAAAAGGGGCAAAATAAATCTCTTAATACAAGGTGGTTAACGGGTGAGAGAACATAGTGCTCGACTCCCTAGCATGCTAATGTTCCAAAACACTATTCTGTTTGGTTCTGCATTTGTACTAGATCAGCCGTAATCAAGTTATAGATTACATTATTAAAATAATAATAAACTTATTACAATATGAGAAAAAATCTAAAATTGCATTGCTGTCCTTATGAGAATTTTGTGCTCATAAAGATTAGGCATTCATGGAATGCCTAGGGATTTGTGACAGCCATTGGAAGCACCTTTTTGGTAGGAATTGGCATAGAACCATAGAAAAGTACAGGTTGGAAGCGACCTTGAAAGATCATCTGGTCCAACTTTTAAAGTTTCCTACCTGTAGCTTCTATTTATTTATTTGTTTATTTTAAACTGGTACTTGCAAAAGAACAACAACAACAGCAAATTCTTTGCTTGTATAAAATCATGATTTTTCACTAAATTTCTTTCCCTGTGAGAAAGTGCTAAGCTATTTTTTTTTTTTTCATATCATTTCATCTTCCAATTTCTATCTTATTTGTATTAGAAAAGCAACTTAAATGAGGCAAGTCTAGAGAGATCAGAAAAAGGCAGTTCTGCCAAGGCCAACAGAGTTAGTTCAGCAAAGTATTTGTCAGAAATAGATAAAATAAGTGTTACCTGAAAAAGAAAAGAGACCTCTGGAAACATAAGTGCAAGTCTGGAAGGAAAGAGGAGAAACTTGGAATAGCATTGTTAGCTAGTGAATGGCTAAGATACTCCTTTCTTAGAACAAAGTAACAAAGGTGACAATATTTTGAGGCTAAATATGCAAAGACAAAGGTAAGAAATAGAAGATTATATTATAATCTGGTATAACATGGTACATTTTAAACAGTAACATTTAATTTACTGGGCTCAGCAAATTGTTTACTCAGGCAGATGGGCTATTGTCATTCAACCTATTCTAAATGATAAGTAAAACACTAAATAAAATAAATGATAAGCAACCTTATAGTGAAATAGGCAATATGAGATTAAATGTGGCTGTACACAAAAAAAAGAAAAAAAATATCTTGAGGCATATATTAATGTAAAAGATATTCATTCATAATGTAAAAAATATACACTAATTATTACAATAAACAAACAAAAAACAAAACAATGATAATCAGTGGAATGAACAAATCAGAACATAGAAGACAAAGATGTACAGCAATGTAGGATAGCAAAAAAAAAAAAAAAACACACCAAAAAACAAGTCAGTGACACTTACATATGACACATATGCCATTTGATATAAAGCCATTATATCAAAAGCAGTAGTCAGTTCAAGGTTTTTTTTGTTTGTTTGTTTGTTTGTTTTTTCCAAAATCTATGGTTACATTTCTTTAAGCTTTAGCCAAGCAAATTAAAGCTGCCCGTCAACATGGGGGTAAAAGTCCATTTCATTCAATCATGATGAAATCAAAGTAGTCATCTTCCTTCAGTTCAACCTGAAGTTCAGCCTTTGAAATTTTATAATTTGAAGTAACTTTAGAGACAAGCAATAAGAATGGCTAGAGAACATAATAAATTAAAGTACTTGTTAGTGTCCTACCTAATGGCAATTAAGTAACTTCATGAGAAATACTAAAGCTTTCATTTATGAAAGACCTTCCAACCTTAATGATTCTATGATTCTATACTTGCTTTTAAACATTGTGTACACAGAAAGTGTTGATATCCCAGAACACAAAGATTAAAAACACATGCAATTCTTTGCTAGGTATGTTAGGGCATATACTTAATACTATAATACTTGTCTGAGGATGATGGAAGAATATACAATGGAGCCAATGTCATTTTGGTGATATTGATATCTACAAGAGAGGAAATAGTTTAGGACAGTGTAAAGGGTCAACAGATAGTAATATTCTAAAGGAGCTTTAAAATGTGTTACATCAGGTTTTCTCTTGCATTACCTATTATTGTTATATTGGATTATCCTTCATCTTTTCTTCTTCAGTAATGACTGAGTTTTCAAGTCCATGGGTATAAAGCAATAAAAAAATATCTAAGGATGCATCTAAAATAATTGATTTTTTAATAAACTGACTAAATACAGATTTATATACATGCTAACTATCTATAAATTTTCTTGTAAAAAACAAATTTAACTGGTTGTTGATCTGTTGTTGATCAACCATTCAAGGGATTTTGAGTGTTCCTTAATTTTTATTTTTAACATCAACATTGTACAGTATTTAGAGACTACGAGAAATAAAGTGGTGTAGCGGTTTTACCTCGCGACAGGGCAGCTGACCTCCACCACAACTGCTCTCTCATTCCCCCTACTCAAAGGAAAAGGGGGAGAAAATATGATGAAAAGGGCTCAAGGGTGGACATAAGGACAGGGAGATCACTCAACAACTATTGTGATGGGCAAAACAGACTCAGCATAATGAGATTAGAGAAATTTATTGCCTATTAATAACAAGATAGAGAAGTAAGAAACGAAGGAAAGAAACCAAAAACACCTTCCCCCCATCCACCCTCTTTCATCCGTCAGGAGCAAACTGCCCCAGCACGGGTCCTCCATGGGCAGCAGCTCCCCCCAGACCCCCTGCTCCTGCGTGGGCTCCTCTCCACGGGCTGCAGCTCCGGCCCGGGGCCTGCTCCTGCGGGGGCTCTCCATGGGCCGCAGCCTCCTCCAGGCCACATCCACCTGCTCCACCGGGGGCTCCTCCACGGGCTGCAGCGTGGAGATCTGCTCCATGTGGGACCCATGGGCTGCAGGGGGACAGCCTGCTCCACCAGGGGCCTCTCCACAGGCTGCAGGGGAACTGCTGCTGTGCTGCTGGAGCACCTCCTGCCCTCCTTCTGCACTGACCTTGGGGTCTGCAGGGCTGGTTCTCACTCCTCACTCTCCTGGCTACTGTTGCGCAGCAATTTTTTTCCCTGTCTTAAATATGCCGTCACAGAGGCGCAAACAATATCACTTAGTGGCTCAGCTCTGGTCAGCAGCGGGGCCCTTACCTTACATGTGGGAGCTTCTGGATTCTTCTCACAGAGGCCACCTCTATGGCCCCCTGCTACTAAAACCCTGCCACATAAACCCAATACAAGTGGAAAGTAAACAGCTCGCACAAAGGAACTAGGCGGTTTTCATTGATGTTTTACTAAACAGGATTCTTTTTTTAGGGCTGCTGAGAAAGTTCTTAGATTTTCTTTAGCAAGCATATCTGGTTAGCTGTACAAAATGAAAGGTAGAGTTTGAGCTCTGGAGAGAATTCAAGGTAGGCTCGGTAGCCAAACTACGAAGAGAATTTAGGTTAAGGCTGTTTTTGGAATGACATGCTCTCTTACTGCTGTAAAGATCTTAACAAGGCTCTTGGTCAGCTCATTGCATAGGAACAGGTTTTGTCTGGATTTTTATTTTTATTTTTTAAATTATTTATTTATTTTTGATAAGGAGCATTCATATACCTTAACTTGTCAGCCAAGTTAATGGATATGCTCCTTCTAAAAAACAGGAGAATGCCTTGAATAGTATTTCCTGAAGAAAGAATTTTTAATGATTTAGAGGTTGCACTAGAGCTAAACATAGTGTTAGCTTGCCAGCTTTGCCAGATGAGTACATGGAGGAAAGGTGTTTTAAATTCTTCCTTTTCTTTTTCAGCTTTCAGAGCTTAAAAAAAATACTCTGAACAGGTAATTTTATCCACTCGGGATCTTAATCTTCTCTTCAAAGCCTTTCTTTCAAAACTTGTGGGTGGCTGGAGGGCTAAAATTGTGTCTGTGTGACTCAGACTAGTTTTATATTTTTGCTTTTTGAAAGGTTGTAAGATATGGGGTGTATAATACTGGAATAGACCAGATATCAAGAACTAAAACTCAGGACTTTCTCTGAAGCCAGGTGACAGTCCACACCTGCAAGGCTGTCATTCCATCTTTTTGGTCTCTTATTCAAATTGTTTTAAGAGGTGGAAGGAATCCCACAAAAAACTTGCAGCTACAGGAATGTCTGGGAAGTCTGGTGTATGATTCATGCCCCCAGATCACATGAAGTCCCTACAAAATGGAGTCCAGGGTCCAGCTCCTCTCTCAGATGACTGAATAATAGAAGTGCAGAACAGCACCACTTCCTTCTCTGAGCATTTTAAGAGAAAGTCGCAGCCAGCATTTTGTTGACTCTAACGATGTATTAAGTCTCTCATTCAATATACATTGAGGAACTAAAGTTTCCTGGTCCTGATGGAGTTTAGACTTAAGATCGGCCCCAAGCCAGCCAACCTAGTCAAGCTGACACACTTCTCTGGTCACGCCACAAACAGGCAGGTCTAGGTGCCAAAGAAATATTACTGTCTTGAAGGCAAAACTACGACAATATAATCCCTAATTAGAAAGTTGCATAGGCAATAAGTTTTGAAAGCTTGAACCCTTTAGGTTGCAAAAAGAGTCCTGACTTTCTGATGGTTTGAAGTGGGTAATGATCAAGACTCTTGCTGCGTGATTAAGTTGATTTGAAAGACTTTACAGCTGTTTGCTATTTAATTGTCCTGCATAATCCTGAAAGCCTGTACTTCAAATAATATGTGTTTGCAACACAAAACAAATCTTTGTCAATGGGTGGAATTGCTGGTTAGCAAAAAGCTTTCAGGTGTTGCCTGGCTTAAACTCTAGGCCATTTGTTACAGCTGGGTAGTATCTATGGCTCATGCCCATGACGTTTTCAGCCCAGTTAAAGAGAGACTAATATTAATTCATGCACTGTCAATGCTGAATGATGGATGAGATGAAATCCTTTGAAGTTCAAAGTCTTCTGAGCCTGATCCTACAGAATACATTACACGCTTAGATGTAAGCCCACAGGAAGAGGCACTAACTTCAGTAGCAAGAGATACATTTTCCTAAATTAAATTCCTACTCAAGTTATTATCCTAAAATGCTCCTTATCCTTTGTGATCAAGGAGAAACTCCAGCATGTAGAGGATAGACTCATACCATAACTATGTACTGACTTGTTTAGACACTGAAACATAAAAACAGCAGCCCAAAGGACATGCTCTGCAGTGTTGCTTATTAATTTTGTGTGATGTCCCATAAAGACCTACTGTAGTGCAATATCCTGTTATGTCCAAAGATCTCAAAGTAGTGAAGAAATACATTAATCCCCACAATATCCCACTAGACACACCTTGCAGGGAGGAAAACTGAAAAACAGAAGTTAAATAAACCATCTTACTTTACATAGCAATTTAAATGCTGATACAGAAATAATATCTTTAATTCCTATAGTTAATGCTGTTAAGATGACCTCTGCTTTTACTGTAATACTCCTGTAGACTTCAACTTTTTTTTTTTTTATTATTCCTCATTTTCATTGTACCTGAGTATTTTAGAAATTAAATTTGATGTCAGTATCAATTTTGTAGCTGTCGAGTAGTATTATTTGGGCCAGTCAATTAATTCAGTTACATATTTTTATTCTGAAAATTAATGGAGGACAAGTATATTTCAAAAAAAAAAGGAATAATAATAATAATAATAATAAAGCTTATTTTGCCTCTAGGCCATTTCCAAACTGGGTCATTTTAAGAATCAGCTCTGGTTCTGAGCCAGAGGAATTCCTGGGAGGAAAGAGAGGCTCTGGTACACAGTTACACCCCTTCAGTGATTAATATCTCAGGTTTATGGAAGTGTGATTTCAATTTTCCCTTTAAAATGCGGATCAAGCAATTTTGCCAACACCTATTCTTCTCTGTCAAACATTTCACTTACTCTCAGCTTTGCAGACAGCTTCTGAGCTCTTTCTATTGCCTGGGTTTCTATGGCTGTATGTGCTTTTGATCGTTAGAGTCTGGATTTTCTCCAGCACATTGCCTAGAAGCTTTACCCAATGTATAGTAGTGTCTACTTCAAATATGGGGCACCAGGACCATAAGAGGCAGAATCTGACATTTTGGCTTATTCTCATCACCTGATACCAATAGCGTCTGTCCTGATATCAGAAGTGCAGCAAAACATAAAAAAGACATAAAAAATGACTAAAGACAATTAAATGAAAGTAAAAGCGTAATCAGAGTTACAAAAAGAAGAAGGTACAAAGAACTGACTATTCTCTGGAACCTTTTTTTTTTTTTTTTTTTTAAAAAATAAATGCTGCCAACAGTGAAAATGACCAGCCTGGCTTTCCTTTAACAAGTGAGAATTGCTTACTGTGCTAGGGAACAGAAAAGAGAGTTCAAATTGAGGTCGTTGTATTACTGACAATATTTGGAATATTACTCTGATAAGAGAAAGGGAATATGAAGACCTTGAGAATTGGCATGGCAGGGAGAAAGAGAGATAGGTAGGACAATTTGTCCTATTGACTGGCATCTGGGAAATGGCAGAAACAGAATCACAGCAGGATTTTCTTTCTCTGAAAGCAGCACAGAATAAAAGCAATTTGATCTTTGAGTGTGAATAGCTGGAAGAGTATACAAAAGAACATATGCTCTTAGAAGGCACTTGACAAAATAAACTTGCACTTGTCTGAAGAAATACCTGTGTAGCCAATAGACTGCAGGTAGCTTGGCATTGGAAAGACATTGGATTTCACAGAATGACTGAGGTTGGAAGGGACCTCGAGAGGTTATCTGCTCAACACCCCCATTTAAGCAGAGAAACCGAGGGTTGGCCACCCAATGCCAGTTGCCAATTGGGAATATTCAATTAACAAAAGTAGTAAGTTAATGCACTGGACCGTGTAACCAGGGCTGTTTATTTATTTATTTATTTATTTTTTAAATAGCAATTTAATGATGGACAGGCAAAGATTTTAAACAAGTGTTGCGGTTTAGCCCCACCAGGCAGCTCGGTGCCTCACAGCCGCTTGCTCACCCTCCCCGGGTGGGATAGGGGAGAGAATCAGAAAGGTAAAAGTGTGAGAACTCATGGTTTGAGACAAAGACAGTTTACTAGGTAATGCAAAAGCCGTGCACACAACCAAAGCAAATGAAGGAATTCATTCATTAATTCCCATCAACAGGCAGGTGTTCAGCTACTTCCAGGAAAGTAGGGCTCATCACGTGTAACAGTTCCTTGGGAAGACAAACACCATCACTCCAAATGCCCCATCCCCAATCTTTTATTGCTGAGCATGACAGCACGTGGTGTGGGACATCCCTTTGGCCAGCCTGAGCCAGCTGTCCTGACTGTGTCCCTTCCCAGCTCCTGGTGCACCCCAGCCTCCTTGCTGGCAGGGCAGAACCAGGAGCTGAAAAGTCCTTGGCTGTGTGTGAGCACTGCTCTGCAACAACTGAAACATCAGTGTGTCATCACCACTATTTTCATTCTAAATCCAAAGCAGCATCATACCACATCTTTGAAGAAAGTTAACTGTATCTCAGCCAAAAAGAGGACAACAAGAGTAATCCTACATAAATAAGCAGAATATATAGATATAGATATAGATGATATATAGATATAGATATAGATGATATAGATATATCACAGATGATTTTTCCAACTGAAGGAAATGTATTTGATTTATTTCAGGGGCAGAGCTCAGACAGCCTGAACCCCTTCATGGGTTGCCATTCACCAAACTGAGCTTTCCGTATTAAGGTGATTTCCTTCAAATCTTATTTTTCTCATGGGCTTTTGGTTCCAGTCTCAGCACCCATCAGTGATTAAGTCTTTTTCAATGTTTGTGAAGTTTATCTGTTAAGTGTGAGAGGAGTGAAGTTAAACCATTTTGGTTCTGATGGCAAACCAATAGTATCAAAGAGTGTCATCAAAATATGATTAGCCTGTTGGTTATAATTTAACTGCTTACTTTTTAGCTCTTCTTTCTTGGGAAAATACCCAAATTTAAAAATTTGCGGGTCATAACAGATGATGTAAACAGCAATGGAAAATAGTCATCAGGTTAAATCATTGCTATTGTGATCTTTTTTTCTTATTTCAGTTTTTGTTGAATACTGAAAAATAATTTAAATTTTAAAAATATATTTATTTTAAATAAATAAATACACAAATATATGTTGTTTGAGCATATTGGTTTATATCCATTTCAATCCAGGAAACTTTTTAAAATCCACTGTGGGACAACTGTTTAGATCATCATCATTTCTCTGCATAATTAAAAAAATCTTCAACAAAAACATTTTCTTCTGCTATAGAATAACAAAATAACTGCTGAGACATGCCCTAAACTTTGAGCATATAGATAGATCTTTTTAATAAGTAACCTTCGCTCGTTTGTAGGGCTGAGCTGGAAGAAAATTAAAAGGCAGAAAGCAGAATTGATTGAAAAATCATTCGTGCACACATTTAGTCGCATAGCATAAAGAACCCCTCCCCTTTTCTGATATCCTATTTTGCTAAGGCCTAGCTGCAGCTGAGATGAGCTGCAGAATAGCAATTGTTCATATCTCATTGAAGCAGTACTTCCAAGTCTTCAAGAAACTGCATGTAGCATATTTAACTTTTCTCCCTGTTGTTTCCTTCATCTGTTGATTGCTATGTCCAAGAAATGTTTGGATGAGTCCTACATTTTTAACTGTGTGCAGAACGTGAGGATGCTGACCTTAGCTTATGCTTTTAACTTTCTGGCTTTCTTGAAAGGTCACTTCAGTAACTCACACAGCTTGTTGGAACTAGGTCATCACAGGAACTTGTTAGATTTTAAATAAAAAGCATTTCCTGAGAAGTACTATGAAGTGATATGTTATGCTAGGGGGGGAAAGATAGTGCTTGAAAGAGCATTCTGATGTGACTTATAATGATATTGAAGTGCACTTGGTAGCTGTATGTGATATGTGTAAGTCAGTATCCATACAGACTTCTCATTTTTTGCAGTACTTCAAACAAAAGGAAGTTCATATCCACTGCCTGTACTTTTACAAACACATGCTGCAGCAGTTATTTATTTATAAAAAAAAGGTTTTTAATGTCTCTATTTTGATTCGGGTGTCCTATGGTCTTTAAATTAGAGGCTGGGTTATTACACACCCCAGTATACCAGAGAATAATTTCAAATGGCTGTAACACATTTGTAAACAATCATGGTGATACCTTATCTTTGTTTCTTTATCCTACATTCAAAGTCACTGAAGTCTATGTTTACACTGCAGTCTAATTCTTTCAGGAATTTTAATATTGGAGATTATTTTCAGGGTGGATCATGACATCCCATCTAACAACAGTTGCTACAATTATATTTTTGTTTCTTTGTATAATCCCAGCTTTGCACAAATTCTCATAAACAGGAAAACAAAACAGATCTATTTTGGTACAAAGTTCTATAAAAGACTGAAAGGCAGAAAAAAACAAAAACTACTGTCCCCTGCAGTTTTATATTAGGCTGAGTTTCTCATTCAATTTAATTTGAGTAATTAACCTATTCACAAATTATTAGTCTATGAGGAAGCCCATATTTATTTGTTTATGATAATCACTTTCCTAATTCTTTTATTTTCTTCCCTTCTCCCACTCTTCTGTGATAATTTATGAAAAAAATGTACAATATATATTAAATGCTAAAACAAAGATCTGGATTTCATTCTGAATACTCCCCAGCCATCCTAAATTTGTCAGGAAAAAGAGTTTGAAATTCCTGAGCTTTAAGTTATCTGATACCAGCCAAAGCTGAATACAGAATGCATCCATGATTGTTATGTGTAAATTTTTTGCTGAAGGAAAATCTCCTTGTTATTCTTTATGTGAATTATCTAATGGATAGTATTAATCACCAGAAAATATATTAGTTACTACTGCAAATAGGGTTGTGTATAAGTTTCTATCCTAATCCCTATTCTAGTCACATTTGTCAAACTTCTTCAGCTTTAATTTCTGCATTTGAAGAAGACTTTTAATTAACACATACATTTTAGTAATTTTTTCATTTAAGGATATTAAAATCTCTGAACCCTATTGTATGGAATGACTGGAAGGAACCTAGGCTTTCATGAATTTTTCAAATGTTGACATTTTGGTATAAAGTATTCTCTCTGCATCTGTTAGAGGTGTCAATGCTATATGGTTTAACCAACTTGAAAAACCTGGTTTATTTTGTACTTGGTAAATATATATTTGAATACATTCCATTCAAGAAGCAAAGGGCACAAACTGAAGCATGGGTGGTCCTGTCTGAACAGAAGGAAACACTTTTCCACTGTGTAGGTGACTGAGCAATGTCACAGGTTGCCCAGAGAGGTTGTGGAGTCTCCCTCCTCGGAGATCCTCAAAAGCCATCCTGGGCACTGTGCTCATGGTGGCCCTGTTTTAGCAGGGGTTGGGCCAGATGCACTCCAGAGATTCTGCCAACCTCAACCATTCTGTGAATTCTGTATTCTGTATACTGTAGTGTACGTTATTTTAGATACAGGTTATGGCTGTACTTTGTCACAAACCTGCTCTATCCAGGGACTAGCAAAACATACATGCATACACACTCTTAGGATCAGGGATCAGAACACCAGGCTGCTGCCTTGGCCCTGAATGCCTCTCTCACTGGGCAGCAAATGATTCATTTTGGCTGTTGTCCTCTGGCTCAAATCTTGGCTAGTTTAATTAGTAAGCCTCCCTCCTTCTTTCTTTGTACTCCACTAAAGGATCCAAAGTTTGGTGGTTAAAGCACTGTTACAGTATGCAAATTCTGAGATAGGAAGTTAACCCAGGTTATCCATCTAGGGGGTGATTCTCTAATCACTAAGTCATTGGGCAAAATGGTGACTTGATGTAGCTTCTAGGCTTTGAAAAGCTTCACCTCTGCTCAGCTGGAAATTATCCTTGGAGAAAGACACAGCTGCCTTTACCCAGAATGTAGGAGGTGCAGCCTGACTCACAAAATGCAAACTCTCAGAAAGGTCACAACTAGGATTATCCTGTGCTTAGCAGTTTCTTCTCCCTCTGCTAGTATGGTCTCCTTCCATCATGAAGACTTTCCTGATTTCCACTCGGAAACAACAAATTCTGTCCATAATGAGTCTTGGAATCTGAATGCAGTTTTCTGAGTAGTTGTCTGCCCTTAGTACATATGTTCCATTTATCTTCTGTCCTTTTTTGATTTACAGTATTTGAGCCACCAAGTCATGGAAAATTTCTTGTATCTTTGTATCTTTGTATCTTTGTATCATGTATCTTTCTGTTGTGATGGCAGTAAGACTACTTAAGAGATAGCTATTACAACATATAGGGTGGGAAACCTCTAACTGAATGTGTATTGTAAGATCAAATATATGGAAATTAATTTTGCCTATGAACCTTCTGCCTAGAAACTGGAAAGGCAAAAGTTATGTGGGTTAATAATTCTTCTTTGTGGGCCATTTATCGATCTCAAAAACTTTACAAAGGATGAGTGCTAATTCTCTTTCTTGTCTGTCTCCATTGACAAAAAATGTCTTCTGGCCTAGTCTCTTCTGTCTTCAAATCTTGCAGTGAGCAGGAAAGGTAAGTAACAAGAGACAATGATGGGGGGCAGGGGTGTTGAACTGTGGCTTTCTTAATACTGCAGGACTGCATTTCTTTGACTTAAAAGTGCTAAATCGTATGTGAACTGTTTTAACTGTATAAAGAACTCTGAGCTGATGAAGATACAGTCCACTCTCAACACACACTTGTCAAAATCACTAAGCCTGCTCTCCATAGATCTAGAAATGGATTGTATTAATGTTAATACCTGACAATTTAATATTTCTTATACTTCTTGTGCACTGGTGCTTTATATGTTGAATGAATACCCAACCCACATGAAAATTGTGGGTTTATCTGTAGTTTGCTCTCTGGAAAAGTTGTGTGCATAAAATCTGTTCACCTGCTTTTGAAACATATATACCTTAAATTTCTGAGCAATCTGTTATACTAAGAGGAGAAACAAATAAATAAAATGTGAAAACAAAAAGACAACAAAAAATCTAACAAAAGCACTCTTAGAGACATTTATTAAAAAACAAATTTTAGAAGTCAAAAAAATGATGAAACAAACAAACAAAACACTACTGCAAGTTTTTACATTTATATTTCAACAGATTTATTTACCAATTTGTTTGCTAATCCTATCAGCAAAGCAGTGTGGTCCATAAGCAAGAAACTATTGGCTTTAGAATATGATTCATTCAGCCAATACCAATGAGGACTCTTGCTATGCAGTTTTATAGGCTGTGTTCATTTACTTTTAATGCTAAAATTTGAAAGCAATCTTGTCTAATTTAGGAATAATGGGCCATGAGTTACAATAACTCAGCAAAATATGTGCCATCTGGATTCTAAGTTAGCCCAGCAAAAATATTTATTTGTATGAAACAGCATAAAAGAGGTTTATATAATCTCATAGTAAACATCAAAAACAGACAAAGAAATCTTATTTGAGTTGCTTGCCAGCTCTCACAATGCATAGTTGAGCAACCATATTTCTAAGAGTGTAAATCTGTGGTATGTGACAGTTTTGTGAAGTATAGTTAAAAAGTAAGTCCATATCTAAACAAGGAATTAAGTGAGAGCCATTGGCTGTTTTATGCTTCATTCTACTTTCAGCCAATGGCTTGGACAAATACATCAGCCAGGAAACAGAAATTCTCTTACATACAGTTACTGATGTAATCATAATAGGAATAACAATTCATTCTTAAATCATGCCTACAACTATTCAGAGAATCTATCAGACGTATTATAATATCACAGTTTTATGAAAACCAATTTTTATCATCTTCTTGACATCAAAAGCTGTGTCTGAATAAGACAGTGTTCCAATGTACATCATGCTGAAATGTGGAACCAAGAAATAGTGAAGTTCTTATATTAGCTGTAGGTAGTCATACAGACATCTGAATGTTATTAGAGCAAGGAAGAAAAATGTGGGCTTTGCGAAATGGTTTTGATTTTACAGATCCATATCTCAACCTGCTGTTCTTTAAGGACAGTGATACTAGAATTTTGGATCTTCTGCTTTTGTGTGCTTTATATTGTCTGCTACAGGTGAAGCTTGCAAAAGTGGTCTCTGACTTGTACTGAAATATCTTTTAACAACTATAAGAGAATGCCATAAATAGTTGCATACTTGCAACTGATTAAATGTTAAATATCTATTTCTGTTGCTGTTTCTTTCTTTGAAGGACAATGGTTGCCCCTCATTAATCTCTCATTAAAATAACGATTGTTCACAAAAAATGCAAAATCCCTTAATTTAGTTGAAGAACAATGGCTTCTGACAAGAAAGGTTTCTTACCTGATTAATCAGAATGCTCTAAATAGATACACTTCACAACTCGACTATCATGGCTTTGCTCGTTTTGTTAATTATGGCTTTTTTTAAGCAGCAGAGGAAATGAGTAGCTCTGTGAAATTTAAAAAAATTCTGACTATTTTTATGGCTGCACAGAAAAACTTCATTAACTCTTCCACTGATAAAACCAACTCAAAATTTGCAGTCATTCACCCCTAATTATACAAAAACAACAACAAAAAACCATACCACAAAACATAAAAAACTACACACCACACAACCCTTCTTTATTTCATAAACACAGCTTTTCAAATGTATCTTTTATATTTTATATAACTTTTAGTTTTGATACATGCCTGTGAAATCAGTTCCTAAGACTGATACATCAAAACTGTAGTAAATATTGAAGGTCTCTTCTACCAAGCAACTGTGAGGTAGAAGGATGCTACAGGGCACAAATGTTCTGAATACCTCTGACCTGGTTTTCTGTGATATTTTTTCAGTTTTTCTTTTCTAGTCTTTCTGTCCTCATTATATGAAGACTTTGCTTTTCCCTGCAACCAAAATGACTCTCTGACTCTGCAACATGGCAGGAGGTTTGTGATTGTATGTTCCTGTCTCTTTTCACTTACTCAGCCCACAAGTTTCTAGCTTCTTTGATGAAGGGATGAACAGATTATTCTCTTTACATACCTCTCATAACGGCACTTTCAGATTTTCTTTCTTAGATTTCTTTCATGGAGCCCTGACGACAGAGTCCAAAAAACTTCAGTCACACATTGAAAAAAACACAGTACTAGAATTTTTTTGGAAAAAAAAAATAAAAAGAAAAGGAAAAAGAAAAAAATTACAGAATGTCATTTTTCTTCCTTTCTGCTTGTAAGCAAACCCTTTTTACTTGTATTCTTTCATTTTTTTTTCATTGCAAGTATATGACCAGGAAGGATGTAAATCGTTCCAGTGAGACCAGAGATGAAGTGACTGCTGGTAAGTCTACTTCTGAATGTCACAGGTGGCAGTTCATCCTTAACACTTTAAAGGAAAAAAAATAAAGGCATGGAGAACTCAGTTCTCTCCATCATTCATTCCTTTTTATAAAGAGGTCATGTTAACATTCTACTTTCATCTGCATCCTGTATCTATGTGTAAATGAATGAACACTTGATGAATTAATATATATATATTATTTAAACCACAAGTTCTGCAGCATTCAAAAGCTGTTACCATTTATTATTATTATTATTATTATTTTTATTTTTTTTGTGAGACAACTCACTGTTCTTGTGCTAAATATTCACTGTTACCTCTAAATACTTTGCAGGTGTAGACAGCCAGACACTGCTGGATAAGATGATTAAGGTTCTGACTTGAATAAGTACAGCATCCAGAAATGGCCTAATTCAGTTTTTTCACTCTATGAAATGTCAAATCTTGAAATATTAACCCATAACTCATTAATAAGGTGCCTGCCTATACATTTTTTTTTCATATTTGACAAGTCAAGAAATTCTCATTCTTATCAACTCTTGACTTTAAATCTTTTGGATGTAAATCTGTTAATTACAGAAACAACTCTGTAAACTAGATCCTTTTCTCTGAGTTGCTACCACAGATTTTTGCCTTAAAATACACCAAATGCTTACTAGCCTTGTCACTAATATATTTCTTGTGACGTAAAGAATATATATACACATATATAGAGAGAGAGAGAAAGAAAAGGCATGTGGTTGAGATAAAAATAGAGAAAAATAGAGCAGTAACAAGAAACCCACAAGGATTTGGGTAGGCTGTAGCCTTCATTCTGGAGCACATAATTTCAGTGTAATTATTGTCATTGGTGAGAGAGGGAAGGCTTATCACAAAAACAGTAACAGCATTGCCAGCATTGCATTATCTGAGAATTGTGGCTCACAGTAAAAAATAGGAGTATCACACCAAACATGCTGGCCTGGCACCCCCTTGACAGGTAAGATGTAGGAATATAACCAGTGTTGAAAGTACCTGCTTGCAGCTAGCAGCAAATCACCGTAGCAACTATGGTATTAAGAATAAATAAATAAAATAATAATAATTAAAAAAAAATCAGTAAACTGCTAGCAGTTCAAAACAACTTGGGAGGCTTTTCTTTTTCCTTTTTTTTTTTTTTTTAAAGAAAAATGCATTTTATAAATATCAATTGTTTGTGAGAACAGGCAGTGGTACTTCCCAATATATATTTTCTTGTCATGGTACTTATAGAAACTGGTCACAAAGTGGGAAATGGGATGTCACAGTGCTGCTCTGTATTCCATGCATTAGACATGCACTGTGTTTGTTGACAGCAGTCTATACTTTGGTTCAGTTTGGCTCTCAGCATCAACACTTGGTGTGCTTATTACTTTTTGCTGCAATTGAATAATTCAGTTTCATTGTTTTAGCTGGAATACATGGCCTGTCATTCTTTTCTCATGGATATTCAATTTTTGGTAAATGCCAACAGGCAGAATTGAATGAAGTCATTATATGAACTTTAAGAAACTATACGATACCACAGGCATGAGAGGTATCTTTTATTTCTAATGGCTTTAAAAATTCAGAAGTGTTTTATCATTGGCATTACAACTGAGTTTTTTTCCTC
The DNA here is from genome assembly GCF_040182565.1 of Anser cygnoides. NCBI lineage: Eukaryota > Metazoa > Chordata > Aves > Anseriformes > Anatidae > Anser > Anser cygnoides. Next base: position 95,301,605 of record NC_089875.1, read on the forward strand.
GTAACAAAGGTTTCTCCAAACCCCCATTTCCTTTTTCTGAACAAATAGCTGCCCAAGGTGAATGCATTAGCAATGTGTAGCACTGAAATGAGTGATACTATTGCAGTCAGATGTCTGATTATTCAACTGAGGGAATACTCTTGGTTGAAAATGAAGTAAAGCATGTTGAACTTTGACAGCTTGTATCGTACTCAGCCAAAAGCTGCCACCAGCATGAAGAAATGGTTATGAACTTTGATATGCTGGCACACTGAAATTCTGTGTAACAGGGAGAAACCTCTTCAGGACAAGAAAGAAGATCCTTCTAAGGGCTCACCCAAGACAGTGGAATTAAAATGCTGATAATTATTAAGTAATCTTTATAGACTGTTCGGTCTTGAATATTTTCCACATATTACCTTTGTGATACAATTTATGAGTTAATGTTGCAAAGAATGTTACCACCAGATTTAATGTACTAGATCAAGAGACATGAAAATTAGCTGTTCTGGTAAAAGGTCTTTTACATTTTTCTAATATATATATATATATATATTAATGCATTCATTTGGAAATACGTATATTCTCAGTCTCCATATAGGCCATTATGTTATTTTTGTGTGTTTGACCAGACCAAAATCTGCTTTTAAATTTAGTTAAGGTGCTATCAGTGCTATCTCACAACTGTATGTTATTCATGGTTTGTAATGTTTACAACGACAACAAAAAGAAGTAAAATAAAACACAGCATATGAAAATGATGAATTTTAAGGGTGCTAAAGGTTCAAGTTAGCCTTGTATAGTTTATGTTTTCCTCATAGAAAATGTAAATTATGTTTAAGCTGTTTTTTTTTCTTTGAAATAAGACTTCTTGTTCTGTTTTAGTAAAATGCATTAAGATATCTGCTATTCTGAACAGATGAAAATGAGCTCTTTTTTGCATCAGAATCATGAATGTATTGGCATTTAAAATGCAGTGGTTACTCTAAAAAGTATGAAAGCTGGAATGGGGGCATTTTAAAAAGGCTTACAGTAATTAGAGTTCTGTTCTATAGTGAACAGTATCTGTGGAACTAAAGCAAGTACATACTTCTGGTAATTATTATTTATTGATTCAGGCAAGTTCTGCACAACTTAAAGGAAATATAAGGAAGCCAAATAATTTTAGGTTTTGGCATCTTAGCCATTTATTCCTGAAGATGAAAATCAGATTTTTAATTTTCACTGAAAGGATAGCTTTTGCCACAAATCTGACCTGTTGTCTTGCTATGTGATATTTTGATTTAAGTTTGTATTCCTTTAAGAACACTTTAAAATGCATAGTTAATTACTATGTGTTACATAGTGTTGCATTTGTCAGCTACAATTGAATTGGTATGCATGAGATAATTATATTTCTTGTCACAACAGATATTGTTCATATCCCTTAAGATTTTTAGAAAGAATCCCTTCAATTAAACCTGGCAGATTTGCAAAAGAAGTTTTCAAATGTATGTCTTGTTTAAAAGGCATGTGTTTCTATTCAGTCATCATTTTGATGTGGAAATGAGTACAGAATTCACAAAATGTTCTTACATAAGAAACCAAAATGAAAAAAAAAAAATATATATGTATTGTATTGAGAAGGTTCAAAGCTATTTATTTATTTATTTTTCATAGGATAGGATGCTCTAAATCCCTTCTCTCTTTTGAACTAAGAATATTAGTACAGGTAGAGAAAGGTAAGTGTACCTTGAAAGTCTTTTATCATGTTTTTTCCACTCGTTCAAAACTGTGCAAACATTTTTACTTTTCAGGCAACAAAGAACTCTGAAATTCTTGCCATCCTTCAGGCTAAATTTGTACTGAATTTTTGGATGCATTCTAGCAGTTTCCATTACTTCTGTTGACACTATGGGGCTGAAAAGCAAGCCACACTCTTCTTCTGAGACACCGTATTTTATTAAAACAACAGCGTTAAGTGATGTATGGGAAAGCCACAGCTGTCTGGGACAGCATATTGTGTTTTGGAGCTCTGCTCTTATTGAGGTAGTTAGCCTGGAAAAGAGTATGAGTATTTAGTGACAATAATGACACCGGGGCTGGTGGATGATGGTGGCACATACACTCACTTTCCATGGCTGACTGTGTCTGCATTAAATAACAGGATCATTGCTTTCACTTCAAGTGCCAAGTGAAAAATATTTTTCTAATTGGCACATAAGCACTAAACTCATGATACTCTCCTGTCAAGGAACTAGGCAAAGGAAGTGAGACTGATTTGTTTCTGCTTTTACAGAAATTATGTTGAAAGGCAAAAGCTATTCGTAGAACATTACTCATGTATTAACTATGAGAGAGTGACAAATAATGCACTGCATAAGCCATCTACACTGGGTAAGTGTGAGAGTTCTTACCTCTTTACACACCTATTTTTCAATTTTTATGTGTTAAGTTTCTAGCAGAGTTTGGGGGTCTTGTTCCTTTGACAGGGAAAAACCTTTACATCAATACTGGGCTCATCATTTCAACAGAAGTTTTGTAATAGTCTTTTCACTGCCAATCTTCTGCCAGATCTGAATTCTATATCTTCTATATTACCCCACTTTAATAATAAATAAATAAATAAACATTTATAAGCAACAAAAAGTTCAGACAAATTTGTGTTAAATGTAAAATGACCAAGTCAAACTTTTACCTGTGTTTCACACTGTATTTGTGCACCACTATGACCTAGTTGTGACAGTAATTTAGAAAAATGCTATGACAGAGCTTGCACTCAGATATGACAATGATATACATGGAATAGGTTTAAATTAAAAAAAAAAGGATTTATATTTGTCTATACATTCTAGCATTGTATCTTCTTTCTGGGTTATCTTTTGTTTCCGTATTTTCAGCAAAGCAACAAACTTAAAAAAACAGCCTTGGGAGCAGAGACTGGAACTGGCTTCTCTGACCTCTCAGGTGACTATCCTGACTTGTAAACCAGAGAGGTGTCTTTAGGCCAATTCATCTTTGTTTCTCATAGGCAAGGTGAAATAACTTCTCCACAAAGGATTAATATTTTGCATCCTTTTTCAAACAGATGAAAGAGTGCAACAGGGCAGGATGTAAAGAAGAAAAGTTTTATTTTTAAAACACTTTTGCTAGAGAGTTGTATTATTGTTTTTGTTATTTGTAACCACTTTCAGTATTATAAAGGAATATCTTAAATCCTGTTATTGCTATTTGTGGCTTTGTGAAACTTTGGCATAAAGATTATTCAGGAAGGAGTAGAACTGTAAGGATATATACATATATTTTAATTTTATTTATGTTTGCCAGGATTGCTCACCTTAAAAAGGAGCATTCCCTTTCCTCTCTCCTATCCTGTAATTTTCACAAAGACAGGCTGCTATCCAGCTGGCTCCTCTTGATTAAAAGTCTTTTCTAACCATCTTTTTTCGCTAAATGAATGACATGAAATAATAATAATTTATGGAGCGGGGAATATATAAAATCTCCAAAGGTGAAACTAGTTCTACAATATACATGGGCTCTATGTCACAGAAATGATGCATTCTGTGATTTTAATGAGGGAAAAAATGTGATTTTTTTTTTTTTTTTACCCCTTTTGAACATTAAGAAGCTTTAAATTTTCCAGTGAAATTGCTTCCTGTTTAGTTCCAGAAGAAAGTCTGAGACATGTCCCATTACTTCAGGGCATAATCTGAAGTTAATAGCAGGACCGTCTCTAGGGCTTATGGTTATTATCTCTTATATTTTATGAAGGGGGCAAAGAAGAAAGTGGAGTTACTATGTTTATGTTATGAGTGGCTGAGGCATCTGGCACAATAGTCCTATCATGTTGATTTTCCTAGCCATAATGACTATAAGGAGGTGAGCTTCCAAGACTACTCGTTGATGGGGCCCTGAAAAGGGATCCAAACAAATCTACTGAAGCCAACTGGAAAGTATCCATGGGCTTTTATTCTTTGTTGCAGTTATTAACAATAAGAAAAAATCACCTGCTTTGTTAAGGTGTTTTAAAAAACAATTAAGTTATCTTTATTGCAAATATATAAATATTGATAATGTGAACTTTGATTTTTTACTTTTATTGTTACAAACTTTGACTCCATTTACATCTGCCTTCAGACTGGAGAATGCCTGAATGTGTATTTCTTAAGATATGGATGAAAAACTACTTAACATGCAAAACATTACAAAGTAGGATGGCTCAATGCAAATGCCTGAAGCAATTAAAAGGAAACGTCTGCTTTGTTCTGATCCTTTAAGCCTCTGGCACTTTCTAGCAGGTGGCAGTATAAGAATATATTTAGCAGTCCTTTTTGTTCTTGCATTAATATTGCCACTACTGCATTTTGTTCCATAATGACACTCTGGAACATTTTGCACATCAGCAACAATGAAGAGAAAATGGAGTATATTATTTGGCTATTGCAATGGTAGGAATATACAGTGATCTGATAGTATTGTGCTGCAGTAGAGAATCTTAAGTGACTGATAGAAGTGGGCAGTACCTGCCATAGACTTGTGAAGAGTGTATGCAGTGTCTCGTTCATGGAACAGAATAACTATGAACATTAGAGCAATTGCTTCTTTGCAAATATATTAGGATAAAATTTTAGAGTTCTTGAGAATTACATATACCTGCAGCTGCACGGTAAATTGCATTCTAAAAACCTTTAAAGTCAGAGTATGTTGGTTTTAGCACATCGAATTGATAAAAGCATAAACTTTGCCTAAGGTTAACCTAAACTTGCAAAATAATGACATACACATTCATCTCAAACTTTCTCTTGCTTTGTACACTTCCCTGGGCAAATTAGTCTAAATTAAGTACTTTGCCCTTTGTTGAGGATTTATTCTAAAGTATTTATATAAAAAATATTTACAAAAGCTTGTAGACAAATATTTTGGAAAGATCAGTATGTCTGCTACAGAATTCTAAATTGTCTTGTTAATGGCATCTTGAATATAATTTTCTGAAATCATCTTGAAAGAGATCAATAAAATTCATGGAAAATGAGTTCAGGATTCTACATACAAAAACGAACACTTAATTAAGCACATTCATGATGGAACCTATAGGTTCTTAAGCAGTTCTTAACAAAAAGCTGGGTTGTACACTGTCCTGCTGCAAAGTAGGTAATCCTCATCCCCATTTATGTGTAACCCATAGAATGTGTGAAGTAAATCCTTTCTATTGTTGATAAGGCCTCAGTTGTGTTGTAAATGGATGTATCTAAGTATACAAAGAATGTATCTGGGAACTTGAGATTTGACATGATTGCTTAGAAACCTGATAAATTCAGTCCAGTTTAAAATAAAGCTTCACTAGAATTACATTGATTAACAATATGCTTCCTGTAAAGTTAGTTCTTTTACATTATTGCTACTTATTTCTAGCTAATACTTTTAGTTCTTAGCACTTGTATCCTACATTAGCTTTGAGTGGACAGCACCAGGTGCTGGTTCTGCATACTTGCCAGCGATAGCCATGGTTCTGGGTGGTTCTCAGTGTCTGAGCTTAAGGTGATCAGGCTTGAGAAACCTTTGACAAGGGATTTGGGAAGTGGAACACAGCACACTGGTCTGCAAACTTCCTCTTTCATGATAAGTACTTTAATGATGCTCACCCCACCACCAAAAAAAAAAAAAAAAAAAAAAAAAAGGAGAGCATCTGCCCCCACTGCTCTTTTTCTTGTTTTTCATTTTGGCAGTCATCTAGTCATCTTTCTTGTACCTAATTCAGGGCATCCTGCCTGTTTGCAGAGCCTGGTCCTTTTCCTGTTCTTTGTTATCTTGCAAATTCATGACTTGGGTCACAGTTGATACATTTTCCAGTGCCTGCTGTGTGCAACTGCACAGACAGGTTTGATTCTTTAGCAGTCAAATTGTTCACATTCTTCAGTAAAATGCTATTGCATTTGGCTAGGCCAATACAATGTTACAAAATATTTAGAAACTGTACTGGCTTACATTATTTTAGTACACATGCATTTGAGTTGGAGGCAAGCTACTATTAACTAGCTTATGCCGGCAGGCAGCTAGGCACTACGCAAACCTTCACTCACACACATACATATGCCTCATAGCGGGATGGGGGAGAGACCATGAAAAAAAGGGTAAAACTTTTGGGTTGAGATAAAGATGGTTTAATAGGATGGAAAAGGAAGTGAAAATGCTAATGATAATAATAATAATAAAATTAAATATTATATATAAAAATATATATAACAAGTGATGCACAGTGCGATTTCTCACCACATGCTGACCAATGCCCAACCCCTCTCTGAGCAGTGGTCCCCTCTCCAGGCAACCCTCCCAACTCTTATTGCTGAGCATGACACCACATGGTGTGGGACATCCCTTTGGTCAGCCTGGATCACCTGTCCTGACTGTGTCCCCTCCCAGCTCTTGGTGCACCCCCAAGCCTCCTTGCTGGCAGAGCATAACGAGAAGCTGAAAGGTCCTTATCTCTGTGTGAGCACTGCTCTGCAGCAATCAAAACATCAGTGTGTTATCAGCATTATTTTCATTCTAAATCCAAAACACAGCACATACCAGCCCTTATGAAGAAAATTAACTGTATACCAGCCCTAAACAGGATATAACTATATCCTAGTCAAAACACTTATAATTTATAGGTGTCACAAGCCTCTGCTTTGATGACAGCTAGAAAGCCCTGTCTGGTTCTGGGCATGACATTAAAAGACAGATGTGGGCTCGCTATGGAGAATCAAGAAGAGAGCAATGGAAATGACCTAAAGGTCTAGGAAACTTGGTTTATGATGAAAGCTTAACTGGCAGAACTGGCATTGTTTAGTCTAGGTTTTTTATCTTTTACTTCTGTAGAATCTCTCAGAGTGGTATTAAGGATGGAGAGGGTACTTACCCAGGCAGGAGAGGATACTTACTACCACCACGCCAGGCACCACAGCAAATGGGAGCACAGGTACTGCTCCAGGAAGCACACCACAGTAGCAGTAGCCCTTAGAAGGGATTTCAGAGGATTTATAGCAAATATAAAGTTTATAGGCTAAACTCTATTCTTCAAACACACACAGATGTATGTGTGAAGGCTTGGCTGGAGGATGAAACAAGGGACATAGGAGAATGGTGGAAGACCCAGACATCCCAGGTGTTTTGAAATTTCCCTTGTGATTTTATTGTTGGCACTCTAATTGTGTGCTTCATCTTTCCTTTCTAGGGTGAAGTTGAACAAAATAGATTTTTTCTGAAGAAAGTTATTTTCTGTAAATGAGTTACAGAACTCATGCACTTGCATAATAGCAATTAGGGGAGTTTGCTGACTGTTCTCTTGCTTGCAGGGATGGGTATGTGGTAAAGCAAGTTTAACGGAAAGAAAGGCACACAGGACGTACTTCAAAGGTCTTCACAAAGAAAATCTGGAGGTGTCTTTTACATGTCACTAAATCACACAAACCTGCCCCTTTAAGTACTCTGTACTACACGAAAATACTTTGGAGTTGATAGATTATTCTCTCAGATTATAATCTCTTTGGAGTTGACGGTTTATAATATCATCTCATTATTTTTCAGGACCTTGAAACAAATAAGTGGTCTGCATAGTCTACCCTCATATAGGATAGACACATTAGATAGACAAAGAATAGAGTTTAGTTTACAACCTTTATGTCTGCTATAAACTGCTTACAGACTTTTGGTGAATTCGTATGACTGCATCATTGCCAGCAATTGTTGGACTGACCTGTACATATGCACTCTACTTCTACTAAAGCTATATGAAACATTTAGTTTAAGTTACATAAACCTTTTCAACTGCAAGGTTTGCAGTCCTGGTCTAGGTTTCTAAGGTTTTTCTCTTGGAAATCATTGCAGTAAACAGAAATACAACTGCCCCAGTAATGAAGCCTGTTTAAATAATACATATTTTTCCTTGCTCCTTGAGAGGGGTTGTTTTTTAAAACCCTTTACAATAGAAGGAAATCCATGTCACCTATTAGGAACAAAACTATTTTTTCTTCCTCCTCTCTATGCTAGAAAAGCTGATTTAAAGAGGTGGAATAGTTTATATATACCTGCATTCATTTTTAATGAGAATTTTTCTGAAGACTTTTGTTCCTTTAGCCATTGCATATTTCTTTCTTTGTCAGTTATCTGCTGCTGTTTTCCCACTTTTTTCTGCAGTAGATTTCATTTCAGAAATATTACAACTCTTACAAAACTTCCTTCTCAGTTGAAAGGGAGTTTTTGTTCTGTTTTGTTTTTCCCAATCGTGGCTATCGAATATTCTGTGTTTCTTAAAAATAATTAAAGAAAAACTCATGTTTAGAAACAAAGACTAAACCAAGTGTAGTAAGTACATTTTTATATACTGCTTTATGCCCTCTCTTGGCAGTAAAAGTAAATTCTAGATTGCTTTAAGAAGAACTATAAAAATGTAAATTACTAAAATGTGATTTGGTCTTATTGCCTTAGCTGAGTTCTAACAGTTAAACCTAGAATATATAGCTGCTGAAATTTATTAATACAGGGTAATTTACGTATTCAGAAGGATCCCACTGTACTCCTTTTTTCTCAGTTAACGTAAGATGAATGAGAAAAAGCTCCAGAGGACATTTAGATAAGGTTCTCAACTTGAAATTTTTACCTTCATTTAAATTTTTAGAATTTCTTTATAATGGGATCAGTTCATGGTATCTAAGTCCTTTCCCCCCCAATTTTTTTTTCTCTTTTTTTTTTTTTCCAGGGGTGGGGTGGGGTGGGGGGTGGGGGGTGTTGATGCCAAGAATAAGATGTACTTTTTTTTCATCTGGTTTGCAATTTTAGAGAAAAATCACTATATAAGAGAATATGGAGTTATTGTTATGTCTTTTGATCTTTAAAAATCTGATTAAAATATAATTTGCAAATTCTATCTCTGTAAAGTCACAAGGGAAAGGTATAAGTGTATGAAGAATAATGTTCTGTATTTTTGCTGGACTTTTGCAAAATGATTACAACCTATGCTGTAAAAGAGAAAAGTGGAGAAAATTATCTTATTTTCTACATTAACTGTACATTATTAGATCCTGATCCAGCCAGTCATCTAAGTGTATACTCTGTCAATGTGAACACAGCAAATTCTATAGGAAATGGAATTTGCAAGTATACATCAAAGAAGATATGATTTTTATATATCTTCTATATTGTATACAGTAGCAGAAAGTATTAATAATGGTATTTTCTTCATAAATGGGTATTTTGGGGGGTATTTTCTGCATTTAGTTTAAGTGAGCTAGTTAAAGCCTATTTTTTTAGTAGAAATGGCTTGTCTTGACAGTAGTCATCTGATTGATTTTAATGTGGAGAAGATCTGCAAAAAGCTAAAAATGTAAAGCAAATTTCATGGTCCGATAAACATAAATTTGACAGATGGAAATTGCTGGCATGGGATCTTTTCAATCTTATGATTTAAAATAGATCAGACATTTGTGTAGATGGTATCTTCAGACCAGCTACCTGGAATGGAATTGACAAATACAATAAAATCCCATAAACTCTTTACTGGCTGTAATATGTCAGTGATATGGTTTTGATATTCTTGGATATTTGTGGATGGTAGAGACAGAAGGCAGAATAACACGCAGTTTATCTAATTCTGCCTACATCACAGATCACATCAAATGATTCCAGCATTAAGTGCTTAGTTTTGGCAGAGCTGCTTCGTATTTTTCAAATATACCATTTTTAGAGACTTTGGTGATAAAGAACCCACCAGACCTCTAGTATTCTCAAGAGCAAAGGGAATACATTGTTAGTAGATGGAAGGTTAAACCAGTGGTGATCTTTCCAGTATCTTCTTCAGATAAACTTAACTTTCACCATAATAATTATACAGTGAACTTAAAATGAAGTGAATGACTGCAGGTCTAACAAGTATGATTACAATCCAGATTCTGTGATTACTTCTGTGTGTTCATTAGAATTTTTTTGTGCAAGGAAAGGCTGTATGATTGGACTCTATCCTGATGTAGTGAGTTGCCAGTACACAAACATGAAAAACAAAACAAAACAAACAAACAAACAAAAAACAAACTAAGCCATCTGTACTTTTTTTGTTTGTTTTAAATGAGATAGATGTGAAGTTAAATAAAGCTGTGGATGTTTAGATTTACCAAAATGTGCAATAGTACTTGCAAAACCCTGTAGAATGAGTTAGTCTGAACTTATTTACATAATTTATCATTTCTCATATTCTCTTCCAGATCATCTTTAAAACTGCACAAGCAATTCATAATTTGAAAGGAAATTATCTACCTTTAAATATTTGGAGATATTAAATAAAATCTATATTATTTAAAGAAGGGAAATTATAATATTTAATTACTACAAAAACAACATAATATAACAAATTATTTTTCTTCTTAATTTGTGCATATGCCATTTAATCATTTTGTCATTTTTCTACAATGTCATAAAGCTAGCTGTTGGCTGTTTGGAAAATTGATTCAGTGGGAGTGAGAAAACAGTAGTGATGACATAAAGCATTTCTATTACATATTGCACCACCACTCTATGAGTAAGACATATTTCTGCTGTTCCATTAGCCAATATCAGGTAACATATATTTTCAATATCAGGTAACATATATTTTAGTACTGCAAATTACACCGGGGGGTCTTTTCTAATGCCCTCATTTTTTTTGTTTGCAGAGAAGCAAAGAATCACAGACTGTCAGAATCACAAAAAAAGCTCAACACCTCACAAGCTTCTCAGAAATTTGTGTCTTACCAAGAATAAAATTGCTGCAAGTAGTTTAACTTGACCATGTTTATTCTCACAAAAAGCCAACATCTGTTGCTCAACACAAAAAAAAAAAAGGGGGGGGGAGGCAAACCACTTGACACAAGAGGGTTTGGTTAGAAGAGCATTCTTTAGAACAACAGTTCGTGGTATCTTGGTTATATCTCATTCTGACACTTTAATTAGAAACTTAGACTTAATGCTTTTATCTTTTCCATTCTGTGATAAATGCAAGTAGTATAGTCAAGGTTTCCAAAGGTATTCGGACTCTTCATGATGGAGACAGTTCTCTAGTAGGATTTACAAAAGCCTATAGAAACTAATCAGGAATTTAATAGCCAGGTGCTTTTGAAAATCTCACTGGGTAGATATTTACAGTTTAACAGTTCAGCTTTCCCCACCCTACCCCCCGCCTCCCAAACCTAAGTTTTATAGATTCTTGAAGAAAAATAAGGATATTTATTTAATCTTCTCAATTCAATAACACCAAACACCCCTTGAAACTTTATTTTGTTGTTTATATCTCAGATTCAGATTGCTTTGCTGTTTATGCAGTAGTGTAGTGGGTATCTTCACATGCATTAATGCAATTCAGCGCAATTTATTTTTTGTAGTAGCTTTTATATCATATACTCTGAAACCATCAATTTTCTAAATGATAGACCATATGACATTGAACAATGCATAGTAAAGAAAAAATGTTTTATTTTGGAAATAGATAATTTGCAACATTTTGGGAGGAGAAGGTAGCATACTATATTTCAAGTGTAACAGAACTGTTGTTTAATATTCCCAACACAAAGTGAAAAAGAGCAATAAAGAGATATATAATCAGGTTAAAATATGAAAACCATGTAATTTGGTTATTCAGCTGCACATTATCATTCAACAAGCATAATCAAGGGAGATTTTGTTGATAATTACATTAAAATCTCCTTGTTTTAAAAAGGCACTTTAAAAGTAAGAACAATAAGTTCAGTGATTGGTGGAGGAAGGGTAGTTTGCATTTTTGGCGGGCAGTTAAGGGACATTTCCTGACAATATTCAGTGGAAAATTTTTCAATAAATTTACCTCAACTGAAAAATATTTTATTGAGATCAGATTATCAATGAGAAAATATTTTTTCTGTGAGGAGATTCCTATTTATCAGGTTGAACTGTTGGTGAATATTTAAGAAATAAATGCCTCAACATTTAAAATAAAGTCCTGGCAAGCAATGATGGAGTTTGAAATCCCCTAATACAGTCAGCTCAGTGTGTTCTACATTGATTATCTGATTACTGGGCTATTGTATGTTGTAGGAGGATTTTCTCTCAGTCTCTCCTCTTGACTTGTTCCATTCTACATAGGATATTCACTGTTCCTTTAGATCATATTACTATAAAAAATAGAGACTTGAAAGAATCTAGCAAGGAAAGATCTTGAACTAGAAAATATCACACCCACTGTTAGTGCTCTTAACCCTTCAGTAGTGGAAGATCCTCTTTCAGCTTTTTAGTCAGCTGGTGGTTTGTAGGTTTTTGTTTGCTTGCTTGCTTGCTTGTTTCTGTTTCTTTTGTAGTTTGATCAGAGTGGAGACAGGTTTTAATAACTCTTTATTTCAATAAAGTAGTTGTTTTCTGAAAACTCAGATCTACAGACTTTTAATTCCCAAAGAAATTTCAACTGGTTTTGAAAACAATGGCTGTAAAGAGGCCTTACATTTTTTATTAAACCTGGGTCTGTAGTCTGTGACTTTTAACATAATGTGAAATTGCACTTTTTAGGCTTCAAGAGCTAGAACATCTAGAGTCTAATGAGGAATAATTTCATTTCTCTCTGCTGCTTTGTTTCTTTCTCAGATACAGAATTTCTAACAGCCCTTTCTTCTCCTGAAATAAGAGAGAGGAAAGGAGAGAAATGGAAACATACCTCTCTTCAGACAAATGGGGAAACCTGGTGCAAGTATCCAGAAGTAAAATGTTTGCCTGATTCCACTCATTACCAGACAAAGTATGTTTAACTCCTTGGGTACTTAACAAAAAGAAAAGAATGTTATCCTTGTGGAATAATTGCCAGAGGTGAATTAGAAATTAAACTTATATTCACGTTTTAAAGAAAAGGTAACAGCATTGAAGAAGCTTCCAGGATGTATTATAGCTGCATTCCATATGAGTTTACATGCTTTCAAGATAGATCCTTGCAATGCAATATATTTAGGCTTGAAAGAATCAGGTCTGAAAAGCAAGGTGATTATTTATTTATTTTCGGAATGCAGCAATTTGCTTGCTCTGTAACACAGGGAGAAAGAGCACTTTGGGCCTGTGAGGTACCTGCTGAGTGGACTCTTTCCAACAGCAATTCATCGTAAGCAGTTTTCAGCTGAGATACCCTCAGTCTGCCCACTGAGAAGAGAGTTATTTGGAGATATTTTAATATTTTTACGATTTTATAAAAAATCTGTTTAATTCTATATTCAAAATACGTATTAATGTTAATTAGTAAAAATAGAGACATATATAGAGAGAAATTATAAGTTTTGTATTAGCACCAGGGAGATAAAAGGGCCACAAAGATGATACAGGGCTTGGAGCATCTTCCCTATGAGGAAAGGCTGAGAGACCTGGGTCTGTTCAGCCTGGAGAAAAGAAGACTGAGAGGGGATCTCATCAATGTGTATAAATACCTGAGGTGTGGGAGAGAGAGGGATTTGGCCAACCTCTTTTCAGTGGTTTGTGGGGACAGGACAAGGGCTAGTGGCCACAAAATGGATCACACACAGTTTTGCACCAACATGCGAAAGAACTTCTTCACAGTGAGGGTGACGGAGCACTGGAACAGGCTGCCCAGGGAGGTTGTGGAGTCTCCTTCTCTGGAGATATTCAAGGCCCATCTGGATGCCTACCTGGACAGCCTGCTCTAAGGAACCTGCTTTGGCAGGGGGGTTGGACCCAATGATCTTTTAAGATCCCTTCCAACCCCTACAATTCTGTGATTCTGTGATAAGACTCTCAAGGCTGTTCAGTAAAGATCACAGTTTCGTCTCTCCATGTGTTCACTCTCAGAACTAGCAAACTGCAAGAGCAGACTATGGTGGGGACTATGTTTGACCTGGTGGGCATGAAGAAAGCTACAATTAAGGAAATGCATTGTAACTCCTTTTTTAGGTCATCATATAACAGATATTGCTATACAAGGAAGATTCAAACATCATTTTTTTGCTAAGTTCTTAATTAGATGGATAAAATATGACATTGTATATAACCTGTTGGATATGTATTTTCTTTGGGACTATGGACACTGAAGGTATCAGATGTAGCTAGAGAGTGGATAATCAAATGCAATTTTAAAATTAATTTATCCTTTTAAATAGCTGAATGAAGGACATGAAGGATATTGCAGATAATATTGTATCCTTGAAAAGTAATAACTGTTGATTAATAATCTCTATTGCTAATATTGGGTAAATATATATATATATATAAATATATATATTAACCATTATCTTAGTCACAGCTTTTTATATTTAAATGTATATACTAAAAATATGTAAATGATAGATTTTTGGAAATCTTTCATAAATAAATGTAAATTTTTCTCATTTTAAATTCCCCAGTCATCTAATCTATACTGTTATTTCTGAACAATTTCTTCTGGTGTACACCTTATATTTTGTTTAATATAACATCCTCTATTGGTTAACATTACATTTACATCTTTCATATTATAATACCACTCTCGGACTGGATGGATTTATTCCTCAAGGTTTAAATATATGCGTGTCTGAGCCATTCACCCTTGACTCTTATTATATCAATGGAGAGAAGTCAGCACTTTCAGGGTGCTAGCCATATTGATCTGTTTTCAGTGATTGTTTTAGTATGAGATGAATTACATTGAAAAAACAAAACAAAACAGAACAACAACAAAAATAAACACTCTTTTGTCCAGTTGATTTTAAGGATGCAAAAGGCAACTGGCTCAGATGTAGATGTTCTCACTGTAAATATTGAAATTTGATCAGATGTATCAAACACACACACCACTCTTCCCCCCCTCAAGGCTATGATATTAATTTCAAGTTACAAATGTTCATTTCCTTACAGTAGAAGGAGTTTAGGAATGTATAGGGCATCTATGCTCTTCAGTTTTACTTTAAATTCCAACCATAATGTCACAAATATCCTGAAAAACCCTGCCGGATACTTGACTCCAATTAATTTTTACTTCATAATTAACAAACATTTTACAAACAAAACAAAATAAAACAAAAAACCTAAAGCTTTGTATTTTTTCATTAAAAATATTAATCTCTTCATTCTTACATGAAAATATCCCATTTTATATCTGTTTCACTTTTGTGACCAAGACTAATACTTAACATGGGAAGCTTTAGTTTTAGCAACTAACACAACATTGAAGTAAGACTCTCAAGACGTTAATTAATTTCTGCTTAAATGTCTCCATTAATATGGTCCTGGAAATCTTTCACAAAACAGCTAACACTGAAATTTAGGCACCAAACTGAATTTGAGGAAGATATTATAAAGGTAAATGCAGTAGATCATTTTCCAAGCCTTTTATTTATTTATTTATTTTTGTTCTGTAGTGCTAGTTAGCATTTCCATTATCTAACAATTAAGAATCTTGAGGACCAGTGACCAGCATCAGAACCAACTATTAAACTTGCCAACACAGTAGGTAAATACCCAAAACTCTCTGTCTATACAAGATCTAGGTCAGATCTGCAGCAACTATCAATCTTCTTATCTTCACTGAAAATATATTGCAAGGAGAAAGATTAATTGCACCTAACTTTATATCTGAACAGGTCACTGTAATACATAAAATAGTATGGATTTTGTTCACTTCAGTTATGTTATTAAAATATTACAAGTGGAAACCTCGTGAGTTTTATACAGGAATGGAAAACTAAAGGTCTCCAAGCACCCTAGTTCATGAAAGAAAGTTGTTTAATGTGGGAAAAAAAATCTTTCTGATAGCAAGACTGTGATCGTAGTTTGGAAGTGTAGTATTGGTAATTTTCTGGACCTGTGTAGGAAAATGCGTGGTATAAGAGATTTACATTGGATTAGTGGAGGGGATTGAATTCCAATACAAGTTAAATAATACAGCACTTTTTTTTTTTAAAAAAAGAAATTACAGCCCAAAAGATTACTACCCCCTGAGTGAGCAGAAACAATATATATGAGACAAGATGTAAGCCAAGAGACAAAGTACATATCAGGAGCATGTTTTTCCACTGGAGAGGGGTAAAATATTAGTATAAATGTAGCTGACATTGCACTTCCTGCCATTATAGAGAAAGATTATACCTTGGGGATTTTCCAAAGACAAATATTAAGAACATGTAAATAAAATATAACTTATTCACTTTGGTATTGGGTTTACCTTGGTAGTTCCTGTCTCTCTCTTTGACAAAATGACAGGCAAAACAAATTTATATTTTTTTTTCCTGCCTTTCATTTTTTCCTTCTTTCATATCTGATATGTCACTTTAAATGGTGGAATCTTTTGTTGTTGTTGTTGTTATTATTGATCTTGGAGATTTTTTTTTTGTAAGTAGAGATATATAACAAAAATTACTAGAGGGGCCTGTGCAGGGGTGAACTCCTCTGAGCTCTTCTCTCACTGTGGGAAGAGAGGATAGAGAGACAATGGATACAGGCAAAATATGTTGTGAAGGCTGTAAGAAATCTGACTTCTGTGAGTTGCTTCCATCCTCGAATGTTCTCCCAAGGAGTGAGTGCCATCACCTGCTATAAAATCATTCCCTGTTCTTCCCTCTCCTGCCGGCTGCTGCCAGAGTGATGGCACAGGCTCCCTGTCAGTGCATGCTGCCTGGCGGGCAGCTGTACTTGCGTGCTGCTCCCCGGCAGACTGGCTTCCCCTGCCTGCATATGCAGTGCTTAGGAACTGTCTTCCTAAGAGCTCAGACAAACAACCCTCCAGCTCCAGGGCCCCACAGGCAGCATCAGCAGCAGGGGTTGGGAAATGGCCTGATACAGCTCCGTTTTAGGGCTGACCAGAGGAAATTCCTGACCCAATGAAGGAATAACAGCGTTGACTAATGCCACCAAGCAGCTGCCTGGGCTGGAGGGCTGTTTGTCTGAGCTCTTAGGAAGGCAGTTTTCTTCCCACTTAATTCACATTACAACAATTATCCTCACAACTGGAAGGGGTAAAAAGTATGTTTTGAAATGAAAGGCTGGCCTTGTCAGAGATGATGACATTTTCCAAGGGGAAGATGTCATTTTTGTTATGTGTGACTATTTTTCTAGCCCTAATTATGGTGTATTTAATATTGTCCACTGTTTGTAGGAGAAAGAGACAGGAAAGGAAAGGGAAAGCAAGTATGCTTATAAAGGTGCAAACAAATTTGAACACCAGTGCTGCACCTATAGATGGATTTAGGAATTAAAATTGGAGCGGGTCTCTGGAGTCATTAAGATAAATCCTCTCCTGTCACAGACATTTTACTTTACATGAGCACAGTATCATCTTGCTTACAAACAAGCAGTAGCGCATTCATATGAAGAAAGTCTCTGTTGATCAGAGGTGTGTATTATACATTCTTCTCATCGCACATCTATTGACTAATGAAGATGCACTGTGTTGTAGAACTTTGTTAACAGTTTATTTTTCAAATAATATTATTACTCATTGGACATCCAAATTGACGGAGAAGTATGGCGTGAATAGACATTCCTTTGAAAATACCATTCTTCAGCTGATGTAAACAGACATATGTCCAACAAAGCCAACACCATATTCACCAGTACAGATCTCAACCTCCAATTTTAATATTCCATAAATTTATTTAAACCCTAATCATTGCAATTCAGTTTTCTTTCTGCTAGCAGTCTTTATAATGATATATGATATCACCTTATACACTATGATGGTGAACAGAAACACTGTATTTAAACGGGACTCCTCACACCTGCTCTCTTACGTTCCTCTCATCCTCTCTGTTCAGACCTTCTTGGCCAGCTGCAGTAGTCCTGACTGTATCTTGGCCTCAGGTTGTGCTGCTGAGGTTCTCTGTGGCTACAATTGGTGACAGACGTTGAGGTGTTGATGCAGTTTTACAAAAGCAGCAGTGAAAATAAGAGGTATGTATCTTATAAATACACTTAGTATGAAGTACTTTGTCCCAAACAGATCCATTTTTTAAAATCTCTCAAGTGAGAAATTAATCTTCATTACTCTTTTTCATCATTACATCAGGGTACAGATAATTTTTGACCAAACAGTAGCACCACTGGTGAAAGAGAATCGTTGATATTGTTTATTTGTAGGCATGCAGCAAATAACTCTGGCAATAACTGAGCTCCACCAGCTTTCTGGAAGCATTTGCTTTAGGCTTCAGCCAAAGAGAAGGAATTCATTGCTCTGGTGTTAGATTTCCTCAGACAGCTCGACAACTGGACAGACAGCTGTGATCAGCCCATTTGATCACCAGTGCTTTCAGCACACTTCTCTTTAAAGACTGAGCTACTGGCTCATCCTTGGAACTACAACACAGTTGTTCTCCTCTTTGTTTTCTATAATCCCCAGAGGTCATGATGAGCACCTGCTCCTGTGCTCTGATAAAGCTTGTGCAGAAACTCACAGCTTGTGTGGTTTTCTCTTGTATCCAGCATATGGTTAGCAACCATGGGAAACTGGAAAATGCTGTTGGTATGAATGCCTTTTATACAATTTCTAACTTCTATCTGGGGCAATGTCCTGACTAATTAACTTTCAGCTATTCAAAATCTCAGCCCTTATTTAACAATACTGCTAAAAGCTATAGTTTGAAGATGTTTGTCTTTGTTGACAATAAGATATTGTCAACTGCCTTAAGATATTCTCATCTGCCTTTTTAACATTTAGCAGGCTTGTCCCCATCCATCCCATCCAAATATTTTCCCTGCCCCAGCTTACAACTCAGACTCACAAATGGCTGTATTGCTGCATCTCCAGTGGTAACACTGTGATGGAAATAAAGGATTAACAACTAGGCTAGCTTGATGCTGAATAAAGAGTATATGGAACCACAACTTAAGTTCTCCAAATAGTAAGTGAAGACAAGGAGGAAGTTCCAAATGTCTCCAGAGTGAAGGCCTCCATTTTAATTAGGAGTTAGAATATGTCATTTAGGCAAATAGGATCTTTCTCTGGGCAATTTTCATAGAATCATAGAATCATTAGGTTTGGAAAAGACCCCCATGATCATCTGGTCTAACCATAACCCTACTATCAATGTCACCCACTAAACCATGTCCCTAATCACCAAGTCCAAACTTTCCTTAAACAGCCGCACGGACAGTGACTCCACCACTTCGCTGGGCAACCCATTAAGACACTGTGTCTCATCCCTGACACTGTAAGTACCATGAAAGCTTCATTGAGCAGGACAGCTTTCCTAGGTGTTTTGGAAAAAAGATGGATCCTTCTTTTTTTTTTTTTTTTCTTCTCCTTTTCTTTTTCCTGTTAATAAAGTGTTATCCTCTGGACATTCTTTCAAACTGTCTGAAAAGAATGACAACTGAATGAAGGGAGCTAATGAGTAAAGCTGGAAAGTCTGAGCCAAGCTCCCATGTGGAAGGAAGTGAAGATGCCTCTGATTACCATCCTGAATTGTGAAAGTGGTGGAAAATCTCAGATTTCTGACTTGTTCCTTTTTTTCTGCAATGTCAATGATCCATGGTGGCCACATCTCCCCAAGACTTCATACAGATGCGTCTACCACTCCTGCAGGCAAACATGTCATAGTAGGTCTTAATTTCATTATATATCATTGTAGCAGTTATTCAAACAGGGTATTTGGGGAAATGTTTGTGTTATAGCATCCATTATCTCCCCACTTGCTGTAGAAGAATATAGCAGTAGTATATACCCTACTCTTCATCTTTTTTTTCTCAAGACCTGCTTCTGGTCAGAGCAAAACACTGACACCCAAGTCCATTACCCTTGATTTCATTATTTGTTAATGTTTGTGTCTTGCCCTTTTATTCTAATTGATTAAAGTTCCTCTCTTCATATCCAGTATTTTGGTATTTGGATGGCTCTTCTTGCACAAAATTACTGATGCATTTTTATTTTTAACCTTCCTTGAAAAAATAATCCTATGAATAAAATATCTGTATGTGTTTTTCCTTAGCCTAGACAAGTTCCAGCTGGTAAAACACACACAAATATGATGAAAGTTGAAATAACATTCAAATATTAATTATTGTACTTGATACTTAGACACTCTTGTGAAAGAAAATCTATGAATATGCATACAGGGAGATAATTTACTATTTACTGTAACTTTTACAGTCACAGTCCCTTATATAGGAGCACTTTCATGCTTCTGCGTTTTGCAGTTTCTGGATGCTAATTAAACAAATGAGGTGAATAATGAAGTAAAACAAGCTGAATGTTCAAATAAGTTAAAACCCTTTTTTTTTCTCATTGAGAAATGTATTGATTTTTGTATTACTCCTAAAAATATATATATAAATCAATAAAAACTGTTACTTCAGGCATTGAAAATAGACATCCCAAAATGATGGAAAAAAACACTGTAGAAGAAAATTATCTTTCCTTTTTTGAAAGGGATGGATAAGGACTGGATAGAGTCTTTTCCTCTTCTGTGTAGTTTATTATTCACTTCCTACAGTCAGTGCGATGAAGGGAAAGTGAGTTATGTAAGGCTCCCAGTAATTAAGTTGTCTTGAACTGGTGAGCTAGTACATCAAAAGATAAAATGACCACAAACTATAATGCATTCTGCTCCAAACTACTTTCATTATATTTATAATGCAGAGCAAGAATGTTGTTAAATTAAAACAGGTTTGCTTGAATAAATTTAGTCAGTGTGCACACAGTATGTTATTGCTCATTTCCAGAACTTTCATGTCTAACTCTGTAGCCATTTAATTTTTGTTGTTACTTTTCTTTTTTTTTTTTTTCTTTCTCTTTAAATCTCTACAGTCCAAAATAATTTCCAGCTTGCAATGTTGCGTTTATGAAGAATGGCCACTAGAGTGCTGCAGGTATCCATTGAAACTGCAGTTGTGTACATTTACTATCAGTAAATAAGTTTCAGATATGTTTTTAATACATATCTATATAATTCATTTTTTTTTAAAGTAGACTTCTGTGCTAACTATATACCTGAAATATTTTAAGGTGGTTGTGTGCGTAGGAAAGCTCAGACTGGAGTTTTCTGTATGTATAGAAACAAAGGGTATGACTGTTTACAGGATAGTCTAGACTTGGATAATTGCTTAGAGGATGGATAGTTACATTGTATGCCATTGCCTTTTAAAGGGCTAACAAGTAAACTGTTAAACATCCATTTTCTTGTTCATGCTGTCTAGATCATTATTGATATAACTATAATGTGTATGCTTGTATAACTAATTAGTTATCCATCAGGTTTAATGTCTGTTTCCAAAAAAATACCAACAACAGGTACAGACAAATTTTGTTTCTGAAACTTGAGCGTTAATGCAAGAATTATCATAAAGACCTTGATCAAAGTTTTTGTCAGTTCCATCAAGCAGAGCAATTCCATCAAGGAGTCACATATTTTCTGTGCCAAAAGAGATGTATGCACTCTGCCTGAGATAAGCCCTGAATCCAGTAAGAGCCACTAACCCGTGTTTTAGCACTGTACTTGTTCGTCCCTGCCAGTGATTAGTCCCCTTTACAGCAGCAGTTGTAAGAGCAGTAGCCTGACTGGCAGAGATGATACAAGACCCTCTGTTAGAGCCTATTAAGCATTGAAGAGAAGCCAAGTGCCATCTCATGTTTCTGTGTTTCCGAGGTTGACCTTGGCTCTGTCTAACCCATCAAGAACTTCTTGGTCAGGCTTCTTCATAGCCGCAAGTCCCAAGATGGGACTGTAGTTAAAAAAAAAAAAAATAAAAATAAAAAGCAATTTAAGATACTCTAGTGCTGAGGTTATCTGGTTTAACTCAGTCTAAAAGAGCTATAAAAATATCACTTTAAAGCTACATGAAGACAAGGCCAAAATATGATTTGAGGGTTAAGAAAGGAAAGATTAAAGCTGGGAAGTCTTGTCAGAAAGGAACTGATACTGGGGTGAAGATGAAAACTGAGCACTCCCAGCCTGCTCTGAGGAGTCTGTCAGGACACAGCACTGGAAAGGAGGACACTGCTGTGACAAATAGATTAAGAAACACAATAATGCTTAAAAAATTGGGCAAGATGGCATAGCAAAGCACTGTTACAAGAGAAAGCTTAAAGAATTGCTTGTAAGACCCTGAAAGGTGAGGAGGACTGTGGTCACTGTAACTATGACGACCAGCAAAATGGACAGAGGATAAGAACAGCCAAAAGAAACCAAAACCAGAATGATTTGACACACACATGCTTTTTCCAATCACTCGGGAAAAGGAGAGTGCAAAGAAAGAGAAAAAAAAAAAAAACAGTGATAAACAGAGAAGAGCAGTGTTTCTTTTGCCTTCCTCCTTTGACTGGTATTAAATTCCTTTCCATTTTATACTCTCTGTCCTAAATTGGCAGTGTCAAACTCTGCTGTAAAGTTAATGAAGGATGTGGTTTTAAAGTGTTTGATGTTTAATATATCTTTTAAATGCCATTAGGTGCCAGGAATTTCTAATCATATTGCTAAGTCTTTTATCAACCTTATAATCTTCTTCTTCCATTTTTATGCTGATCCTCTATGGTAAACTCAAAGACTAACTATGGAAATTTCTGAAAATCCACAGATGTCAGTCTATCTCAAACACATGGATTAATAAGGATTTACCTAATCACCAGTGTGGAATTAATCCAAGGAAACATATGAGAACAGGTTGGCTCAGAAAGTATAACCAGTATGCCAAATTCTTTTTTCATTCAAGTGCATGCCAGCTTATTGACTGATGTCATTCTATTTGTTTATCATTCAAGTGACTGTGGTGAGGGAGGGGAAAGTGAAATGGAAAAAATTTATGTCCTAAGGAGGGAGGAGGGGAAATCCATGACACTAATCTTGACATAGAAATGTCCATGTGAACACCTGTGAAGTCAGACATCTTGTCTGGACATAACCACCTTGGTGAGTGGAGTTATTCTAAGGAAAAGAGCTCAAAAGGATGCAGCACTCTGGTTGGCACACTGGCTCATGTTCTGTGCAGTGTGACACACTGAAATGTCTAGTGTCAAATGTTTATGTCTTAAATGTTCTAGGAAAACTTCTTAGCAGAAGGTACTGTCAGGCTATCACAGTAGGAAGGTACTTGACAGTTTTTAGGAAAAAAAGGTAGCCATTCAACCACAGCAGAGTTTTTAATCTCTGATGACAAAGACTCCATTTCACAAAAGTGTTCTTCTAGGAGCTGGTAAAATCTGATCCTCGGTAATTCATGACAAATGTTTTTCCATGATAAGACATGAGAAAAGCACAATATATGGCTTTACTCAGCTACAACTTTAAGTGCCAATATGATCTCCTCCAAGATGACCAGTGTTCAGATCATCATCATTTCTCATCTATCACATTTTCCCCGTATTTGTGCTAAGCTTCTGCTCAAGGTTGCTCAAGGTGGTGTGTTTACCTTACCTGTGTTGCTAGAATTGGGGTTAACTTTGATCTTTATTCTACCTTTTTTATAGCTAATGAAGTCCGTAGTGTGAAGAGGTAGTGAGATGGAAAACTAGGACCGGATTTGTAGAAGACTTCACATAAGATATGCTCATTATTTAAAACTTTTTTTTTTCCTAAGTTTTCAGTTTTATGACATTTTGACTTCCATGACAATGAGTGAATACCATATTTGATATTTTAAGATGTAGTTTATATGGACAAGCTCTTGTCTATATGCATTTAGGACTCCATGTATATCCATCAGAATAACATATGCACTGCATCTGTTGCACTTCACAAAATAGAAGGAATTGTTTGTTCAGATTATTTTTTTCCCTTCTGTTCTAGAGCTAGCTGAAGGTCCAGACAATATGCAAACTCCCCCTCCTAATTTCCTAAAATGTCTCAAATTGTCTAACATTTCACACATAGCTGAATTTCACTCCAGATGTGCTAGCAGGTGGTTGCAGAAGGAGCTCTAAGTAAACTGCATTACAGTGCCTAAGACAGTATTTTGTGGAGGGAGACAAGGAACAAGAACCAAAGATCAGGAAAAGTTTACTGAAAATTTCTTGGTCATCTTCTGCAACTAAGTGCAGATGGCCCTTTAGGATCACAGTTGTATTTTTTAGCACTCAAATTCAGTTCGAATTTATCTGTGGATAATTCTTAAAATTGATTTTATTCCAAACATCTCACTGTGTGCCAAGATTTTAATTGACAAGTTTCTTCAGCAGGATATTGAGTCAGAGATGAGCATGGATGAAACACTGATTTTCCTCTTTTCTCCCTACTTTCCACTTTTCTCCCTACTCTCCCTACTTCTTCCTACTTCTCCCTACCTCTTTTTTTTTTTTTTTGGTTCTCTGTAGATCTCCTGGGTGTGTAATATGGGGATCATTACTAAAAGAAAAATAAAAAAATAATCTCTTTAGATTTCGCACTGTATATTACATTAAACAAATCTGAAAGGTTAGACATTAAACAAAATCTCTAGGAAATCTCAAGTCTCTCTGATTTGCCAAAAGCCCAAGTCTTTTTCATATCTATTTAGAACAGTAATTCAAACACTATTGTTACTCCTACTTTTAACTATATCACCTCTTACTGTGTACTGCTTCGCTCATTCTTTTTGCTTTATAATGTAAAACATAATAGGATTTTTCTTTTTCAGGATCTTCCATGATCTCCCTTATCCTATCTATCATTTCAAATTCACCATGGAAATGTCAATCCTGTCCCTGAGTCTCTCAGCCATCTAATTTTTCAAATATTTTTTCTTCCAGAATATCTTCCTTTCTCCTCCCCCATTGTTTTAAATGAACTCCTTGACAATGTCTACAAGAAAACTTTGCTATTCTTTAAAAGTCTCTTAAGCTTCTCTTTTTTGGCATAATGCCTGCAGGATTTTCACGATTCTAGGTACCGCTACTACCATTTAAAGTTCTGAAGTTACTTATTTTCCTGGTATTTCCATTCTTTGTCTGTTCCTGTACACTTTTTCTTATGTTCAAATTCATAATTCCTGGTCTTTTTGTCAAGAATCATGTTTTTGTTTGGTGCTTGCACAGGACTCAGAAGGATGCAGTCATGGATACAAACCTGGTCTGTCACTAGTGAAAAAAAAACACCACCACCACCACCAACAACAACAACCAAACAAACACAACCACAAACAATGTTAAAAAGAGTATCTGTGAAAAAAGTTCTGGTTCTGTTCTCTGGAAAAATAATTTTCTGAGACCACAAATGCACAATAAATTGACAAGGAAATGCAAGCTTATTTTCACCTTGGAAAATGTGTCATTATACCCCAAAATTTACGCACTTCAGCTTGTAGGAATGCACACAGCTGTTGAGAATTCATTCCAGAATGCCCAATTAAATAACTACTTCAGCAAAACAAAGCCTCCAAGAGAATTATATTTTTAAATTGTTGTATTAATAGATTTCAGAGTTGTGTGGTCTGGAAATTACACCAGAGGTCTGACAGTTCATTACTACAATAACATCAGGTTTTACTGGCAGTTTTAGAAGCTCTGAAGAAAACAAGAGCCCTATTGTGCAGTCAATTTAATCTATTTGTGATATGGATCAGAGAAGACCTGTTGGGTTTGTTGACAACTGCATAGTATGGGAAGGCTTCAGTTTTCACTAGGATTTGCTAGATCAGAACACGCTTTCTTTCCAAGAAGAAGAAATAAAATGAGGTATTGTAAGAAACAAAGTTGTGTTTTGCAGTAGAATGTATTTTTGCAGTGGAAAATTCCACTAACCTTGCATATTCAAAAGTGATTGTGCAGGCATAACCGTGGCATAACAGTGGGGAGTATGTTAAGCAGACAGGGAAGGTCCTACAATCCCAAAATAAGGAGGATAGCTAAGAAAAACAAGACAAGCTGTGCAAAATCAGTAAAAAAAAAACCAAAAACAAACAAACAAAAACAAACAAACAAACAAAAAAAAACGAGACCCTCTAATCACGAGAGAAGAAGGGGAAAAAAAAAAAGGAAAAGGAGAAATTAAAGGTTGGTCCAATACAATTGTTATGGAGTAGTAATAAGCATCGAGTAGTTTGCGAACCTGTAGTACTCAGCCAATGAGGAAACAGGGGAAGAATTAAGTGTCAGGTAATAGGAAATATAAGGTTATGGTATACTTTTGCTGTGAATTCCTGCTTGCAGGATGCCTACCATTGCAATCACAAATAAAAATGCTACTTCACTGAGATCTTCACCTTAGCCTGTGTTATTGGCTACAGATTTCTTCTCACAGGTATATGTTATTTTGTTGCACAGATGTCCACATCTAGTAGGAAAGATGAGCTTTATAAGATGAAGAATAAACATAAGACAATAAGATGTCAAATCATTAATCAGGGTGTACAGAACAGGGACAGACAATAAAGAAAAGTCTAAGTGGGAAGTCAACTAGAAGAATTCAGTAACCATTGAATATTTGCAGATGTTTTTATAAGTGATGAAAAAAGGTAAGCTTTTTAAAAATATTTTGTTCAACAAGGATAAAAAAGGATTAAATTATAATTGTATCACAACTGAAAAGAGGAAAGAATCATGTTTTTATAAAAAAGTAACATTTCTGAATGTGAAAAGTATTTTACAATTATTGTAAACTTCTTGAAAAAAAAACTATGAAAATTAGACATTATAGTGTTCTATATTGTGTAATATTTTAACAAGGATTCACTTTTGGTCCCATGTTATTAACACCAGAGCAATTTTTTTTAGTGAAGGGTTGTTTAACGCTGTAAACACTTTATTCATACATAAGCCCACAGAATTGCAGATAAATTTTGTGGTTCCATTTATTTTCAGGACCAGCCTAAAATACAGTTGTTTAAAACCATAGATACACATGATAAAATTTAAACCTAATTAATCTAAGCCATAAACTTTGTTTTGAGGTGATAGTAATTAACACAGAAGTACATTTGAAGCCATCTTCTTATTCTAGGCCTAATTTTAGCTGCTTGTACTCTTAAAACTTCATTAAAACCCTTCCTGCTAATTCCTCATAGTATTTTAGAGTTGTATTTTCCTATGAAGCCTGGAAAAACAATGGAAAAATTAATTTCAAAGTCATAACGTCAAAATTAAATAAAAAATATTTTTGAAAACACAAATGTTACCTAGCCAATTAAATGTTTGCTCTCAATCATCAATTTCATATTTAGGATTCATGGTGATGAGACTGTATGAGAGTCTCTTGACTGAATACAACTTTGTCTTGGTCTTTCCGGAGGTCCTCTTGTCCTTCATGTGTGAAAAATTGACATGAAAAAGGAAGGACTGCAGCAGGGTACATACACAGACCTGTGCTGGCCTTAATCTAGTGATCTTGTGTACTGACAGGTTCTGGTTCTGACAGCACACAGGCAAGACCCATCAGACCTACATCTAGAGCCAGTAGTCCTACAGCCCCCCATACGCCAGATCTGAGAGACAGGTAACGTGCATTGCTCTTTTCTTCTCCAGTGTGCTTCTGGGCTTCATTTTCACAGAAACCAAATTAAAATATGTTTGGATGCAGGCTGAGCTGGCAAACAATATGGGGTTGTTCTGAGGACTGGAAAAGCACACCAACCTTTCACATGTAGCCAGATTTAATTATTCTATTATTTCATGGTATTACATCAGCATAATGGAGAAGAAAATTCAGGCTTCGAGTCACTAAATCAGAATGAAAAACTTTTATTTCAAAAATCAGTGCAATAGAGCTTGAGTATATGATATATGCATAACTATTTTCCACAATAAAGATAACAGTTATAAAAAGCTGAGGACCTGTTTAAATTTAAATCCCAGTCTGGGCAAGACTTCATGGAAAAGACAAGAGCTAAGGCCTTGTTCAGCAAAGCATTTAATCTCACATGTAACATTTAATCTTAACCTCATGCATAAATGCTTTGTGGTTCCGGGACCTCAATGGGAAAAATGAATAACAAATAAATAGCTGCAATACTTTCCTTTGCTTTGGAGGTATGTTAAGCATTCCTTTATTCTGGAGTAGAACATTTTTGATAAAGTCTGTCAAACTAAGAAAACAGAAACAAGAGGTTTCAACTACTACATGTAGAAGTGACTGCATTACATCATTTATTTCAAGGTAAAAACTGAGTCACCCTCACAGAGGAGCTGACTGCTCACAAAGAAATCCTCTGTCTTCTTTTTATTCTGGACATCTGAGGACTTCTCTAGTGCCACCAGACAATTCCTTTTCATCACCGCGGTGGGAGACGTGACTCTCCTCCCACAAGCAGTGCTTCCAGCAGAGTCAGGAAAGCAGCCTGGTGCCACTGCTGCCAGCTCTGTGGGTCTCAAGAGAGGGATGCTGTGCGAACAAAGAAGGGCAGACAGGTGCCTGAAGGAAGAGCAGCCACAGATGACAGCAAGGCATCTCAAAGCCTCTAAACCATGGTGTGGAGCATACTCCAGAGAAGATGAGAAGGAGATCTGTGTGTTGTGCCTGAGCCCACACCAGAGCAGGCATGATTACAGCTCTGTCTCATAATTTCATTGCCACACACTTCACTAATGTGCTAATGCAGCGAAGGGTGGCCAGATATGTTCAGAGACAATACCAGTGAGGAGATAAAAACAAGTCTAAATTAGCTGCCAGCCCCAGAGAAATTGTTCTCTTGTGTATATTATCTGGAAATTATTTAGATGCTTGAAAGGTCATTACTGGCTTGGGAATAATTAATTAAGTTAATTTCATGGTGTTGCCTTTCTGAATTTTTGTCAAAATAAATATTGATTTATAAAGTTTTAAATGCCTACAAATGCCTATTATGTTTCATATCTTAAACTTTATAATTATCTCAGTTAAGAACTTGCCTACTACACACCTTCATCATAGACAATAACAAGATGTAAGATTTTTTTTTCCTGAAATGCATGTATCTATGCCTCTTGTACCCTTACTGCAATAGTTTCCCTTCATTGTGTTACAAGAATCTGAGCCTTTAGTTGGTCACTTGAATGTACAGTAGTTCTGCTGATGTTCCTCAAATACATAAAATTAAATATTTATCCAAATCTTTCAAAGTTTATAATCCTAATACATAATAATAATAGTAATAATAATAATAATAATAATAATAAATCATATAGCAGAAATAAGAAGAAATGGAGGAAAAAGAGGCTTTAGTCTAAAAACGAAGAGGGAAAATGTCATATAATTCACTATGAAACCAAGGCCTGTTTTACAGACTTATATTGACTATTTATACTGTAACACATTGCAACCTCATTCCGACAGGCAATTTTGAGAAATGCAGAAATTTACAGAATACAGAAAATTTCAAAAAAAGTAGTTCTTGTCCCTAACAGTGCAAGCAGAGGAGATAAATGAAAAGGGAAAGATTATTATCAACTTCATCTAAAAGTCAAAGGACAGAGGCACAGCCAGTACTTGTAACTTGCCTGGGAGCAGGAAGGACCTGTTTTTACAAGAACGCTGATACTGATTTCCAGTCATGACATAACTATTCACCCTTTTGGTTTGTTCCTGGTGACCTCAAATCTAGCCATATGTCCTGGCCTTTAGAACTCACTATGTGAAAGAAACAGATCACCCACAAAATGAAACCCACCTAAATATTGCGTTAGTGGTAGGTGATTGTCTGTCTGCTAGTTCTGTTGGTTACTACTTCAAATCACTGCAGTTTTTAACTGGTTATTTGCTGGAAAGAAAACACCAAGTCAAGATGGGGCTTCAGAGGTGATCTGAGTGGAAAAGGGTATCGGGGAATTGTTGGTGTGTACCACGTTTGCTCATGTGTAGGAAGACTCTTAGAAAGAATGGTATACAGTGAATCACAAGATTTTGTAGCCCTGACCAGAGTAACAGAGCATCTACCATTAGCAAAACACATTGATTTCCTCAGAAAAAGAGAGGCAGAAAACGGCAAGATTCCTTACAGATGTGTCTAACTCAAAATGTTGTCCCACTGACCTGCTGACTTTGGGCAGTCTTTTCTTTCAAGTTGTTCTAAGGGATGATGTGAGATAGCACACATTTGTTCCATTTTGCAGAACTGAACTTAAGGAAGCAGACATTGGTTTGCAACTATGTGCCACAATATTCCTGATAGAGACCGGTTTTGCTAATAATATTTGACAGAACGTGAGGAGTTATAAATTAAGAAGGAAAGCAAAATTTTTACTTGCTGATAATTTTTAGTAGTTGCGAGTGTCCTCATCATTACAGTGTGTGCAGCTCTAAAAAATATTTTAAATTACTAGGGATAAAGTTTGCATTCCAGAAGAAAATCCCCTAATTATTTGCACCACTAATTTTATTGTCTTAGATACTCAAATCTTTTTTGAAACTTTCTCAGTTATTAGAAACTAAATATTAGATCTTTTGTTCAACAGATTTACATTACTTAAGTTACTTGTTACTTTTACTCACACATATTACCTCTGGTAATAATTCTTATTAAGTATTCCCATATAAGAATATGGAGGTAACTTGCTGTCATCATGTGTCAGTTTTTTTGCCGCGGTGATTTTATTTTTTTTCCTTTTAAGTTCTCAGAAGTTCCATGAGGTTTCCACTGAATTTTCTCTCTTCCTTGTGAGCACTGATGTTCTGTATAGTCTGGATTCCAAGGTTTTGAATAGTACTTTATAATCCTAGTTCCTTCAGCTAAAAGGACCATAAAATGAATCACTGAATGTTGTTCAAAGAGCTGAACCCAGAAGTCTACTGTGTTTTTCAAGAAGCATAGTGAGGTATGAAACCAATTTTTCACAAAATAAAACTGATACAAAAAAAATGAAGAAATAACACTTTCTTACAGTTTATTCCATAGTATTAGTCATGCTGCTTTGTTACAATGTTAGGACTGACCCATTGAATTCAACCCTCTTTGTGTTTCCAAGGTTTTGAATGCAAAAAAGAAACAGGGTTCTATGACAGGGCTAAAGTTAGTAAAGTTAGTAGTATTGACTGTAAAAGCTGATGTTATGTCCCCAGCGAACACTTTTCTGTAAGAGTGAATTTAGTTATTGGCTTTCTGATAGCTATAACTCTGGTACCATTTTGACATGACATTGCCCCATCTTTACAATTTTAACTTTGCAATTCAGAGTTTTAAAGTACTGCTCTCATAGCATCAGCTGTCAGGAAACCTGCCTCTGGAAATGTCTCTGAGAAGAGGCACGGAAACGGGGATGCTGATCATAAGCTTTGTTTGTCTGATGCCTACAGTGTGAATATAGTAGACTACAAGGATGGCTTAAGGCTATTTTAACTCCCTCATTCATTTCTGTACAAGGATGACAGATTTGAGAGGAAACCTATGTCATGGACATAGACATAGGGAAAATTCAAAATTGTAAGAGCTTTTCACCAGTGGTATCAAGTTTCAAGTAATGAAAGTTTCTGTAATAAGCAGCTTTGTTTTCTGAAATGCTCACTCCGCCTGTTGACTTCAGTGGTGGCTATGAGCAGCCATTGTCTTTGATGACCCCTTGTCTTGACAATTAGCTTTGACAATGTTGATTTAGATTGAATGATAGGTATAATGTCTACATAAACCACCTTAACTATTCAAAAATAAGCCACCAATTTCAGGAGCTGCTATAGCCATCTTGCTGTTGTTGTAATGATAGTTTCTTTTTTGTTGTTTGTTTGTTGTTTTGTTGTTGTTTGCTTTGTTTTGTGAACCACAACATTTTGTCTTTCTATAGTACTTTCCTCAGATTTTTGTTGAAAAACTAAAGGTTTAATGAAGGCTTCTGTACCTGAAAATAGTAATAGTCTCTAGAGAATCTACAAGGCACACACCAGGTGTTGTGGTTTAACCCAGCAGGCATCTGAGCACCACATAGCTGTTTGTTCATTCCCTCTTCCCAAGTGGGATGGAATAAAGACAGTTTAATAGAACAGAAAAGGAAGGGAAAAAAATAATAAAAGAATACACAAAGCAAGTGATGTACAACGTGATTCCTCACCACTTGCTGACTGATGCCCATCCCATCCCCAAGCAGCGACCCTCCCAGTTTATTGTTCCACATGATGCCACATGGTGTGGGACATCCCTTTGGGCAGCCTGGATCACCTGTCCTGGCTGTGTCCCCTCCCAGCCCCTGGTGCACCCCCAAGCCTCCTTATTGGCAGGGCAACACAAGAAGTTGAAAAGTCCTTGGCTCTGTGTGAGCACTGCTCAACAACTAAAACATCAATGTGTTATCAGCATTATTCCCGTCCTAAATCTAAAACAGAGCACCACACCAGCTACTAGGAAAAAAAATAACCCTATCCCAGTCAAAAACAGGATGTTGAAACCATTATTTGTTATTAAAAAAAATGTTTTCTGTAATACTGTTTTCTACAAAGGAATTTTTTTTTGCTTGGTTGGTTGGTTTTAATTCTTAATAGTAATTTTGTGTTATACAAACTGTTAAGCAAAGCTGAATCCAGTGAGATTCATGATCTGGGGTTTTCTCCTTCCCAGCCTCCTTGAGCCAGTCAGTACAAACCAAGATGCAGGGATTCCTCACATCCTAGTCTAATAGATATGGTTGCTGTGGTGCTCACAGTAGCCAGGCTCAAGGGGTATCTCCAGTGGATACAGACACATATACAACACTGACCACCAAAACAGATAGTCCAGCATGGCTTTCGAGACTGGATCCTGCACATGCATGCATGCAGACACAGAGGGGAGTACATTCACACAGGAAAATAGTTTGGAATAGAGGTTTAAAAGATAAGGCAGTAGTGATCAGGTGCAAATGGTGATTGGCCAGGCAAGCTATGAGTCCTTTTTATCCCCTCTCTTGAATTTTTTCAGGTTTGTTCCTTCCCTTTCTGCTTTGATCCCTCCCTTTCCCTGCCTTTGGCCCTTCCTTAAGCATCCCAAGATATATTTTGAACATCCCCATAATCCCCCCAGCCGTAAGTTCTATGCGGACCCACAACTTGAGGATACTCATGTATCTTATAAGAAACTCAATTTTTCCCATCACATGCACTGTATTGTCTCCTTTCTTGCTAGCTACAAGGCTCTGGCTGATCCCCTCTGCTCGTATGCATGACTGTTTCCTTCAATGTCCCCTGAATTAATGACCTGAGGGCTCTTAGCATTGCTACCATCTCAGTTATGTATTGCTCCTTAGGGTCTGTGTCATTCTTGTTCTGTTTACTATTTTTCCTGTGTCTTTTCCTTTTCCTTTGTCATTACAAACCAGGTATGTTTACATTCCACGTATCTTCGCCCAATAAATAAATAAATAAAAAGAGATTTCAGACCATTCAGGTTTGGTTCACAATGTTGGAAGTCTGCTTGTACTACACACTTTGTATGCCTGAATTTATCAACATTTTTTTTTCTTCTTTTTTTTTTCCCTCATGTTGAGTTGCTAACAAACAGAAAGAATGGCTAGGGGTGACTTTTCTGAAAATATATACCTTTGTGATTTTGGTAAAAGCCCTGTAACTAGAAGTCTGGCAAAGGAGATTATTTTGTAGAAAACTTTAAAAAAGACTTTGCCATTGAAACACTGATCAGCAATGAGAAGTCGTGATGTTCTCTGTTGCCCAGTGCAAAGAAAAATAATTACAGTGTTGTAGGTTTTTGGTTTTGTTTTATGATTATTTGGCTCATTTCTATTCCATAGCTACAATGGAAGGATTGAAGGATTCCTTGAAACCACAGGAAAGTAGTAGAGTGAAGAAAAGCCTCATCGGGGGAGTAAATAGCTGTCCACTTCCTCAGGCACTTAGGGAAGACCTGTCCATTATTGTAGATACTGGAACAATTTATGCGTAAGGTAAAGTGCAGTGTTGGAGATACCAACAGTGATCCTGGGAACTGGGAAGAGTTGAATTCTGTTGAAATGATGCTCTAACCTAGGCTACAAAACTGTATTAAGAAAAAAGTGTATTAAATTAGGTGAAACATTTTCAACATGTGCTAACACACACCAAGTGAGAGTAGGTATCCTCACTGAACAAGAAAAAAAAAAAAAAAAAAGACAGGTTTCTTATGAACTGAGCTGATAGCCTAATTTCTGGACTGTACTTCATTTTCCTCACAGAGCAAGAAGTGGGGAATATGTGTAAAAGTGGAACATATCTTTTAGCACATGGCCATTTCTTGCTTTCATTTCAGTTACATCTCTTTTTGACATGCAAATTTTAAACTACAGTTCTAGAAGAAATTTCACTTACACTTCCTCATCTTACCTGGGTTACTCCATGCTAGAGTACTATCGTATCTCACCTTCCACATCATCATGACTACTGATCTACTGTTTCTTTTCAGCACATAGGAATAAAAATATGAAGTAGTCTAATAGAATAGTCTTTGAGCATACAAACTTTGCTAACCCTGAAAAATATATAAGACAAATTTTCTCTCTTTGGTACATTCAAGCTTGTATATCTTGTTTGTAATTCAAACCTCTGAATCCCTGGTGCAATACACTGAACTTGTTTACAGTACTTTCTGTATGATGTTAGCTAATTGGTATTATCAGCAGGGCATGTAAAAATTATTTCTGGTTTCTGTCTGTTGACTTCAATAAAACAGAAGTTGTTCAGGCTGAGGTTTTACTGTTTGGTTGTCAAAACATAACATAACATTATTAAAAGAGTTAAGGTTAATTATGCATCCTTTTGAACCAAGCATTTACAGCAGTCACATTTTAGCTTCCAGATACAGTCCAAGAGAGTAATATCAAACTAATAAATTTTCTTGTAAAACTCTAAAGCTCCATTAGTTTTGATTTTTAAATAAGTAGTACCAACCTAAGAAATTACTGAGACCAAAGACAGGAAAAATAAAAGAAGACTGTGGACTTCTTTTTTTTTCCACTTTTTGAAAAGTGTTTTGAATTTTTTAGAAGAAAAAAAAAATATGGATGGATTCTCATATGAAGTATGGATTCAGAAGCCTCCCAGCCTGAAGCAGAGATGGGAACTCTTTTTGCTTTTCTGGCAAAACAATTTGGAGGACACTACAATCAGTTGTAAATATCAGTGTACCAGAAAGATGTCCACAAATTATAGAGAATTCAAATAAAAAAGAACATAAAAAAATCTATCTTTTAATGAGACAACATTAAAAAAGAAAAAAGAAAAAAAAAAGATAAACTAAAGCAGCAGTTCTTCCTTTCCTTTCTTTTCTGGTTAATGACTGTCAAGGTCAGCAACAAAGATTCTTTTAGGAGAAAAACTAATTGGTTCTCTGCAAATTTTAGGTGTAAAGTAGAATTTTGTAGGATGAATGATTAGAATATCATAGCATTTGAGAAAAATAAGGTGTTTGAAAAAAATATAAAACCGTCAGTGTAAATTTATCCACAATACAATCATTTTACTGTTTACTGTCCTAAATTTTTTAAATATTTTTCTCCCTATTCTACTGCTTTTCCTAAATAAGCCTTACACAAGTCTACTGCTTTGTTTACCAAGGGTGTTTTTTTTTGCAGATGGCTGTTCTTTAGTCACTAATGACCAAAGGGGTAAACCTCTTTAGGGCAGCAGCTGTCTTCCATGCTGACACTTTTCTGAGATTTTTATTCGTAATGCTGTACTAACACCAGTGCACAAGCAACACCCTGTGGCCTGCAAACAGTACAATTACACTGTGGTGGTTTTACTCAGCTGGGCAGCTGAGCTCTACCACAACCGCTGTCTCACAAAGGGAAAGGGGGAGAAAATATGATGTACAGGGCTCAAGAGTTAAGATAAGGTCAGGGAGATCACTCAACAATTATCGTCATGAGCAAAACAAACTCAGCATAAGGAGATTAGTAAAATTTATTACCTATTACTAACAAGTTAGAGCAGTGAGAAACAACAAAAACAACAACAAAATAAAATAAAAACACCTTCCCCCTGTCTACCCTCTTCTGTGTCCTTCCCCAGTGCAGCACAGGGGAATGGGCAATACAGGCTGCGGTCAGTCTGTAAAGCTTCATCTCCTCAGCTTCTTCACGGTCACTCCCTGCCCCTGCTCCATGTGGGGTCCCTCCCACGGGATGCCGTCCTTCCCGAACTGAGCCTGCGGGGGCTGCCCACAGGCAGCAGCTCTTCAAGAACTGCTCCCACATGGCTCCGTACCACGGGGTCCATCCCCCAGGAGCAAACTGCCCCAGCAAGGGTCCCCCATGGGCGGCAACTCCCCCCAGACCCCCTGGTCCTGCGTGGGCTCCTCTCCACGGGCTGCAGCTCCGGCCCGGGGCCTGCTCCTGCGGGGGCTCTCCATGGGCCGCAGCCTCCTCCAGGCCACATCCACCTGCTCCACCGGGGGCTCCTCCACGGGCTGCAGCGTGGAGATCTGCTCCGTGTGGGACCCATGGGATGCAGGAGGACAGCCTGCTCCACCAGGGGCCTCTCCACAGGCTGCAGGGGAACTTCTGCTCCATGCCTGGATCTTCCTGCCCTCCTTCTGCACTGCCCTTGGGGTCTGCAGGGCTGGTTCTCACTCCTCACTCTCCCAGCTGCTGTTGCACAGCAGCTTTTTCCCTTTCTTCAATCTGCTCTCCCAGAGGCCCAACCAACATCGCTCCCTGGCTCGGCTCTGGCCAGTAGTGGGTCCCTTTTGGATCTGGCTGGATCACACTCTGATCTGACATGGGGCAGCTGCTGGGCTCTGCTCACAGAGGCCACCCCTGCAGCCCCCCCCCCCCCCCCCCCGCCCCCAGTTACCAAAACCTTTCCATGTAAACGCAATACATATACATACCGGTCTTTGTAGCTAAGGAAGACATTCTATTCACATGTTTGTTTATATTTATGGGGATTTTATCTTTTCTCCATACTGACCTCAGGTTGGCCTAGACTCCCTCTACCCTTTGTCTTTTTCTTGTAATCATGAGAAAAACTTCTATTGAACATAATATAGCCCTCGTTTCTTCCATTTGGTGCCACACCTATTTCCATGTTTGTGCAGTTTTTATCATTGACTTGTTCTAGAGAGAGAATGGCCAGTTCAGATACTGCAAATCTAGCCTGCTAGATTATTCATCACCATCAATAATTCTTTCACAATTAATCAGAGAGGTGTTGTGAAGTAACTCATCACACAAAGGAATGTTTTGAAGTTCCAGCCAGACTAGTGTGGAACATACAACTTTATGCTGAACTCTTCTTTATTTTTCTCAAATATTTAGTAGAACTGAAGAAAATGAAATTTAGAATATTAAGAAAACTGTTCTGAAATTAGGCTTCCATTTCTATGTCTTTTCCACCCTAGGTGACTGAGAGTATTCCAGACACCAAAATGTGAAAGATGAAATCCTGTCAGTGTGAGTTTTGCCACTGACTTAGTTGAAAATGTAATTTTCTTGCAGTTCCATCTCAAAATCTCAGTGTAGGAAATTAGATGGACATGCACTGTTTATCTTAGAGGGATTATAATGTCATGTCTTGCCACAGGTCCACCAAAATTATGTAGCTTCCACCAAAATTATGTAGCACCACAGGTCTCTCTCCTGTATGTCAATTCACTGATGCAAAACTTCAGAAATCTTCAGAAATTATCCTATTCATTTTTCAAAAAATGGTTTTTAGTTTTGGACTTCTGTTAGTGAGTAGTAGTGTGAAAACTGAATTCAGTCTAGTCTCAGATTTATTTTTAAAGAAATCTTTGAAACTCCAAAATTCTTCGTATGCATTCAGTTCAGTACTAAAAATAATATGTATTTTTATTATATTTTATTATTTTATTAATAATATTTTATTATTTTTATTTTTATTTATTAATAATATTTTATTATTATATATATTAATTTTATTGTTATTTTATTATAATATGTATTTTATTATTATTATTGAGAGAATATAAACTTTCCCTTCCTTTTCTGTTTTGTTAACAACCAAAATTGAGATGTTTGTGTGATGAGGTTTCATATATTATACAAAATGCTTTGGAGAAGATGGCAAGTCTTTGATTCATATACTAATTCGGAGCAGGCAGTTCACTGTGTGAAGTTAATCTTGCAAGGAACAGATTAATCCTGATTCTGTGACCCACCTGGGAGTATAATATGACTGCTATCTATATTCCTGCTTGAATTGTAAGAGTATATTCACATTGATTTGCAACAGCCAAAACCATGGTAACATATCAATGTTCACTCTTTTGTATAAAACAATTACATATAGACATAATCTTTTGAAAAAAAAAAAAGTCATTCAGTGAAATGCATCAGAATGTAAAGTTCTGTAAATGTAAATTTAATACAAAATGTAAGTGACCAGTACTTAGGAGCACTGTAGATATCTTCTATATAGTAAAATTATGAAAAAGTTCCTCCATATTATGAGTTTTGCTATGGATTACAAGAAGACATCACTTGGACTTCTTAAGCATATATTAGCTCTGTTGGAAAGCATACAAATGCCAGCAAGGTGGTGTATTCAGTATAAGACTATTTACGCAGAGATGTCAAGCTCATTTGAGGGACGTAAGTAAAGCAGATGAAGTGGACTTATTTTGTGTAAAATATAACTATAAAGACAAGAAAATTGGATTTAATACAGCAAAAGCAATACAGCAAGTGAATAAACAAATTAGGAAATAAGCACTGGCCAGATAACTCTACACCCTATGGCTTTTCCACCATTCAGTGTTTTACTCTGGAGTATATTAAGAATTATTTCAGTGTCTACCATTGGTAAGTATGAAATAACACTGGCAGGTATTATAGAAAATAAAATTCATAATAGTGTATTTGATAATATAAATTGACAGTTTAATTGACAGCATAGTCAACAGGTCTCTGATTCAAATTTATTGTTCCCATCAGGAAATTCACTGAATCATTGATGTCATTCTTTCATATACAGAATAGGAAGTAAGCCTATAGAGATCTAAACACAGATGAATCCCAGACAAGAATATGGTTAATAATTATGTATTTATTTATACCTTCTATGTCTTTGGGGTGTTTAGGTTGGGTTTTGTTTTATCTTATGTAGAACCTGTCAGTCATAAAGCAGACATAAAGCTAAATCAACTTCAGGACTTAGCCACCATTTATGTGTCTGGGGTAAAATTCAAAATAATATTTAAATGTCCATAATACCTATAATTCTCATAAAGCTCCTCAAACATTTTAAACTCTTTTCTGTGTATACCATGGGTGTAAGTTTTTCTTTCAGTCTTCCTTCTAAGGCCATCTGAGAATCATAAACTCTGAACCTTGATGCCTACAAGGAATTTGGTAGACATGCTCTGAGTATAATGAGGAAGCAGTTTTGACTTTTACACACAGTACAGCTTTTTTTTTTTTTCCTGTGAAAGTGCATGTAGTGATGCCTAAAGTTTGCCATAATAAACTAGCTATTGAAACATATACTCTTACTTATAAAAGTGACTGAATTTAGTACTTGAACTGTTTAAATGTGTCTGCAATTACTGTCTTCCAGTGTCTGTCTCAATAGCCACACTATTTGTGGAATGCTAATTCTGTGAAATGCAACTTTGTCAAAACTCTATGGAGTCAGCAATGTGAACCATTGTGCTGGAAGGAGAGAAGGCAATCATAAACGTGTATTTCTTGCCTACTTTCTTAAATTCTCAGTCTGAAGATGCTCTTCTGGGGTGACAGGATAAAATTTTGAATTTAAAACTAAGTTTTGAGTAGATTTTTTTTCCAGAGAACTGCTTGATGTATTCCCCAAAAGGTGCTGTCTATTTACTCCCATTCCATGGGTAAGTGACTTCATTTCCCAGCTCAGGATTTGAATTCTGAATCTGGATGCTTGTCTGCTAAACATTATGATGTAAATAATTACACTGTCTTACTGCCTTCTTCTGCCTGTCTGATCTCCTATGTGGAATATAGTACATGGAATATGAGTGCTGGTGTCTTATGTGAAACACAGCAAAAACATTTGTTTCCAAAGAGTGTCACCCTATGAAATTTCTTCTTCAGTGGCAACTGTGAGAACAAGAAACAAGAATACTGGTTTATAGTGTAATGAAGATTTTACCTGGGAAGTCTCTAGTCTCTTGTTTCTGTATTGCTTCTCTATTTTACTTAAAGCTTTCTTACAAAAATATGTAACTTTGTGTTGTCTCTCTCAGGAATGGACTTCTGTTAACAGATCTCAGTCATACTTCCTTTCACTTTCTCCCCTTCTCCAGTAATTCTTAAACTACTCTTGCTACACTGTAGTCAAACTTTAGTGGAAGGTATGAACAGTTTGCTTTGCAACAAAACAACTCATAGCCAAGTTTCAAGGCACATTGCTAAAAAACTGCAGAGATAAGTTGAATGCTCTCATAAGGCTGACTCCCCTTTAGATGTGTGCTAGCCATAAAATTATTACATTTAAAAAAAATAGAATTTTTAATTCAGCTCAGAATCTGTTCCTGTGAATTGTGTTAAGTATTTTCTTGGAAAATATACTAAGTAGATCAGACCTGTTTTCTGAATACTAAATGGATTTAGGTGCTGAGCTATGCAGAAACAGAACTCACAGGTGTCTTTCAATTCAAATTTTACATTCAAAACCTGAGACATATGAAATGAATGCAGCAGAAATTCTGTACTTACAAAAAAAATCATTTTAAATATCACTTAAACTCCTTTTCTTAGATTTACTTCATGAAGATTAACCTTGAGGATTATTATGTTGGACTGGGGTCTTTAAACTGTAAAGTAGTAACAGTAAGTCATATCAAGCCCATCTAAAGACCTTAAAATAAATCATGTGTTAGCAGTTATACTAAGCAGAAATTATATTTTCTTTCTACTGGTGTTTCAATTTAGAAGAAAAAAAAAAAAAAAGAAAAAAGAAAAAAGGATAACCAGGAAATTGATTTAATAAGAGGTACAATGAAAAAAACAGGGAATGACACCTGATGGAGAGTTCTCAAATGAACATACACATCTTCCAGTGAAAATGGCAAATTGTGGGAGCAGTAGGACTTCCACTCCAGCTGAGCTGATGTGTATCCAGCTAAGTGACTCAATGAAAGACTATCTTGGAATGTTCTTTGAGGCTTCTGTAAAGGCATCTTTATGCCTTCCGTTTGAGGATAAGGAAAAACTGAAATGCACAGATTCTCTTTGACGGTACAATTAGATCTTCTGAAGAGATAGCTAGAAGCCCCTTTTTTGCAGTTCTTGACTTATGTGCAACAGAAATCTGTTGCAAAACACTTTTCATCACTGCCTTTTAAAACATCCTACCATGGTTTTCAGTTGGGAATGGGAGATGTATATGAATGCATGACCTTCTTACGCTTTTGAAGTTAGTCTCTCAAAACATAAAATGGATGCATTTAAATATTTACAATTGTTTTAATTCTCCAAGATGTCACTGAAACTCACTCTCACACTACATAACTGAAGTAGCCATACTGGTATGTTAGGAAATACCCAAGAAGTTTACAAGTACTGCTGAATTTTTATGTATAATATGTCAAACAATTTATTTTACAAAATGACACTTAGAGTCTAAGAAACATGTGCTTAGAGATTATGGAGAAATTTCATTTTACAGTTCCAGAGCTCTAGTAGTTTCCAGTATTTTTCCTGTGATTCCAACAAAACCTACTCGGCAAGGAAAGTGACCTTTAATAAATAGCTTCTAAACACTTACAACTATCAAAACTGAATTTCAATATCAGGAAATCCAATTTTTTCCACATAATAAAGTTTTTGATGGCTGTTTCTGAATGCTTTGAAGCCTTTCAAGAAGTTACAAGTTGGGAGACAAAATTTCTCTTTCCTTTTAAACCATTTTCTTTCTTTGTGACTGCACTGCCTCTTCTTACAATAAATCTATCTTGTTAATGGCTAACAGTACTCCATGAATTTGTCATTAGATGTCAATTCAACAGTGACCAGTTTCTAGCTCAGCTGCTACAGGTTTGTCATAATGCTTGAACCTCTTTTAATCCTTCTCTTTCAGACACAGGAAACCCTAATTTCCAGACGTATTCACTGTTGACTTGATGTTTTCAGGTTAAATGGCATTTCAAAACAGATGTGTTAAATTTGTTGGTACATACCTAAGAATCTGTGGGATTTTCTGTATTGGGAAAGACTAAAATGCAAATTATTTATTCCCTTGCTTAATATCACAGAGACATCTTGACCACTGAAACTAAATGGGAGGTAAATGGCAAAGCATAGCAATCTGTGTCATTTGTTCCCCCTCCCCATTTGGTTCCACTATCTCTTGCAAAATAAGATACTACATTACTATAATTCGGAATTAGAATTCTGTAAATAATAAATGAATAGAAGGCTATTATCTTTCTCTGAAATCTCGTGGGTAGAAATGTGTAACATAAAAACACAAGCACTTAATTCTTACATAAAAAAAAAAAAAGATAGTGGTCATACTGACCCCTTCTGACCTTAATGTTCATTAATCAATCTTTAATTTTCAAGTGGAGTAGAGTTAGATATGCACTGTGGGTCTTGCCTTTATTGTTAAGACAATGTTGATCAGTATTTTCCTTCATAAGGAAAACCATCAGTAAATCGAGAGTAAAACATTTAAGCTAGTGCTACCATATGAGGCAACAAATTCTAATGATGCATTTTTAAAAGCAACTATGCATACTTTGGTTATGAATGCTAACCTTTGCCAAACTGTAGTGGTAATACAATAATAATTATATTCTCAGTGATAACACCTCTCATCTGCTGATAAATATGTTTTCATGTTACAGCACTCGAACTTTTATAAGAGGCCTTTAACACATATTAGAAATCAAAACATATTCATTCTGTAAGCCTGCTATTATAAACAGCTCATTATCTTTCTTTGATTAGATGATGTTATGTGGGACCCTAAAATTTCTTTATAACAAGTGGAGAAGTATGTCACAAGTAATTCATATGTCCTATTTTGTATGTCTTTCGATAACATGTTTCAGATGTTGCTAATCCAGTTATGTAGTGAACGTCCATGGTGTTACATGCAAATCCATGATTTACTAGACAAAGCACAGTTCACATTGCACAGATCATCTCCATATTCCTTGTTGAAATAGAAAGACTGTGTTGTGGTTAAATCCCAGTAGGGAGCTCAGCACCACACAGCCACTTTCTCACTCTCCCCAGGTGGGATGGGGGATAGAATCTGAAAGGTAAAAGTGAGAAAACTCATGGGTTGAGATAAATACAGTTTAATAGGTCAAGCAAAAGCTGCACATGCAAGCAAAGTAAAACAAGAAATTAGTTCACTGCTTCCCATCAGCAAAATGTTCAGCCATTACTAGAAAAGCAGGGCTCCATTACACGTAAAACTTTTGGGGTGAAGAGAAACATCATCACTCCCTTCCCTTCTCTTTCTTTCCCCCCAGCTTTTATTGCTGAACACACCGTAAGGTATGGAATACCTCTTTGGCTAGTTGGGGTCTGTTGTCCTGGTTCTGTCCCCTCCCAGCTTCTTGTGCACCCCCAGCCTCCTCGCTGGCAGGGCAGCACAAAAAGCAGAAAAGTCCTTGGCTCTGTGTGAGCACTGCTCTGCAACAACTAAAACATTGGTGTGTTATCACCACTATTTTCATCAAAAATCCAAAACACAACAGTAGACCAGCTACAATGAAGAAAATTAACTCTATCCCAGCTCAAATCAGTCCCTTTGCTTGGCAGAAACTTGCTAAAGCAAATTTCTTTTCATTTGGCCTGGAATAGTTTCCTGGCTGATACATTGGTATCATCTGACTTTCAGAGACATGCAGGCAACCAGCTTATTCCTGCAGTTTTCTAAAAGAGCTAATGAAATCCTCCATAATTGCTGACACTTAAAAAACATCCAGTAAAAAACAGTGCTCCTTTTTCATCAGTTTTCAACCTTCAGCTTTTTCTTGGTTATGATA
Source organism: Anser cygnoides (assembly GCF_040182565.1). NCBI lineage: Eukaryota > Metazoa > Chordata > Aves > Anseriformes > Anatidae > Anser > Anser cygnoides. The sequence goes on from NC_089875.1 coordinate 95,345,267, forward strand.
GAAATAGCAATGCTACATTCCAAAAAGGCACACAAGCCAATCATTGTTAGATCTACCTTAGTGTCCAGGAAGCATGCTGTTTTCATGAATACTATACCACTGATGTGGCATATCAATTTTAAATTCAGTTTTGGAAGAGCCTCTTTCCAATGGGACACTTACAGGAGATTTGTCTACTAGACACTCTCTGTACTTCTTTCTACGAAGACAGGCTGAGAGAGTTGGGGCTGTTATGCCTGGAGAACAGAAGGCTCCAGGGAAACCTTATAGCGGCCTTCCAGTACCTAAAGGGGGCCTACAGGAAAGCCTGGGAGGGACACTGTAAGCGTCCCTTACAGAGTCACTTACTTGTAGTGATAGGACAGGAGGTAAAGTTTTCAAACTCAAAGAGGGCAGATGTAGATTAGATATTCAGAAGAAATTCTTCACTCGGAGGGTGGTGTGGAACAGGTTGTCCAGAGAAGCTGTGGATGCCCCATGCCTAGAAGTGCTTATGGCCAGGCTGGATGGGGCTTTGAGCAACCTGGTCTAGTGGGAGGTGTCCCTGCCCATGGCAGGGGGGTTGTAATTAGATGATCTTTAAGGTCCCTTCCAACCCAAACCATTCCACTATTCTATGAAATAACATCCCAAGCATTTCTGAAATACTTAGCTGAGTCAGCAATAACAGAAATATAATTATTCTGAAATAAAGGAGTTTTTTTACTTGTAAATGTGAGAAGTGCCTTGTATATGCCTAAAGCCTGACTATGTAGTTAGAATGAAATTATAAGAATATTTTCCTTTCAGCAACTATCTTGGAAAAGCTACTAATCTAGAAAGATTATCATTCTATTAAACTATATAAATAAATGTGAATAATTTGAGTTTAGAAAACTTATATTACTTTGCCCCCACTGATGAACAGAGCATATTCTCTATTCCAGAGGACAGAGTTCTTCTGGAATCATTCAGGTATCAAACAAACTGCAGTTACTTACATGTGAAAGAAAGTCAAGTCAAAATCTTCTGAGACCTACTTGTGTGCTCAGGTGGATTTGTTATTTTTCCTATTTAAAAAAATCGTATTGTTTTTTACATTTATTTCAAAGGACGTTACTGCATTATTTTATTTTTATTACACCTTACATCTTTTTCTGTTCAATGATGAACATGTGACAAAATAAAAAACAAAGCAGTATGCTGTAAAAAAAAAAAAAAAAGTCATAAAAGGTTCTGCTTTAAGTTCCACTTGTTTTATAAAATAAAAAATAAAAAAATCCTAAAGTCCCATTCTCTAGCTAAACCATGACTGATGATTTACATCTAATTCATACAGGAGAATGTCCAGCTTTATAAATATTTAAATCAAAGTAATAATTGGAAGAAATGCAGTAGATACATTTCATCTTCTTAATGGACAATGCTTCTCTTTTATACTGGATAATAATGTCTCAATAGCCAAAAAAAACCACAGACACAATGTCTTCAGAATCTATGAAATAGAACTTCTTCTTCTATGTACTGTGCATATCAAATTTCTAATTTTGCATACTTTTAAAAATGTGATTTGCAATATTTCTGACTAGCATTGTGGAAATGGATATTTTGAATCTATCAATGTTTTGATTACAAATTATTCTGAATATATCTAAACAAAGTGAAGTCAAGTGTTATGGAAACGGACCACAGGATCTGTTCAGGGCTAGAATGAGGTCTTTGGATGTTGCCAGTCCTCTAAAGGTTAGAACTTTTCTTCTCATTTCCAGCCCAAATGTATCTATGTATCATTAATTTTTTTTTTTGAGTTACTGTTGCCTAGTTCCTAGACTAATGTTGTATTTTAGTTTTAATGAATCATTTTTTACTTTTATGTTTAAACATGTATGTTATTTATTAGGAGTGATCAGCTTACTAAGCTCTTTCAGTTGTCATGTTAAATAGAACAAGTCAAGCTTTTTGGTAATTTTTCTTCGGGTGGTTTCACTATTCCTATCATCATTCCACTAGTCCTTCCTTTTTTGAGTTTAACTTTCTTAAACTACACAGGAAGGATAAAATTGCAGTGTAGCAGGACATTTCTTGAAACAATGTTATTTTAAGGTTTTAACATTTTTGTTTGAGTGCTCCAACCTCTTCATATTTAAACACATATGATGATGAATGCCATATAATAGTGTTTCTATATACTTCTACACTGCTCTTCAGTGTGACTGATTTGAATTTCACCTTCATTACATTTAATGGAATTGCTACTGTTTAGCTCTGCTGTCTTTTCTAAAGTGACGTATAACTCCATGCAGGAAAACATGAATGTTTTCCTTAGTGGGAAAAAAAAAAATAAAAGAGAGAGAGAGACAGAGAGAGACAGAGAGAGACAGAGACAGAGACAGAGACAGAGAGGCAGAGACACAGAGAGAGGGAATTTCATGTATTTCTTGAGAGTTTCTTTCCTCCCAAATCACAGCAAGGCAATGGACAGAACTGTGAGATATTGTTTAGTTTGTCCTCCTATAAAACAGGAGTAACTGTACCTAAATCGTTCTGACAGATGTTTTTCTAACCTTCTTTTAAAGATCTTCAGTAAGATTGCCAAAACATCCCTGGGTGTTCTCTTTCATCGCTTTCAGTTTTCCATTAGAGAAAGTTTGCTTGTTCCTGTGGTGGGTTAGCCTTGGCTAACAGCCAAATGCCCACCAAGCTGCTCACTTACTCTCCCTCCTCAGCATGGTGGAGGGAGAAAATAAGATGAAAATAGCTTGTGGGTTGAGATTAAGACAGAGTGATGGTTTACCAATTACTGTTGGAGGAAAACTGACTTGATGAAAACTAAAATAAATTTGTGTAGTGAAAAACAAAAGGACAAATACTAAAACAATAAATTTCCTCACTCCACTCCCATGCTTAACTTCATTCCTTCACTCCAGACTCCTATAAACTAAACAGCACAGGGTGATGTGGGCTTACGGTTGTTTATGGTACTTAATGGTTTAACTCTGCCACTTCTTCCTCCTTAAACTTTGCCCTGCCCCAGCATGGGTTCTCCACTGATGACAGACAGCTCCTTCAGGAATATCCATCTGCTGCAGTTTGGGTTATTTCCCAGAATTCAGGAAAATCTCTGCCCTGGCACCTGGCGCCTTCCCTCCTTCTTCACTGACCCTGGTGTCTGCAGGGCCATTTCCCACTCGTTTTTGCCCCTTCTTCCTTTGTCTGTCTGGTATTTTCTCCCCTTTCTTTGATACAATTCCCACAGACGCCACCATCTTGGCTTCTGGGCCCAGCCATGCCCTGCAGTGGGGCCATTGGAGCCGGCTGGAACCAGCTGGGGCCAGCACCGGGCAGCCCCGGCCTCTCCTCACAGAGGCTGCCCTGCAGCCCTTTGCTACTAACTACTGGACACCTGCATCCCATACAGTTCCTTTTGATTTTCAGCTTCAAATTAAAATCTCTTACAATAAAATTTTGAGTCCATTATTTATGGTACTGCTCTCTGCAGACAGGGTTACCAAATTATTCCCTCCCTCTGTCTTTTGTTTCCTAGACTTAAAAAAATTCTCTCTGTTTTCCCCAGAAATCATGTTTTATAAATCACAGTGCTCTCTAGTATTCCTTCAAATAATACATGTCTTTCTCAAAGTGCAGCACACTTTGGTGTAAACTGAGCAAGAAATCTTTCACTGATGACAGCAAAGACATTTTTCACTGCCCACCCTCCTTCTTACCTCCTGTTCACCTCTTCTGGGAAAGCATGACATCAGCTTCAGCTTGGTGTGCCATATAACTCCCAAAACTGCTCTAAAGAAAGCAAAATTGTCTCCTCAGCTTTCATCTGTCCAGCTGAGTACTCCTGTATAATTAAGATGCCTGGCTGAATCTCATACTTGGTATTTCAAAAAGGGAACAAAGCACTGTGGATGATGTGTGACTATGCTCTCAAACTTCAGAATTAACTTCTATAGCTCTGGTCATTAAAAGAGACTGAATTCTCACATGATTTCATTGCAGTAATATCTCCTTTTAAAATCACAACATTTTTTGAGTATGTTTACATTTTCTGAATTTGAATAGGCATTGTGAAACAACTCAATTTTGGTATTAATGTGAAAGTGTTTTTCTGAAGAAAAGCAGATATTTAGAAGTAAACAACTCAATAATTTAAGTTAATAAAATAAATACGTGCAATGTTTTGAATGAAATAATGGTGATAGAAAAACTAGCAGCATGTTGAAACGGTTTGTCAAAAACATGTATAACATTACCAAATTCAATAAAGCAATCTGCTTGATTAACCCCAGAAAGGAAAACATCCTAATATGTGTACCCTTACTGACTGAGGAAAAGCTTTACATTTGTCTTGTGTCGCCTAGACAGACTGTCACCATGTTCTCATCCATCTTGGTTACTCAAAGGATACAACAGAACTATTGATTTGTATTCATTCTTATACAAATTGTGAAGAGATTTCAGCCTTGACAGACAATTCTGTTGCATTCCTTTCCATACTATGTGCTAAGAGAATTAAAATTGCTTATCAGACAACAGCAGTATATTTCATTATGTCTGTTGTTAACTATGCATTCAGATAAGAAAATATTGAGTTAAGGTATACAGGATCCTAATGTGATTAGTCCATTTCATACACATTTGTGATTAGTGTTCACCACACTTCATTTGAAAGCAACATGCATGGAGAAATTTCTGTCACTATTATATATGTCATTCCTAATTTAGCTCAACTGGTTAATTGAGATTTTTCACACTGTACCTTAAGTTAATAAAAGCAACTTAGTTATTTCTAAAGCACAGGTTTAAGCAGCTTGGAAAACAGAAGAGGCAGGCTGTGTGTATGACTACTTATTTTTACTATTAATCTTTAAAAATACCTTTTTATTAGAAAAATAGATCTGTATTTTTCCTGTGGTTTGTAGTGCAAGAGCATATTCATAACAGATTAAATGACCAATTTACAATTTCTAACATTAAGCAGCCCACAAGGTGAGCCACTATTGTCTAAACTCAAGAATTGATGACCTTGTCTGTACAGGCATATATTTTCTTGAAATAAAAACATAACTGAATCTAATTCATAGTGATTAACACTACCCTTCTTTTCTTGTCTTACAGCAAAGAAGAGGTATGTTCTTGGACACAGCTTAACAGCACTTTAACTACACTGTCGTTTCAAAGACAAAGCCTACATCTGCCTCAAGAAGACAGAGAAAGCATTAAATGCAATGCTTGAACATAACACAAATTGTTCCCTAATTTTAACTTATTTAACAATAAGAAATATGAAATGTTTGATGAGCTGTATTTCTAGGAAGGAAATAAGAGAATTTATAGGAATTTATAGGAAGGAAATATCTGAGACTGAGGGAGATTAATATGTTGCATAGCCTGTAGACCTGCTTCTCCAACAGTAAATCAAATGAGCTTAGGCCATTCTATGGTACCACGGCCAGCTGGCATCGATCAGCCTGCGCTTACACTACTGAACATTTACACTCCCACTGCTGGGCTTGTGCTAGCCAGCAGTTAGGACTTGCCTCTGACCTGTGCTGACCACTGATCCATGCCTGACTAGAAGAGGGCTTGCTGCTCTGCCCCAAACCCTTCAGACAGTCCAGCAATGCAGACAACCACCTTGCAGTAAGGCATACACTTCCAAAATGTTTACCTTGTCATAAAATGGTTGCGACTAACATTTTTGAACAGACTGAGAAGATATTCAGGATACGTAAGCAGTAACTCAGTACATTTATACTGATCAGAAGCAATCAGTCTCTGCCAAGTCAAAAAAATGAGAGTGCTTTCACTGCTCTTAAAGATCAATATGTATTTCATTTCTGGAAACTGTTGGCCTAAATCTCAGCAAAACTAACCTATGAGGCATGTGTAGTCCCAAACAGGAATCCATAAGAATTTTCAGGAATATATCCTGTAGCGGTGACTTGCTTCTTCTGTAGCTTCTGCTTCTTTTCTGGGGTCTCTGAGGCCACCATCAGCTTTGACTCACCCTGTCCAGTCTCTGGGGCTCCCCCCACCTGCCCCTGGCCCAGGACTCCATGTCAGCCCCAGGGCCACAGCAAGGCCACAGAAGGGTCAGTCTCCAGCTCCCCACATCCCTGCCTAGCCTTGCCCACTTGTGGGCCCATGTCCTTGCTGAGCCTCATCTTGTCCCCATTCCTGGGGTGTCCAGTGCCTGGGGTTGGGGCTGCCCTGGTGCCCCTGGCTGTCCTGCACCTGTCTGGGAAGGTAGGACTGGGACAGGCCCTGGTGTCAGGCCCTTTCCTGACAACACCAGGGAGCACCAGCTGCTCCTGGACTCCAGCTTGGTGAGCCAGTAGCCCCTGCTGCACCATGACATACAATGTCTGCAGCAGAAACCCACCAATCCCATCTTTTTATGGCATTTCTGACCATTCCAAAATATGAGATCCACTTCCAGAATCTGTTACCCCTTCTCAAAGACACAGGATCTGAAAGTACATGAAGGGAACAGTTCATTTCACACATGCAGAAAACATTACTTATAACAACAAAGAAATAAAAACTATTCAGACATAAGATGATGAATTAGTGAAGTGGGGAAGTTTTCCTTAAACAACCTGAGCAAACAAGATGTGTGTGTGTATGACTATACATATAAATATACGTGCACACACTGTATGTATGTACTCAGTAAGCTGTTCATCTACCACAGCATAATTGTTGACTTGTAACACTGGTAGACTTTTAAAGGAAAAGTGCATTTGTTAAACAATAATTAAAAGAAAACTAGTTGTAATCCAGTATATTCAATATAACCCACAGTTGTAACAAGTAAGGACAATAATATGTAAGAATACGCTTCAACTTGAGGTTTATAATAATATTTTTTAAAGAGAAAAGTAAAATATGTGTATTAAAATAGACCTATCTGGTCTGTTCACCATAGACTGCAATCCTCTGAGACTTTTAGTATCCTCAGTATCATCACAGCCAGTAAGAGCTGTGTTGGTTTACTGTTTTGTGAGGGATTCTCAGCAAATTGCCTTTTAGGTGAGAGGGATTGAATTTTTTTGGCTGGGGCTTTTATCAAAACAATGACTCATCATAACACAGAATGAAAAGAAGAAGGTTCATTATTAAATGCATGGAATCAGTCATTGATGGATAACACATTGCAGTATTATTTTCATGCTTAACACTGAAAGTCAAACCAAAATACATTTTATAAATTTCTTGCAATATGTACTGTTCAGAACCATGTGATGCTTCATTAGTGTGTACATGTGTAAGTGCTGTTGCAGTTTTGAATATCGAATATACATAAACAGAGAAGACATCTTTGTATGTATTATTAATAGAATTAGAAATACGACTTTTTAAGTTCTCAGACATATATTTCCCTATTTGCCACATATGCTTTCAAAATGTTAGTGTTCTGTTAACTGAATACATACTTCTTAGTTGCAGGGTGTAATGTAGTTTAGTGATGTATTTGTCTTTCACAAGTACAGTTTTCACAGGATCAGCATCACCGTATAGACTTTCTGTTTGACATCACGAGTCTTCCCAATCATATAAACAAGGTATGCCTAACTTTTTAACAGTTGATATCCCATATTTGCCCCTTTCTTTGTAAGCACGTACTTGAGATAAGTCACTGAACTACCCCAGCTATTTACTGGGGTTCCAACATTTATATTAAAAATGATGATGTTCCCAAGAATGCACTGGATTGACTGTGACAGAGATTTGGTGTTCTTTTTATTCCAGTCTTCTTGATGCTTAGAGAGAGTTCAAACTATTTCCCCAAGAGCAGTTTTAACATGGTCATTTTCAAACACTGTTCCTCCTGTCACTCCCACAGCCTAGCCAGCTCGTTCATTCTAACAAAGCCCTATGCATTCATTTGCTTACAAATTACCCTACAATTCAAATGCTTCAGAATAGGAGAGAATTAACTCATTATAAATATAGAAGGCAATTATAACACATACAGTAGGTATTCCCATCACATTTTTGGTTATCCCAATTAAAATGAAAAAAATATTCTCTTTTTATTTTTTTTTTATTTTTTTATTTTCTAATTTAATCAATCAAACCACTTATTGTCAAATTTTCTTTTTAATTTATCTCTGTTTCTGAATGAGTGGATTTAGTCAAACACAGTACTGCACAGCGTGATACAATAATTTCAGTATAACTTGAGATGGAACCTATTTCTACTATTTTAAGTTTGCCCATCAGACGGTTTAAAATTAACAGCTTAAATTAGGAAGATATGTACCAACTGTTGTCCTCTATTTTTTTGCATACATAAATAAATAAATTTTATAACTCAGAGGCAAAAAGCATAATGTTGATACCAGCCCATTAATAGCAAAATAAATGTTAATTTTTCACACTATTAAAATAAATGGTGATTTCCCTGTCATTAGATATCTTAAATCAAAACTGGCTGATTTTCTGAAATACATGATTTAGCCATCCACAATTATTGGACTCTTTAAGTAAATAGCTATGTAAAATTACTAAACTCTTTTTCCTTGGAAATCAAAGTATTTAATCTGATATTCAAAGCAGTATACAAAAACTGGTTTGTAAAAACTGCACATAATACATTTACAACTTTTTTTTTTTTTTAATTTAAAGCAAATGGAGTTTCAGATTGCAGTGGTCATTTTATGTAGTTTCTCATTACAAAAAAAAAAAAAAAGAGGGAAGGTAAACAGCGGAAATAATTTAGATCTATGTAATAGATCCATTCTAAAATATGAGTCAGTGAAGTGCTACAATACCAGCTATACTAATTTGTCCCACTCTTTCACAGGTAATTTACAAAAGGTCAGGATGAAGTAAACCTATGTATCTTTCAATTAAAAATTATATGACACAAACTAAAATATAGAAATTGTTTCAGGTCCCACGTATTTGGGACAGAAGTAATAAATGCAAACTGTATATTTGAAAGCTCACAAACGTTGACCTCAATGGGACTAGATCAATAGAAGTCAAGGAGAGGCCACTGTTCTGTTCCCCTCTGGGCCAGATGTTTCATTTCCTGCCAAGCTTGTTACTGCTAATCACTGCTGGGTTTGGCCTTATTACAGTTAGTTCAACGAAACACTGTAGAGAGAAGCAGTGACATTACAAAAAAATGTGAGAAGCATTCATACATCCTTTCAATACTAAACATGTTTTACGCACACATTTCACAAACATTTGAAAGAGGAAATGAATAGGATCTTAGCAGCACATGCTGATGTAGATAAGTAAGAATTAGTAACTATAGCATATTTTGACACGTGCAACTGTAACAACAACCCCTTTTTTGTATACATCATCAATTCAGATTTGACACTTACCACTGACCTCAATCACTACTACAGAAGATATAGGATTAGCTATGCTAACTAGTAGGAGGAAGAGACTGGCATCTGATATAGACCAGTGACTAGAAAAGGGGTTCTGGTAAAGTAAATATCTTTGTGATAAAAGACAACACAAACAGAAACAGTATTCCTTTGAGCAATATTACAGAGTCATAAATACATTTTGAATTTCATCTTGGGAAAATTCAGTGGAATATGAAATGCCTCATGAAAACCAAGTTGGGAAAAATCCATGTTCATTCATGTCAGTTGTCCAATGTATTGAGCTGTAATTCATGCTTTCCTGCATATTACATTTATTTGTCTATATCTGAGTCATGTCCCTCCTACTCCTTGGGAGAAAAGAAGTTGCAAATAGGAGATTAAAGATATCCCTCCCAGACCTGTATAATTGCAACTGCAGCTCTTTTTCTTATGACTGAGAGGTTGTCCTAAGAAGCAGAGGGTTGAGATCTTGCTCCCAGTACTTCTGAACTGGTTTTACATAGCAAGGTTTTGGTAGCAAGGGGGCTGCAGGGGTGGCCTCTGTGAGCAGAGCCCAGCAGCTGCCCCATGTCAGATCAGAGCCAGCTCCAGCCAGCTCCGAAAGGGACCCACTGCTGGCCAGAGCTGAGTCAGGGAGTGATGCTGGGTGGGCCTCTGCGAGAGCATGTTAAGAAAGGGAAAAAACTGCTGCACAACAGCAGCTGGGAGAGAGGAGTGAGAAATGAAAGAGAAACAGTCCTGCAGACCCTAAGATCAATGCAGAAGGAGGGCAGGGAGTGCTCCAGGCACCGGAGCAGAAGTTCGCCTGTGGCCCATGGGAGAGACCCTATGTGATCATGGTAAGGGAATGAGGGTGAAGGACTGACAAAGTGTTAATAAGTAATAAATTACATTAATCTCCCTTATGCTGAGTCTATTTCTCCAGTGATGGTAATTGGTGAGTGATCCCCCTCTCTTTATCTCAGTTTATGGGCTCTTTTCATCATGTTTTCTCCCTGTGTGCTTCTGAGGAAGGGGAGTGAGAGAGCGCTGAGTGGTGTTGAGCTGTGCATTGGTATTAAACCACCACAACTTCTCACTGCAATGCATGTTGATGTAACTGCAGGAGGACCAGGGTTCCATGCTTACATCATTTGTGGCTTTGGTATGCTGCCAGTCAAAAAGCAATATTGGAAACCCCAACAGGAAAACAGTAATTCTCTGTAGTTTATTACCCAGTCAAGTCTGAACATAATTTCCTGGCATCAGCCAATGGTATTTTCCTGGTGCCAGAACTTTTCCCCTGTCAGAGTTCCTACAAATAATGTAGGTGTATAAGCTACCCAAGAAGAAGGCCCCAATAATGTTTCATAACAGCAAGTGTTTCTCAGGTACCTAAATGTAAGAACACTATATTTATGATAAAAACAAGATCTTACTATTAGTTCTGTGCAATATATTGAGCCATCTTGGAGATGTAAGAGTAAACAATTTTGATTTCTTTCTGTTTCTTTTAGAATAGAATTATTACTCGTACAAGGAGTTTGTGCAGATATTACATCTGCAATGTACTGTACAATCATGTGAGAGCAATGAGAAATCTTTTTGTTATTTCTCCAAAAAATAAATGAAGCTAAAAATGCAGAGATACATTAACATTTTGTAAAGAATTCAACATATTAACTACTACATCATGTATATTTTTGACATAGCTATAGATATTTTATTTTGTGATGGGTGAAAATAGTTTAAATTGTGAACATGACTAGGCAGCAAATAATTGGGTAATGTCTGTGTGTGCGTATGTATGTGTGTGAATGTCCAGAATTTAGCTTTAAACTGTTTGAAGCCTGCAACTTGTTAACTGCAACTGGTACAAGCTGGATGTAAATTTTTGTAACACTTGGACTAGACAGAAATGGCACATCCCAAATCCTGCAATTAACAAAGATACATGACATAGAACCACCAGTTAAGGGCTGGATCACACATTGAGTTTCTGCATGTAGACTATTTATATTGAGAAAACAGGAGGCTTGGTGTTCCAGAATTAAGACCCGGTGCTGAAAATTAAGGAAACAATGTCTTTGTACTATTATAGTAAAAGGCTTAATATGGGCTTTGAGATCAATGAAGTAAAGGACACTGTCTCTTTTATTTTGCTTGGCAAAAGTCCAGGTATAAAAGACTTAAGTGGATATAGGGTCAATATCACTGGAAACTCTTAAGTGATCTCTCTTAAAACTCTAAAGGAGTAGTAAAATAATACATATTTGAACTACCAGATCTGTTAGCATCACTTTTTTTTTTTTTTTTTTTAGTTTGAAATCTCTATTTGCGGCACTTGCCCATGACGAGAAAGGTGTGCTGAAGTTCCCAGGTTAATATATACTTAGGTCAAGTATGTTTGTGAAATGGCCTTAGGCTGAATAGTCAATTGTCAACCGTGGTTCTTCCCAAAATTAACTGAATTGTAGCTTACACTGACCTAAACAGATGTTGCTGTGAATATGAATCACACATAATATGAAGGAGTTTTACTCGATTTAGACCCAGATGTTGGGATTCATCTAACTTAAGGTAGTATATGAAAATTAGTTCCTAAATCTGTTTTAATCACCTGAAGTTCACTTTGTTGTCAATGCAGATGAATATCTAAGGTAAATGAGATGTGAGAATGACATTCTAGGTGCGCTTATTTCTCTCTGATTATAAAGGAAAGTAGCATTAACTAGCTTAAAATCAGGTATCTGGCTTTCAGACCTATAGTGTTCGCTGAAATTAATCCCAGAATTTTAAAACACAGTCTGGTTCTACAAAAGCTGTTTTCTATATTCTTTGTTGTCTAATCTGTATTTTCACAGCATAGTCTTCAGGTTTCATCAATATACCTATATTTCTTATACAAGCCATAAGTAATGGCTTCATAAGGAGGTTCAAGGAAGCTGATACAATGTAGGTTATATGTTCAATCTTGTCCCCATCTCAGGTGCGCATACAGGACTGAGGTAAACAGAAATGCTTGTTCCATAAGTATTATCTTGATGCTTGGCACCTGAAAATGAACACAGAGTAGATTTTATTTATTTATTTTTAATTCAGCAACTAATACATTAAATCAACGTTCTATTTTTTATTTGAAGAATGTACATCTTGCACCTTGCAGAGTTGGTAGATTGTAAACTATTGCAGATGCAGAAAAACTTTTAAAAAAATCTGTGACAGTAAAATATGTTTGGTATTCTCCTGGCCAAAGGAAAATTAGGCTCTAGTCTGGTGGTTGAGGGCATTCATATGTAAGAAGAGACCCGGGTTGCATTCCCTCTTTTGATGATTGTTTGTGTATTAGATATTAAGCATTTGCTCATGTCAAAGCTGAAATTGGATTGTCTGTTTCTCTGGAAAGTGCCCTGATCATGGTGCTACACTCACACAATAAAATACTCACATAATGAAATACTTCCTTTTTCACTGGTGAATATGTTGTTGCTCCAAACAGTGAAACAGTTTCAACAGAAGGGATTATAAGGAAACCTTACAATGGAAGGCAATAAAAAGAGTAAGAATCTCCACAGGTGTTTAAAAAGTCTGGGCAAGTGTTTTGATTAATTTCCTAGAAAACAGTTTATAGAGAGAAGAGGAGGTAGACCTCACATTCTTTATTCTTTATCATGAGGACAGCTGTAACTAGCATGGAAGTGACCAAGCAGTGCCACCGCTACTGGCATTCCATGGGAAAGGGATGCTGCTCAAGGAAAATGCTTTTAAGACATTGGAGAGGCTTCCCTGCAGTATGGGAACTATTTGCCAAAGATCATAAGGAGAAAAGGGATGAGGAAAAAACCTGCAGTCAACTCTCATTCAGATCACTAGTTCATGTGGACACCATTCTCAGCTGCCTTATCCTTCACATATTGCATAGAAGGCATATATATCTCATGACTGGCTTCTGCTGCGAAGCAGCAACTGGGTTTGTTATGTTCTAGGCACTTTCCTGAAATTATGACAGTGTCAAAAAAGACACTGGAAGCCAAGGGATTACTTTCTGAAACTGCTTTGAACTGACTACTAATTAGTGTTTTGTTTGATAGCCCTTTCATAGCTGGATACAGCTGAATGAAAATAAACCACAAAGGGAGCTTATTTTTGCTTATCATTAATTTTTACTTAGTTTTATAGACACTTGTGAGATACTGCAGTAATTGTAATTTGTCACATACTGTAAATTGATTTAGTAAGTTTATTCATTTCAGTAGTCTTTTTGTTACTTCTCATAAGTCTAATCAAATGAATACATTTTGTAGTGTGTTGTATCATGTGACACTGCTAAAACTAATCTGACAAACTTGTATTTTATTACAATATTAGATATCACTAAAGTTTACAACACAGGGTGAGATAAATTTTCCAATGCCTTGAGGGTATTTTCCATGTAATAGAGAAGCAGGGCTCTGAGATGACATGTTTAGATGTTGAAAATAAAAGCCAGTGCTCCTGCAACATATAAATGAAAAATAATTACTACACTTCACAGAATAAGTGATTAGAATTCTCTCTTTTGCTTTAATATCTATATTCATAAACTAGATTATAGCATATGTGAATGCTTCTCAGTTCCTGGGTCCTGTCACCTGCCCCAGCTGCATCCCAAATCCATATCAGGTCAAAAACAAGGTATACACATACTGAAGTAGTACTGAAAACTTCTCAGTAGTACTGAAAACTGAGGTGTATGGGCCAGAAGAAAATATATGTTCAAACCATCCTGAAGGGCCAGAACCTGGGAAAGCCGCTATATTTTAGGAAGAAAGTTTTGATTGTCTTAAAGATTCATCCATTTAGCTAGCAGTAGGGGGGTTGTTTGTTTGTTTGTTTGTTTTCATGAGAAATACAGCCCAGCCTTTGCTTCTCTCCCTATGTGATTAAAACCATTTTCTTCTTAACTGATGTTCGAAGCACCTCTTTTCTCAGCAACCTAAAGAATTAATGTTTTGATGATAACCTTTGCTGACAGTTTAGCTACTGTTTTGTTTTAGATTTCAGGCACTTAAAGATGTCTCACTGTCAACAGATTATTATTTTTTTTAATTGCTTTTACCTATAAGCTAATCTACTTAATCATGTTTTAGTGACCTAAGTACAGTTTTCTCCTAGGCATCAGTTCACCTTCACCAATAGAAAAAGCTTGCTTTCACGTTGACTAGGATCTTAGGACATGTTAATGCTAGCTCTCTGACAGGATCTAACAATAACACTTCTGAGTGAAGCAGTTCCACTCCGCAGGGTAGGCTCTTATCATCTTGAATGTGTGATCAACCATGACTCCGGAATTTCAATGAGGAAATAGACTTTCACAGAGCTATGTGAGGGGCTAGCCCTGGCTATGCGGGATGAAAACCTTCAGTTCAAAGAACCTGTGCTTGTGCAGAAATGGGTCATTCTTCTCAACTGTACTGCAATGTTGGCAGTACAGTCAGCTGTCAAATTGCTGCGGTAGTAGGTTTGCAATGTGACTCTTTAAGTGGTTTCTACATAGATACTGACATTATGAGCATTTGTGGAACTACAGCCTGCTTTCAGAAAATGGGGGTCTCAAACTATCAGTCACTAGTTGCACATTTGTACTTAGTTTTCCTCTGTCAAATAGATGCATGTCTGCCAAGGTATAGGGATAGATCTCACTGATACGGTAAGCCCTGGCAGATGTAAAAGTGTTACAGAACTACTTTTTTAAAAAGTGGTAAATAGCATATAAATAATTTGGGCCTGCAATGCACAATAGATAAAGAAAAATATATTAGAAGGACAGACCCAGGGCAATAGCTTTTGGTAGGCTTCAAAGCCACTGATTATCTTTATTTGTATAATATCTTTATTAACAGAATATTTTCTGGTTTTTTGGCATGGAATCCTTTTAACTATAAAGCTGTGTTCATCTGTTTTGACTCATGAGGTATCAGATTATATATATCAGATTATATATATATATATTTCTAATTGAATAGGTTTTATCTGGTAGTGTAATAAATTTTGGTGTAATTACAGTTACTCAGTTCCTTGAAGGTGGGCATCAACTACATATAGTAAGCCACTAAACAAATAGTATCTGAAAATAGCACGGTCAGACCAGCTGCTTCTTAAATTAAAACATTTGCTTTTTAAGCCTAAAGAAAAGCATAGAACTGTAGGGAAAACCTATCAAGCATTCAAAGAAAGTTCCACAAAAACAGGATGACATCTATTGTTTGCTAAGCTCATGTTTATTCTCCTTTTTCCCTAGTATGTATGTAGAGATTTCAGGTAGGATCTGTGTCTTACTCCCTCCACTGCTTCTTTTCAAACCCTGGAATTACCTGTCTCCCAAAGCTGAATTTCCAGTCCCTGAGCAGTCTTTAGCAAGCACAAGCACACAGTAGAACACAGGTACAAATGAAGTGTTCATATGGAGCTGCAGCAAACAGCTCATGACTGCCAGCTCTTCTCTCACGCCTCACATTATCTGGACCTCTCTAATTCTCTTCCTTCATTTACAGACAGTGATGTAGCTTTATTGAGCATATAAGTGTGTTTTTTTTTTTTTCTTTCTGATTTTTATTAAATGAGTCTGACAACAGCACAAGATATGTCAAATATAAACATCTATCAAATTACTGATGTAAACAACCAGATTTGGTCCACCACTTAGTTTGATCAACCTGAAATCCTGTTATACTAAGAAGATTTCCTAGGAGTGTGGAAAAAAGCAAAAAACTTTGATGAATAAATGAAGTCAGTATTGGGTAATTGATAGTTACAATTGCTACTTATGCTATCCCTTTGTGTCAAACCAGAATAAATTTCTTGTGAAAGGTCAGAAGGCAACCAGATGAAATCAATTTACATGAACAAGGAGCCTGATAAGGTTAAGAGGACTTGCAGAAATCTGTAATTTTCCAAGAGAAAAATTTTTTTGAAATCATCTAAGAAAGATAACAACCATTTGATGATTGTAGCAGAGAATTGTCTTTAGAGTAGGGGGGAAGTTCTACCTCTTTTTGGTTTTGTTGTAAACAAAATCACTAGAAATGTATAAAAATGTATAACTACTAAACATATTTTGTAAATCTGTAAGTTTGAATTTTCCTTGAAATGTCATAGTTTAAAATAATTTCAAAAAAAAAATTAAGATCAGAAGGCAATATTATTGTTAGTCATTACATGAAATTAGTATGATACTGACTGAATTGGGACAGCACTTAAACACGGGTAACTGTGGCATAATCTGTCCTTAAATTTCATCCCCTCAAAAAAAAAAAAAAAGTTATATATACGCATATATATGGAGTATATATAATCATGGAGTTCATAGTGCTTTGGAATGACTTATTTGGAGAATTAAATAATAGCGAGATGAGATTGTGCTTAATACTCTGTTCAGAAAAAGAATGACTCATCCATCCATTTGCTCCATGAGTGAACTGAGCTTTGCAATAGTAGGGACTAATACAGCACAGCTCCTGAAATAAAGCAAATCCATTTGCTTTGGCACAAATGGCAAATAAATTCTATCATTATGAGCAGATTTAACAACATTTTCTGAGCTTTTAACATTTTTGTTTTTATTACTTTATAACTGAAGCTGGTCAGAAACAGAAAACATTTTTTCACAAACTTGCTCAATGTTTGTCTGCTTTTTAAACTTCCTCTCCTTGAAGTTTCCTGACCTACTCTATTTATTATGCATATCTCTAAGAGACCCATTACCAGTAGTACTAAATAGTGACAACTTCTTCAAAAAACCTGCTGGGAGCATTAAATGACTTTGCTAATGGAGAGAAGCAAGGAAAAGATGGGAAATTTGCTAAAAGTTTTGAAACTACGTATGACTTGAAAGTTATAAGATTTGAGTTCATATTGATTTTTCTAAGCTGTACATCTTAAGGGTGACAATGCTATTTAAAATATACTGATACACCTTGATCTTTTCCTTCTGTGTGTGAAAAAGAGGATGGCAAAAGTCTTTCATGCATGAAATTCTATGTAGTCCGTAAGAAATCCATTTCTGAAATGGACTAAAGAAAAGGGATGGGAAGAACTGGACTCGAGAACTGGAGCAGATCATGCTTAATGTGTACTAAGAATATTTTAGGACTGGAAGTGCTCCTAATTACAAAGAGAAACTAGGAATTTAAAAACATTTTTATAGAGGGCTTGCTCTCTAAGGACAGGTGACTTAGACAGTACATTGCTTTTTATAACTCCGAACTGAAAATGTCTGTATTGACCATTACCCATTTGAAAATTGCATTCAGATATACTCAATTTTCATCAAGAAATAGTGAAATATGGTGAAACTTACAATATTTTACCATGGTTACAGTTAATAAAATGCTAATTTGATGTTTAAATAATTATCTGGCTCTTACACACCTTCTCTTTTATGTTACTACAAGCCTTAAAATCATTCAGTGAATTTTCCAGAAAATGTTTTTGCTATCATCCTATAAGATTGAAATGTGTGTGGTGTATTGATTCTATTATTTCCTTGAAAATAGATAAATCTTTACAAATAGGTTGAGTACCATTTCACAGCCATCTGCTGAACTAGAATATACATTGTTAAAAGAAAGTATTTACTGTCTAATTTGTTTGTCTATTTGTTTGACAATGGTGGTAAGACTTCCATTTAATTCTAAATTAGACGCCTAACTGGTGCCTACATTTTAGGTGTCTACTGAAATTTCTGCCTAAAAATATTTCTTTCTATAGTAAATAGAGAGATTTAGGTTCCTTTGAAGCTCCAAAGCTCCTCTCTTTCAAGGTCCTGGAGGATAGTTACTTCCAACCCCATCTTTAAAAAGTAGTACTTTTTAAAAACTCATGAGTTGCTGGTATTGAATTCTCTGGATGGATATATAATGAACAGTGACATGTTTATACTTACAAGTATGTACATTAATAAAGATGTTGTATAGTGTCAAACCCTTCCTCATGTCAGGTTTCATTTTAAACAAAATTTCTATGTTATTTGACTATTGTTAAAGAGTTAGTTGAACTCTTTATGAACTTTTAACTTTAAGAAATTTCTTGAAACTTGTTTAGTGAAGATTTTTTTTTTAATTCAGGTTAATTGATGATTTGCATGTTCTGTAGTTTTATATATTTGTTTTTAAGACTGCCAGATGGATGTCATACACAGATGATTTATCTGGGATTTTCTTTGTGCATGTCTACACTTTGGTAAGTAAGAGGCAATTGGCTAAACTCCATGGCTGTATGATGTAAATAAGCATGTGTTAAATCATATGCTGGATTTGCTCCATATCAGTTGTTGCTACACTGCAATAGACCAATGGATTAATAAAGCATAACTTTTTCTTGTTACCTGGATGCGAGCTTTAAGTACCTGATCAATCAACTGTTCGAGTTCAGGTAGGTGTGATCATTGGAGGTCACAAAGGAAACAAAATTAACAAAATCAAGCTATTAATTCATCAACTACAGATAAATATTCTCTGAAAAAAAATATTAAAGGTCCGTTCCCCGCCCCCCCCCCCAAATGGATAAAAAGCTATAAATGTATTGGGAAAAATAAAATAAAATTATATTGTATTATTAGCATTCTTCTATACATGCCTACAAGGCTCCCTTTCTTTGCTTTCTGCTTCTGATGAGATTTCACTTTCCAAATGAAATTGTAAAAGTAGCTTGTTTTATTCAGTCTACAATGTCTCATGCACAATTTATTTTAATTATTTCTAGTATGTATCATTTTTATCCTCTAAACAATTCTATTCAGACTTGCGTATAATATTTTCTTGCGGTATTTGTAGATTTTCTTACATTTTAAACAAAACAGATTCCTCTTTTTTTTTTCTCAGAAAAAAAAACTTAATTTTGGTTTGAATGTGGTCTGCCTTTCTACTTCTATATGCCTGACATAGAACATATTTTATGAGAATATATATTATATATAATATATATTATATATTATATTACATCAGAAAATCACTTACATTTTTGGCAAAGATTTATTTTTTCCTTTCATCATCTGTTATAATGACAGATTCCTCTGGCCACTTTGTTGTCATATACTACTGAAATCAGCTGGAATTCATTTGCACTAATGTTACGTACAAGCTAGATGTTTAGGTTTAATCTAGTTACTGACTTGGTATCCAGTGGAGAGAAATCAGACTTTGCAAAGGATGACTCATCTCATCCAAAGATAGGTACCTGCAAGTCAGATTAATAAACTACTGGAAGAAACTATTTCATTCCACTGACTCTAAAGGGTGTTTATAGTGACTGCAGGGGACTTAAATGTCTGAATTTTACAGGTTTTTCTAATCAGCTTCTTTTTACCTCAGTTTCTACATCTGTTGTTGTTTTTATTGTTGTTATTATTTGTTTAAGAATAATACTTACATACAAATAAGCCTATGATAGCCTTTGTTTTTTTACAGGTAAAATGAGTTTGTTTTCCAAAAGTCTTGTTTAATGGAATAATGGTATCCTGCCATTATTTTGTGCATTAACAAAAAGTTTCCTAGCCGTCATTTTAAGTTCTTCTGGAATTCCTTGGCATTCTTTGAACACACAGAAGGAATTAGACTTGTACAAAGAAACATTTTTTTCTAACTGCACTGCCATCTTGAAACAAGTAAGAAATAGTTGAGATTTAGGTGTCAAAATAGTAAGATGAAAAATTCATCATATGACAATATAGATTTACATGTGCGAGTCACTGTTTTTCCATAATAAGCCCTCAGTAGGTATTGCATTGGTATAGTTATCCTTCAAAAGAGAAATTTGTACTGAAGGGGGATTTACATACCAGGAAAGGATGTCACAAACAATAAACAGTAAGGGAGAAAGTAAAAGAAATATACAAAAAGAACCATTTTGCATCATGTGAAAAGGAAAATTAAAAAGAAATGTAATCAGAGGTTTTATATGAAAAGTGACTTCTAAATCTTGGAGGGAAGGGTGAAAGTGGAATTCAAACATCTATTACTTATTTATTGTAGTAAGATTAAAGGAAACTGATGGAGATTGTGCTGTGATCATGGAAAAGATTTTCATGAATGTCCTTGAGCTACCTGCAATGGATAAGCTGTAATGTAAAGGTTAGAAGGAACAGCAGAGATAAAACTTCAAATATGAGCAAGCAAAATATAAGATGTAGTGATTATCTACATGTGGGAAGGAGAAATTGGTAGTTATGTCACAGATCCACAACTTCTCTGCAAGTTTTGGTAGCATCACAAAGACGAAAAAAGAGAGCATTCTAGACTGCATTTTTTTTTTCCAGTCCTTTTCTGTTTAAGCATTTTCTTCTGTCTTCATCTGCTATTTTATGAATGGAGATATCCCAACTCTGGTGAAATTATGATCATTCTTCCGAATTCAATCAACTGTGTGTTGGACCGTCAACCTGAGCCTTTTGTTGCACACAGTGCTAGTCTGAAGGAGATCTACAGTGAACTTGTTAATGCATGTTTCCTTTTAGAAGTACAACATGTGAACCTGTTGTCAGCAGGAGCTACAAGGTTGATCTCTGTGGGAAGAGGCTGGGGCTGCCCTGTGGTGGGCACAGCTGTTTCCAGATGGACCTACCACTGGACAAAGCCCAGTGCACCATCCCAGTGTTCTTACATGGAAATCAGCTTTGCATTAACAGCCTATGTGTCAATGTGCCCCATAACAAACCAGTGATGCTACATCGTCCCAAGATTAGTATCCACAGGCCACGGTGCAGAGATCAGACGGAGCCTGGATATAGAATTTTATCCTAAGAAGGAGTTAAAGTCAAGAGACATTCCCTCCATCTTGTATATGTATTGTTGCTTCTTTGTTCCTTATATCATCAATTACAATTCCACTTTAAGAAAAGGATGTGGTTAGATGACAGGATGAAACAGCTGACAGGAAAAATTTCCTAGGTTTTTAAACCTGATCTAGAGTCAGTTCAGGAACAAGATAACCTTTAATCTTACCTAAAACAGGTGAAACAGAGAAGAAATTTGAAAACAAATGGAATATCTGAAATGGAAAATTCTTGACAAATTTGATCTTTGGTGCATAAGGTCCTATGTGTACTCACATGCCATAAACAAATGTGTTCATCTAAATTAATATAGTGGCTTAAATGTGGTGTGTTAAAAGGGTAAGTCATTGTCACTGTGTTCATGCTGGCTCTCCTTTCTACTGTATATTCTCAACAGTCTTCATATTTTTTAAAATAAACCTTTGGAAAGTTTGGAGATCTTCCCCCAGTTGTTTGCTTCCACTGCCTTTTGACTTCAGTGCTACATGATAATACCCAGCAGGTATATTTAGTTGTCATTGACAAAAATCCCTAGTGACATATTTAGTATATATAGTTGGCACTGGTAAAAATACACAGTGATTTACCTAGTCAGTTACTTGTTCTATTTTCAAATAATTTATAATCTGGTACGCTCTGATCCACTTAATTATCAGACTTAGTAATAAAATACATTACAGATAAACTTTAATTCGGCTTGACACTTCAAATGAAAAAGTTGTAAAATGTGTCTTTGGTTTTTAGTAGCTATGAAAAAAATTGATCTCCAACTAGCAGTATAGTCATGCTTGAGGTCTATATTTCCTGACTGACAGATTTTATTTTATTTTATTTTATTTTTTAATGAGGTCTAAAGTAAAATTCAGAAAAGCATCTCAACGGTTTTGCAGCCTAAGTGTCACTGAAAGTCAGTTTATACCTTTTGAAAACTGAACTTAGACAAAACTTGTCTCTGTACTTGGCTCTAAAAAGATCTGCATGCAAACCTGCTCTCTACTTGTTTGACCTGAAAAAAATAAATAAATAAATAAATAAATAAATAAATAGTTTGATGAATGTAGCACTTCCCACTGCTTAATAAACTTCAAGGTGTTTAAATCAAAGCTTCCAGTAATGGAAGGAAGTTAAGTACAATTAAGCAGAATAAAGCAACACTATTCTCCTAATACTCCAGATGGAAAGCCCTCAAGCTTTTTTTCTGTATACATGACCATATGGTAAGTTTTGAAGGCTAGCAGATCAGGATGGCTTCTGAATCAGGATGGTTTAAAGTAGTCTCGAAGATACTTTTAGAGAATACACCTATCACCAGTCTTCTGTCTTTTTGAACAGAAGGGCACCAGCCTGAATTATTCTGATGGAAAGAACTGCATAAGTATTCTTTGAAGACATAAGTGATCTCTCAAGTAAGATAGTTCAGAACTGCATTTCTTGCTCAACTGTTAACCAGGAAAGAAGAACTATTCATGCAGTAAATTGGATTAGGGTAAATTATTAACAAAATATCTTAGCTTGTCTTTATTTTATATGTTTAATTTTTTTTAAAGGATGACTTATGCCTTCCCTTTATGCCCACACCCAATTTGTAGAAAACCTGTCTGCCAATTAAATCATTGAGTTCTGTTATCAGTCTTCCTTGCTTCTGAAGTGTTTGACAAGTTTCCTGAAATCAAAATTTTCCTTCTCTTTCTTGGCAGGGCATTTAGTTCTAAGGCATTTATTTATTTATTTATTTTTCTGACATGAAAATATGATAGCATAGTAGCACTTCAGTTGCTGACATTCTCCATACATTCTTGAAAAGATGTATAGTCAATCAACTGTACTGCACATGGAGTAGAAATTGTGTAAAGATTGCCTACAGTTACACTGGATTTTGAAAATTTTACAGACCAAATTTCTTTACAATTGTTGTACAATGTCTTCAAAACCTTGTGGATAAATTTATAGACTGTTTTTTCATCGGGAAAAAATAAAATTAACTGAAAAAGAAAATTCAAAGCAGCATAACAAAAAATATCTTGAGACAAAGAGCAGTGGGTAATACAAGAAGTCTGAGCATATTATTGTAGCAGCTATTAATTTATTTTGAATAAATGGTAGTTTAGTAGCCTTAGTCTAAGAAAGAATTTTACATGGTCATTGAACATAATGCAACACGTTGTGGCAATAGACTTTGTTCTTGAGGTTCTTGAAGTTTTAACAGTTTGAGATCAGTTAAGCATCTTTTGTTTTCTCTCAAAATCATGATACTAAATTTTCTGTTGGGGGAAAATCTTGAACAAATATAGCCAATAGTAAATGTATACTTAAAGCTAATTAAAAATAATTAAATTGTCTAAGTAAAAACAATTTTATTTACTCCAACTGTAGACGTTTTAGTTGCACAATAGCTTTAATTCTGCGTCGCTGTGGGAGGTGCAGAGAGCTACTCCTGGAGGTGCAGGATGGCATTCGCTGGCAGAGATAGTCCCTTCCCCTCAGGACCGCCGGTGTCCTGCGCTGTCTCCAGCTGTGCACAGCAGCCGCGGGCAGACATTTCCAGTGCGCTGCTTAAGCAGCCGTGCCTGCTTGCTGATGCTCTGATCACATCCTCAGGGGAGATGCTGTCTCGCAGCTCCAGCACAGGCATGCTGCCGAGGCCGCACCCCATTAGCAGGGCACCTCCCCGGTCCCCGCAGAGTGGCGGGGGGCCGGGGAACACGGGGAGAGAGACAGAGATCGGTGAAGCCGCTCCGTGCCCGGCGGGGCGGGAGGCCAGGGGGCAGCGCCGGCGCCTTGGGCCGGCCGCGATTTCGGCACCACAGACTGTGTCGGACGCGGCTTCAACACCACGGACAGCGCCCGTCCGGGTGTTTCAGCACCACGGACAACGCACGGGTTCAGCACCGCGAAGAGTACCGGGGGTTCAGCACCGCGGACAGCGCCCGCCCGGTTGGGTATGGGCGCCGCGTTCCGTCGAGACATGCGGACACGGGCAGATGGACAGCCACAGCCACGCAGACACACGCTCATAACGCGCACGCATAGGCACAGCCACGCACGGCCACCCACACGGCCGACACACGGCCACAGCCGCCGGCACCCGCTGGCACGCCGGCGGAGACACGGGGACACGACCCACGCGGGCGTGCAAAGCCCCAGAGCCCCCCACGCAGCCGCAGGTGTGCCCACGCCGTGACACAGGGGCGCACGGCTGTCTCTCCCGCACAGACACAACATCCTCGCGCACGCACTCGCACCTCCACCGCAGTACACGTGCTCGTGCTCCCGCGGGCACCCCCGGGAAGCAGGGCCACAGACACAGCGGCGCGGCCAAGACACACGCACACGCAGTGGCACACGCACGCACGCACACACACATACCCCACATGCTCCCGCAGGCTCCCACGGCCACGCACGGCCACTCGACCACACGCACACATACACACACATACACACGCACACACACACACCCATACACACGCACACATACACACGCACACACACACGCGCACACACCCATACGCACACACATACACACACGGCCGCACACCCAGCCCCGCGCCCTCCTCCCCGGCGCCCCTCCCACCCCCGGCGCCAGCCAATAGCGGCGCCGATCTGCCCCGCGGGGCCCCGCCCCCCAGAGGGCTCCCCCACCAATAGCAGCGCCGCGGGGCGGGGAGCCCGCCTCGCCCCGCCTCCCTAGTTAAGGCGGCCGGGGGGAGCGGGTCGCTCACTGGCGGGCGGGGAGGAGGAGGAGGAGGAGGAGGACGAAGAAGGTGGGGGGGGGACGGGTGGGAACGAGCAGTGCGAGCCGCACGGAGCCCGGCACCCGTACGGCCCCCGCCCCCCGCGCAGCGAAGGGGGGAGGCGGCGCCGGGGGGGCCGAGGGCAGCGCCCCGCCGCGGGAGGGGGCGGCCGGGGCTGCGCTGCGCTGCGCACCTGCGGGGCGCCGAGCGGGGCGGGCGAGGAGGAGGAAGAGGAGGAGGAGGCGGCGGTGGCCGGAGGCGCGGAGCCAGCCGGCGGCCGCGCAGCCCGCCCCCGGCTTGGCCAGCCGGCGCGGCCCCGAGGAGATGGAGCAGGAGAAGTACCTGCCCGAGCTGATGGCAGAGAAGGACAGCCTGGATCCCTCCTTTGTTCACGCTATGCGCCTGCTGGCCGACGGTAAGGCTCCGCTGCCGCCCGACGCGGCCCAACGCCCCCTATCCTATCCCATCCCCTCCCAATCCCATCCCATCCCCGGGGGGTTCCCGCGGAGCCTCCCCGCTGGGAGCAGCGACCTGCGGTTCCCCTGGTGGGGCTGGGCAGGCAGGGCTTGGGGGGCTCCGGTTGCGTTTTGGGGCTCCTCTTTCTCGGAGAGCTCGTCGCGGCTCGTTCCCCGGGCTCAAGGAACGAGGCTGTGGTGCTGCTGGCGCTACTGAGCCCCTAACAGGGCGCTGTGATGGGCGCTGGTGGCATGTGGCTCATCAGTTTCGCAGCACGGTTTCGCCCAGGACGTGATGATCTTGGTTTGGATTCGTGTTGTGATCTGGGATATGCCGCTTGTAGCGTTTGGCTCTGCACTCTAGTTAATTCTGTTCACCTCACTTTGGTCGAACTGGTTCAGGGGATCTTCAGAAAGTTTGCAGTTTCGTGGGTTTTTAGACAACTGCTCAGTGTAGTTATTGAATGTAGGCCTCGTAGTACAGTGCCTCAACTTCCCCAGAAGCGTAACCCAGTGGGTTCCCCTTGCACTTCTCTGTTTCTTCTGAGGCCCCCAGTATTCATTTAAAAAATCCCTGTTAAATCTGGAAAAGAAGTGACAAAGGATGATGCATTAAGCAAGACAAGCTGTTGAGCCCTTAGATGAGATCAAGGCAAGAAACCTATGGGTAGGCCCTTGAGGGAGTCACAAATTCAAATCACCTCACAGTCAGGGGAAGTGAATGACTTCCAAAGTTCTGTTACATTTTAGGGACAATCAAACTATTTAAAACTTATTATGCTGGCAGTAAATGTCCTTCCCTGTGTCAGCAGTCTGTGAATTGTCTTCCTTAAATACCTGTTTTATTGATTGTGAATGAATGTACTGAGCCCAGGTTTTATTGGAGTGCCCCTGTTTGATAGCTCAGAAATTCAGGGTGAACAAATACACGTTCTGTGCACCTTTTTAATAACTATCTTGCTGCTGAAGTGACAGATGTATTATTTTTTATGGTTGTTTTTCTAATAAAACTACAAGAAACATAAAAGTCTGTATTTCCTATAGGGGTGTAGTTTTTGCACCTTGCAGTTTAGTCTTTTCCCAGAGGGGGGAGGTATCTGCTGAGTGTATGCATGCGAAAGATAGAAAATGCATGAAGGACATCATTGAAAGTGTGCAAAGTAAAGTTTTTAAAATAAACATGATCAAAATGGGTATTTCTAGGAGTCAAACCCATGCAGAAAATGTATTTTGGGCAAATGTGAGTTTGAATAAAAGATTAATCTTCTCTTTTCCTCTTAAAATAACGAGGACTAGGTATATGTGGATTTTCAAAAGATGAAGGTGAGCTGTCTGTGGAAGCTGTAGGGAATGCTAATGTGAAATTCACACCAGATACCTGGCATTATCCTTCAAAACACCATCTGTCAAGCTTTCTAGAGATTCATTTTAGAGTCTAAGGTATGATAGCTATTGAAACAGTTTCACTAAAGTAAGAGTATAACTAGTTAAGGAAACAAGAGTGAATGCACTAGATGCTGCTGGGTATAAATAGAAAATGCATGGAACCAGCAGATTTTTTTTGGTGCCAGAAAATGAGTGCAAGGATCTCTGTAATACTGTATTTCTAGGATGTCTTAGCAATGAAGTGATGCTTCCGGGCTCTGGGCTTCTATTCTTTAAAAAATAATATGTGAGCTGTTACATCACAATTGCAACCAGGTGTTGCTTTTGTGGCATACTAAGCTGTCATGATTGCCAGTAGATTTTGTATAAAATGTGTAAGTGTAGCTTTGAAGGTTTTGGCTTCAGAGCTGAGAGCCTCAAGCTTTCACTCTGGCTTGAAGTGCTGTGATTTTTCATGTCAGCAGCTAGAACCTGGAGTTGAGAGGATTCATGCTGCTATGTGAAAACACAGAAGGGCAAGCAGACATTACAAAAACATGGCTTCAATTATGACACTAGATTTACTTGTAAAGATAAAACCTCACTTTTCTCCCCATTAATTCTTTGCTTCATTATGCCTATTTTAAAAACAACAAATTTCTTACGGTTTTTGATATCTAGATCTGTGTGTCTGTGTTCTGCAGGTTGACCAGTGTCAGATGCCTACTTGAATCAGTAGATATTTACCCCTCACCACTGAAAGATGATGTGTAGAAGTAATTTACGTTAGTCCTTATCTAGGCTAGAGCCTCCCTTTTGCAATGTACGGTGAAACCCACAGAAAAGGGATGCTTCTCGAGGCAGAGAATGCACATACTTATCAGACAACACAAACAAAGGTGAGAAAAGAGGTATTAGTGCTACTTATGTATAAAGTGTGAATCATAAAACACAACTTCTCTAAAAATCACAGGTGAATTCTGAAAATGAACCCAGCCTCTTAATGACTAAATGAATACCTGAGTCAGAAGACGTTATCCCTCACTGCGCCCCCCCGCCCATTCCCCCTGAGGTCATTACCTGTTTTGTGTAGGAATAGCTCCTAGTATAGTATGATTATTTTATCATTAGAAATGGAAAAGCCATTTAGGTCTTCTATTAGAAGGACGTGTGAATTGTGGATGGATGATGATCGTTTGCCTCTGTGTGCATTAGTTTAAAAAAAACTTTTTGCAAAATGCATTGAGCATTTATATTTATGCTATGATCCAGCCAGCAATAAAACCAAAAGACCTCTTTTAATTGTAACTGGTTGCCAAAACCTAAAGGATAGGCAAATCTTTGCTCTTTGGAGAGGATTTTTCTCTTTTAGTTGTGCTATTCTGTGTACCAGATTGTTTCATGTTTGTGCCTGGAAGAGACAGATGGAAGAATCACACTGTTTTGTGGATAGTTTTAAACAATTTTATTGTAAACTGCTTTTTTTTTTTTTTAAGGTGAGATCATACTGCTTCTAGTGATGGGATCTGTCCTCACATGCTGGATCAGGATAACTACTTGGTCAGATGAAAAATGTCAAAGTGAGAAGAGCATCTTTGAGCAGTACCTCTTGTGCATGAGTTGTGTTTATGTCACAGCACAAACTCGAGATCCAGCCAGATCTCAGAGCTGTTCTAGTGCTACATCCCATTACAGTCCCTAACGAGTGACACTGACATACACTGTTTTTGCATATATGTAAATTATTTTAAATAAAAAGTGTCAGTTAATTGTTTATATATTGCTTGGGACAAGCCAACTTTATATTTGTAATTGTGGCTTTGGAAATCTTGTACCGTATATTATTAAAGCCATATCTTTGTTTTCTTATACAAACACATAGGAGAAAGACCTATTGG
Source organism: Anser cygnoides (assembly GCF_040182565.1). Lineage (NCBI taxonomy): Eukaryota > Metazoa > Chordata > Aves > Anseriformes > Anatidae > Anser > Anser cygnoides. The sequence continues at coordinate 95,373,851 of NC_089875.1, forward strand.
AAAGAGCTAGCCAAAGAAAGATCATCTCTCCCCATGGAAATATCAGCATTACTTGGGTAATGAGGTAGCTAATTTCTCTCTATATAATGACAGTACAATTGACCTCAAATTGTCAGTTGGCATTCTGAAGGCAATGAGAGCCAGGCCTTTAACTCTAAACTTGAGTTAAGTCCCTACATTATTCCATGTGGCATAGCATGAGTTTGTCAAACCTCCAGTCACGTCAGTTAGATTCATATAGCTCAGCTTCATAAAGCTCCCTGTAGGACAGGGCATGATTATTCAAAAGATGTATAATTACTTAACATTTACACCCAGTGAGCATTAGTAATGCCTTTCATACAACAAGGCTGCAACAATTGTTCTAGGTAGCCTGAAAACTGCTGATGTAATGCAAATTCCTTTTGTCTTATGATGAGGATTTCAACTGATATTTTTGCATATGTTGAACTTTTTTTTTTTGGACTTTTGGAGATTAATTTGCTTTTCATATGGGAATGCAGATTTCGTTCATAACCGTGTGTTCCTATTAAAAGCCTTGGGGAAATAATAAGGTCACTACATGAGAGCTATTTGTCTCGGTGATGTAGAAAAATAAGATTGTATCCTTAGCCTAAGATGTGAAAGGCTCTTGGTCAAACCTGTGACCTGCTGAAGTCAGGCCTCTGATACTTTTTAGTTTTCTGTAACAAACTACTTGTGAAAAGATATTTACAAATTTTATTACCTTACTGTCTCTTAAAGTCTTTGAATTCAAATAAGATAAATATAAAATGTTAATGTAAACACATAGATTAATATTAATCTGTAAGCAGTCAGTTTTCTGCTTGTTGTGTTTATTTTTTTCCTGATATTTATATCCAGTGAGAAGAAATCTGTGTTCATAGAATAGTTTGTATTAATCATTGTTTACTTTGCTGTCCCACAAAATGCAATGTGAACGACTGGAAGGTTGACTCAGGAAACGTGCTGATGTTTAGAGCATGTATTTTAGAAATCAGTTTCATTAAAAACTAGATTTCCAGAGCTATTATTTGGATCTTATTCAGTAAAAGGGGATAGCAGGGCAAACTCTAGATGAATACAAAGTACTTATTATTTTGGTAAAGCAGCTGTGTGCTAGGTATCAGAGACTCAATTCAAAACTTACTGAAGTTAATGGGAATCTTTCTGTTGCCATTTATGGGCTAGCTGGCAGTCCTTACACAAATCTGATGTATTGATTGATGCAGCTAATATATATGGAATAATGAAAAAGGATATTCTATCACTACTGCTGACTTTTGAAATGAATGTATGTTTCAGTCTTTAAATGTTTTTTTAAAAGGTAAATTGTTGTTTTACTGTAGTATGACAGCATGGTGTGCGTTCATAATCTTAAGGAAATGGTCTGGGCTTTCAGAATGCAATGTAGATAAGTCCCAGGGGATAACTGGTTTTAGCAAAAACAAAATAGTATAAAATATTAGACTGAGTAAATTATCCTTGCAGAGATCTGAAGCAGTTTAGGACCATTTGATCTGTGATCTTAGAAAGCACATCCTTTGAAACACAGTAAATTTCTTTACAAAGAAGGAACTATATAAATGCAATAACTGAAGGCTAGATTCTGATACCCTTATGAGAGAAGTAGTGCTTCACTCTTTAAATGGTGCTATTTGAATCAGTGGAGCCGCTTAAGGTGTGATTCAGTGTGGGAAGCAGAATTTAGTACCAACTGTTTAAGAGAAGGTCAAAGGCATTTTCTGAGACTGAGGCTTATCTGGATAGCCATAGCCTCAGCAACATTCCAGAATGCACTGTTTTTTGGCAGCATGAATGTTTTACTCAGAAGGAGAAGAGAGATTTTATTTGTTATGGGAATTCCTTTAGTATATTTATTTCATTCTCTAGCTCTCCTTGGTGTATTAATTTGGGGAACACTTACCACAATTGTCCATTTCTCTTCCTTTGTGCATCAAAATAGATATTTTTAAGCTGAAGAAACTCAGAAATTGATATAAGCAGCTGGTACCAAGAGAAGGAGGAATAGCTAATTATATAGCTGAATAGAAAATGAACTGTTAACTTCCTAAGCATTTAATACCTGCATAATATGTGGAATAGTGGCCATCTGTAACCAGGAGGTGGCATGGTTGGGCTCCACATACCAAAATAGAGCTTCATGTCCCAGCACCTCCTGGGAAAGGGCCAGTCTGGCCCATCAGGTACATCCTGTTCTTGTGCACTGGATGTGTGCTTCTCTTGTTTCAGCGATATGCAGACAACATATACTGATGACCAGATTTGCTATAACAGGCTAGTTGCCTACAGAATCTGATAGGTTCAATAGTGACCAGTGCATAAGACTCCTGAGAAAGGCTAAAACATGTACATAAAAATAATATGTCTACCTAGCCCACTAAGCGATGCAGGAAGAGTAAAATATCTTTCACGATATCTGCTGAGAGACAGGTTTCAGGCTCAGTATGTTGGGTCTTATTTCAGAATGCATAAATATTGCTGTTGCTGGGTAGTTCCTGTACAATGCTTGGTAAAGTAGGAGCGCATCATGCTTTCCTGTGCCTGGCAGCTGTACCTTAGGCTGAAGGCACTGCCCTGATGAAGCAATGTTTCCTTGACCTGCAGGGTCACTGCAGTAATCCTGCATTTCAGTACAGGGTGAGTGTGCATTTTTTTTTTAAAAGGCAATTTTTAACTGTTTCAGTTCAAATCTCTTTTCAACAAGCTACTGAATTTGAAGAAAAAGTCAGTGTCCTCACAGCTGACCTTAGTATATATATTTCTCTTACTTACTCTTGATAAAAAGTAAGTAATTAAAAATGTTTTTCTTGGGGATTAATAAAGTATGTGTAATAGAAGTTGTTTTGTGGACTGATCCTGCCAAAGCAGTATGAAGGTATGTGCTCATCTTTTGTTCACATGACATTTTTCAGCCCTTGGATGGGTGTTGTGGCTTAGAGCTCCATAACAGAATAGGTGAGGATGTGGACAGTTTATAAAATGGAATAAACTTTAATGGTGCTTTAATGGAGCTACAGTACAGTCTTTGGCATATAATCAAATAAGAACTGTGGAGGACCAGACAACTAAAGAACCTTGACACAGGGGTAGAAGTCTGAGGTGCATAGTAGATGGAGATTTGATGTTTTTTCCTCGTACTATGTACCTCCAATGAATACCCTTTAAAACTTTCACCTGGAAGCTGAAAACTAATACTGAGAGATCTTTGAGGTCTCTGAATGAAAGTAACTGCATAAGAAATGTGTATTCTTATTACTTATGAAATTATTCTTTTTAAATCATCAGACAAAAATAATCCTGGTTATTACAGTCTTCCATAAATTCTGTCATATTTTAATTAGAATCCTGATGGAACTGAGTACAGCTGCTTCCTTATCCTAGAAAGGTGTCCATAGTGGAACTAATAAAAGCCATGAGGATAAATTATCTAAGCCTTCCGGTAAATTAAGCCAAAAAAAATCTCCTAGAATAATATGTCTGTTCTTGATTTCCAAGTTTTGCTGTTAAAATTATGTTTTTCAGTTTGAGTACTGAAAAAATATCAAGAAAAACTCATAGCAATGCTATTCTAGTAATACTGAAGGTAGATCATCTGCATTTAAGTAAGATGATAAAAAGTTTTGAGGGTCATATGTGGATCAGCATGATACAACAAAAGCCGCCATAAAAAAAAACTCAAGTGCTCTGCTTGTAGTGGGCCTTTCAGTTTGTTTTTTCTTGCGTTAACATGATCCAAAACCTAAAAGACAGAGGGCAGGTCACTGCTGCCTTTGAATTTCTATGCACCTGCTGAAGTGTGCATCAATAGAACAAGAAACTGAGGCTAGAATAAAGGTTACACCTAGAGATGTAAAGCTCAAGAGCTTTTGATTTATCCAATAATTTGAATTCTGGAGATTGATGTGGCTATTGGAGAAAATAATACTTTATGCTAGCCTGCAAAAGATTGATTTATAATCTACATTCCTTCTTTTATCTCTGCTTTGAATCAGTAAGGAGAAGAATTCTGCTAGTTCTATTGCAGAAACAGTTTGGATTTGCTAGCTGGTGAAGGCAGCAATGTTATCAGCAAAAAAACCAACAACAATGTAGGGGTCAGAGCTGCTGGTTCATAACTGGTCAACTTCCAAAGAGCAGCACTGGGAATGAGAAGAAAAAATGGCTCCCCTAGGAAATTTGAACACTGGAGAAAGAAAACCAAATCCCACTTTGACAATAACTCCTAGTTTAATGCTTTCAGGATTTCAAATACACACTTTCCAAAGCTTTTTCAAGTGCTTGAAGTTAAAGAACTTGCTATGAAATCAGGGACCCTGTGTATGTTTCAGAAATGGCTTTTTGATGTTGAAGAACTTACTTTCCTTCTTACTTCTTAAAGTGAAGATTTTTACGCTCCATATTTCTGAATATCAGAATGCTTATTTTTCTGATATTTCTGATTGTTTCTGAGCAAATTAATTTCTGGCATTTTCTCTTTAGGATTACAGTAAGTACTTGATGCTGTCTGGGCATTGTGCCACATATTCTCAGTGGTCAGGGAGTGAACTCCGTAGCTGGGAAAGAGTCAGACTTCATATTTCTGAAATACACAGGACTGTGCTAATTTGCTGCAGCTAGGAAGTTGCCATCCCTAACTTACCAATTTGCAGTTAAAACTGATTTTTTTTGCTATCTCTACCAAAATAAGCAGCACCAAACCCTTAAGTGACTTACTGAATTACTTAAATGACTTTATTGGCTCTCAGAGGCTAAATTTAGGACTGATAACATGAAGGAGAATTGCAAGGGCCTTTTCTCCAATGTCTTCAGATAGCTGTTCATCAGAAAAATAGTTAATTTTGGATAAATAATGCTTATTATCCTGGTGTATGCATGGGACTGAAGAACTGTCAATACATTTGCAATTATTTCACTAATATTTGTGTGTAAGCTTCATACTTCAGGCTTTATACTTCAGCTTCATAAGCTTCAGCCTTATTTGAAAGAACTTCCTACTCATACATGCAGATCAGGATAAATATATGAATTGTATATCCATATTACATATTTGTTTTTATGCTCAAAACCACCATTGTAAGGTTGCTGTGCTCAGTTCTGGTATTGCTCGGTCTCTTCTCTGATCCTTCACGCTCATGTTTAACAAGATTGTCCTGTCTCTGTAAATACACTATTTTGGAGTGTCCTGTAATTCACTCTATTTTGTTTGTCGGGGTCCTCCAAATGCTGTATTGCTGCTGTTACTGGGGTGGCTTTGTTTGCTGCAAATGGTAAAGGCACAAACAGATCAGGTTGCAAAATGCTCTAAGAAACTTTTAGTGATTAGTGAAAAAAGAAAGGGATCCCTAAGTAAGCAGGGAATGTCACAAAACAGGTTACATTTTTGTTACCTTTCTTTTTCCAGAAGAACTAAACTTTGAGGTTACCAGGTTATGCAATAGTTTGTATGCACAAACCATCAGTTCCAGTGTTAAAATACCCTTGCTGCCCCAAAGTCTACGAATAATCTGAAATATGTCAGGTACACGGGAATTATGAGTCTAAGCTTTTCCATTGCTGCAAAGATTTTGATGTAATGCTTTTATAATGAGGAACCATTCGTACTGTCAGCTGTCTGAGTGCTTCTTGTGGTGGGGGTGGAAGGAGATATCACATTAGAAAGTGGAAATGGACCAACTTGATTTAAAAGTGAAGCATGAGCTTGATTTGATTCTGCAACTGTATAAACACTAAGAAGTCCTGAGCTGGAAATTAAGTAGAGACTAATACCAATTTTTGGCTGCAGCTTTCTGCTTCTTGACAATTTGTCTCTGTCCCTTCTCGTGGCCTTTAAGGGTTTATGAATAATTAAAAAGAGGGAGGAACTGAGAGGAAAGGAACAGAAAATAAAGGAATGGTGGAAAAATGAGAGAAAAACAATGGCAAATTGTTACAGTAATAGAGGAGAGTAGCAATACAGAAAAAGAAAAATGAAAAAATCTCATTTAATAGGTATAAAATGTTTAGCTACTTTAGCTTTAAGAAACTTGTGACAGCTAGAAATCTCCAACCTTTAAACTTCAGTGAGGACTTCTGGAAGCTTTCAGTTAAGTTTTATTCATCTAAAATGGATATATCAAAGCTGCTGATAAGCATTTGAAAAACACTTATCCATTTATTTAAGAAATTAAGATGAGGTTCAAGTCTTTCTGAAAAGCTTCTGTGAATAATTATCATTTCAATACTGTTGTATTTCATGTGTTTAGGGATGCTATATGTGTCTGTGCCATATATATAATTACATTATGCAGGGATTAAACACAATATTTTGCAGAGGTGTTCCCAATTTTATATTAAACAGCAACTGAGATTTTTCCTTTTAACCTTTAGAGTTCTCTTGAAATATTATCAGTTAGTGGTTAATCTGTTTACATTTTCTATTTTAAAGAGTAATACTGTTACATTGAACACCTTACACTTCTACTTATAAAGCTTGTCTGCTTCTTTCATAAGGTAATAACCATTCAAACATTGCATTAGATTTTTCATCAGTGTTATGAGCTGCAAGCTTGTAAGCCCTTTTATTTGCTTATCTCAGTAGCCTCATTACAGCTGAGAAGAATTGTCCAGATTCTGTTATTTCAGTACAACTCCTCCAGCTTTTTCATTTGCATTGCCTTCCCCTGGCAGCTGACATCTCCCCCAACTGTGCTCCAAGCAGTTAATATAATTAGAGAACTTTCCACTCCTCAACCACTTTGATTCTATTTTATACTCTTCTACTATCCCCACAACCTCAGTCAAGTTTTTTAATTTTAATTTTTCCCATGGAGACTTGAGTTGGAAGTAAAGCTGGTAGCTTTACTGGAGAAGGATGTCAGAAACAGAAGGAATTATGGTGAGAAGAAAGGCAGGTGAGTGGATAATGTATCTGTAGTAGAGAGGAGGATCAGTAGGTAGGGAGAAACTTGGAAAGACAGAGCAGGGCACATCGAAGAGGTGAGAATGAAAATTAAATTGGGAACTCTTTTCCCCTTAAAAGGCCATAGTGCTTATATAGGTGATATACTTCACTTACTATGCACTCATCTATACACTCATCCATACATGTAGATAAATAGTTCCTGTGTGTATATACTTTCCTACAAAAAAAAAAATATAAAAAATAGCGGTACGGTAATGCATTATCTTAGAGAAAAATCTTTACTTCTATGATTTAATTATTCATGTCTGTAGGCCATACCCCTTTGTGCATGCCCCAGTATGGAGCGGATAATTCAGTGTAACAGTGCTAATGGTGCTTTGATAACATTATGTTAATCTCATAGGGATATGCACTTCAAGGCTTACTATTAAAGACGTAGTGACTCCTGCATATCGTATATCAATTGAGATAAACTTACACCGGTGTTTGAATTTCTAAACCTTCTTAAGTGTCCCCCAAGTTAAATGTAACTCATCTTCTCACAGAAATGTAGTTCAAAGTACACAAGCTGCAATTATGAAATAACTTCTTAGCTAAGGATGAGATGATAGTTAGCATTTTATCCAGCCATATGGGACTTCAGAGAAGAAAGAAGAGGTATGCCGAGATTATATTGGAAACAGTTTCTATTGTAGTCTCTACCTGAGTAGAGAGCAGCAACCTTCACAGTGATGTAAGCAGCAAGTTTTCCTGTGTCTTTAAAAGTAACTTGTTATCAGTAAACTGAAACAAACAAACAAAGAGATGGTAAAAACTTCAAACTGCAAATAGTATAAAGATTATATAAAGCAGTAAGTTAAAGAAAAAAGGACTTGATTGGCACTTCTGAGATTAGATTGTTTTAAGGTAATATCAATTTTTGCATTTTACTGATATTACTGATTTTACTGCATTTTACTGGTAAAAGAAAACAGTTGCAATGACCCTAATTGGGTCATTTAAGTTTCAATAAACGCTAATTTTCCTATCTTAATAAATATGAATGCTTAAAAGGTACTTTGGGTATGGCGTTTCCTATTTGCTACTCAATTGAAAGTGACAGGCTTTCTTCAGTGGTCTCCAAAAATACATTCTTGACTCCTGATTGTACTCACAGAAGGTTTCTGGGGTCTCTGCCAACAGGTAGAGAGACAGAGGACAACAATACTTTAACTCTATTAATATAATAAAGCCTTACTCCAAACCTAACAAAATAATATTAAATGAGATCATTTCCCTAAGCGGAAAAACTATGTACATGCTAAATAACGATACATTGCTAAATAACACTACTTGGTAAAAAGCAAGCTTGATTAACTCTGAAACTGCTGACACCTGTGTTATATTGCCTCTACTTACAACTACAGCTTATGCAGCATGCTACCACTGATACCAAAATGATTTTAGAATCTGAAAGACTATAATGAAAGTATCTTTGAGCTGATCACTTGCCAAGAGGTAAAGTTTTGATATTTCTTCCAACATTGCCCAACACTCAATCAATGAACAAAGACAACAGAACTTCAGTCATGGTCTGCAGTAAAAATTTCAGTGTTATCGCATTTGTCCTAAAAGCTTTGCATCTGGGTAGCAGCTGACTATCAATTTCTCTTCTTGGAAAAAGTAAATGAGTAAGGTAAAACAGTCTCAACCTGTGAGACATCTCTGTGGCTTGTGGTGTTCCACGGGGTACTCTTTGATCTGGCTGACAAATGGCCCTCTGGAATTTAGTCCTTCATTTGAATGCAGAGTAGTGCAAATGTCATTACAAACCCATGACCTCTGAATTCTAAAACTTCCCCCATCTCATGATTTAAAATTATGTAGCCTGAGGTGCATGGACTAGGAAAAGATGTTTGGTCCAGAGGCATGTCACAGCACAGCCAAGATGATGATCAAACCCTGAGTAAGAGTTATTCTCAAAGAAAACCAGTACCATTTTACAGTTACAATTTACTGGAGACCTTTAAAAATAATTATTTGGTGTTTGCAAATATCTGTTCAATGATGTTAGATGCCTAGAATTAAGAATCTTGTATGTGTGTGTCATAGGTTTATTTTTGGCTGCCTTAATGCTGTCATAACAATATTGTTTTTTCCTTAAAGAAAAAGGACAACTGCAGGGGAAAAAAGTGGAGCCTTTAATATCTATTTGGGTTGACAAAGGGATATCTTTCAGCTGTTTTGGACAACTGCACAAGCAAACCAATAATTAGAAAAGATTTACTGATAATTCAGCACTTGAGTTCAGTTAATTTTTAAGATTTTTCTTGTGCCTGAACACAAGTTGTAACTCCTGTTCAAGTTGATTATTTTTAGCTCTGTGAAAGTACAGAATTAACCTTATAGATACTGTATTGTATAAACAGGCTGAGAGATGATGCAGCACATACCTTCTTGAGAAAAAATTGGAAGATGTATTTAAGGAACGTAATTACTGCTAATGAATGAAAGAAGGATTCTTCAGATGTTGAAATACATAATCTATCTGATTGATGGTACTGCTTCATTTGAAATGGTTGAATATGCCATCCACACTACTAATATTTTCTGCATGCCATCTTGCTAATATGAGTCATGCCTGAAGATATGTTTAGCAAAATATGATGAAAAACTCTCCTATAGTAGTGGACATGCTTGAGTCTCACAGCTCTTGAAAGCTGGTTTGCCAATACAGTAGACTGTCCGATGGTTCCTTCCTACTTTTAGATACAGGCTTGTTATTGATTTTTTTTAAAGTATTTTAAGTTTTCTTTAGAGCTCTGTGTAGTTCTTTCCCCATATATTTCCTTGTTGCAATATCCCTTTAGTTTGTATCCCTCCATCCCTTTTGTTGCAACATGTCATAAGGCCCTTCCTTTTTTTTTAGTTTTAATTTTTCTTAACTAATTCTTCTGCCTTCGTTTTACAAGTGATCTTCTTGTTATGTATCTATCTGAACATACTGTGTCTATATAATTTCTTTTCTTTATTCTTTCATAATCTTTGCACTTTCACTTTCCTGAAATGTTGTCCTGTGTCATGTAATGTCCTTGTTTAATTTACAAATTTAGTTTACTAGTTTTTTATCACTCCCTGTTTGTCAGGGAACTGACCACTGAAAGACAGAAGTAAATGGTCTGTAAGTGCTATCAGGAGGGTTTGGAATCTCTTTTGGAGATGCCTCCCAAAGTGTCCCTCTGTTCATACTGTGTTCTTGTTGCCTGCTCATTCACAGTTTCAGCTTGGTGCTGTAACCTTTTCCTTCAACATGCCCATAAAGACACTTTCTGTTGTTGTCACTACTGTTTTGGTGACCTCTGGCCTTTTTTAGTTAAGTATCAAACCCATCATCTCTCTGACCATTCTCTCCATTAATTTCAGAAGTTTGTGATTATCTCTGCAAGAATACCAATCAAGCACTGTTCTTTCTCTTGTAAGAATGTGTCTTTTACTGTATCTCTTGCAACACACTCATGTTCTAGGCATGTCATTGGTTCTTAAATAGCAAGCTGTTTCAGCCCACTTTCTGATTTTATTCTACCTTTTATTCACCCACACATTGTATTTTAACTTCAACAACTGTCAAACACATTGTTGTACAACATGTATCTTAATCACTCTTCTGTCAGTTGTCTTGCTTGTATTTTTGGCTATGATGTACTGAATTCGCAACTTCAGAAAACTAAGCAGAGAGACAATAACAGCCTGCACACTTATCATAGAACCACAGAATGACTTGGTTTGGAAGGGACCTTAAAGATGACCTAGTTCCAACTAGGTGATCTTTAGGCCATTGGCAGGGATGCCACCCACTAGATCAGATTGCCCAGGGCCCCATTCAACCTTACCTTAAACAATTCCAGGGATGGCGCATCCACAGCTTCTCAATACCAACATATCCTGTTTTTCCAAGTTAAAAAGAAGACTGGTATATTCAAGTTACGAAATTATAGGGCTGCAGCAAAGAAGACTGTTAATGGATAGGAAGGACAGTGAAAGGGGAGGGAAAAAAAAAAAGAACACTGGGCTGGATAATACCAATTTTGCTTTGAGGAAAAAATAAGATTTTGAGCTGGAAACGAAAGTATACACATAAGACATCAGTGCCTTTCACCTTTGTGGGTGAAAGTTAAGGAACACACCAATAAGGGACAACATGTGGTTGGGGTCTACTGCAGGCCACCCGATCAAGGGGAGCCTGTGGATGAGGCATTCTTGCTTCAGTTACAAGTGTCATGGTCGCACACTCTCATCCTGATGATTGACTTCAACCATCTGGATGTCTGTTGGGGAAACTACACAGCAGGCTGTAAGTGATACAGGAGATTCCTGGAGTATGTTGAGGATAACTTTTTGGTCCAGGTATTAGGCAAACTAACCAGGAGGATTTCTGAAAATTCATCTTAGTGTGCTGAGAAAATGGTGACGGTGGTATGCAGGAATATGCCACATAAATGTACACCTGACTTGTCTTTTTGGTGCTTGACAAAAGCTAAAAATATACTTTTATTGAAAAATGTTACTTTGCTGCCATTAAATACTCTCGGTGATAAGTGAAATAATATAGCTACAGCTGTTGTCATGTTACTATATGTTACCTTACTGGCTGTTAATCACACCTTAATATTTTAGCTTTCTCCATAATGGATTTTTTTTTATTAACTGTGGTTTGTCAGGTACTTGTTTTATAACACCTATTCCCAATGCTCTTATCTTGCTACTGCTACTTGTCCTTTCAGTGGGAAAGGGCATTTCAGGGAAGATTTACTGAGGACACAGATGGGAATCTTAGTCATCCAGTTACCATGTGCATTCTTTGTCATTGGCATGGTCCTATTGTTGTGCAGCACCATTTGAAGAAAGGTTTTGCTTCTGCAGAATTTTTGCTCTGATGATATCTAATGCATTTTTTTTTTTTGGAGTCTGAAATCGTGACCTTCTCTAAGAGTTTTGTGTAGTTATATTAGAAAACTTGCTGCTGGTGTTCAAGCTAGGAGTGAGATCATGACAAACATTCTAATTTTAAACATATGATGCAGAGTGTGTATAGAAAAGTGGAAAATGTGTATGCATTGTCAAAGCCACTTTTCAGTCTTGGGATCCTCCCTGTCCATTGTTTGACATCAGTTTTCTTCTAGAGCTCTACAAAATTTGAGATATAATGGTAATGGTAAAATGATGCTATTAAAGTAAATGGAGTTAACTCTGCAGAGCTGGTTGGTTTCGGGTGGTCTTTGCATGGTTTGGAGGTAGTGGAGAGGAGAGCAAATCATCATCTTTAATGTCCCATGAAGAAGAATTTTCTTTTCCTGTGAATTCACTCACATTGCCTTCAAAGTACAAATTCTTCTTCCCTTTGTAAAGACTTCTTAGACTTTTGCCTGGCGTGACAAAACGTACGTAAACCAAAAAGCAGTGCCATTTAAAAATCTGCTGATTCAAAAGAATAAAAGCAAAAAAAGGTTTAATGGTTTATAAGAAAGTTCAGGTAGAAAAAAACAATTAGTTGTCTCGTGTTTAAACGGAATTTCCTGTATTTGGATTTGTGCCTATTGCCTCTTGTCCTGTCTGTCTCTGGATACCACTGAGAAGAGCATTGGTCCAACTTGTTTGTACCTTTCCTTCAGTTATTTATAGACGACGCTAAGATCCCCCCTGAGCCTTATCTTTGTAGGTTGAACAGTCCCAGCTCTCTCAGCATGTCCTCATGAGATACTCCAGTCCCTTCATCACCCTTGTGACCTCTCCAGTAGCTCCATACCTTTCTTGTACTGGGGAGCCCAGAACTGAACATAGGACTCCAGGTGAGGCCTCACCAGGTCTAAGTAAGATCACCTCCCTTGACCTGCTAGCCACACTTTTAATGCAGGCCAGGAAGCTGTTGGCCTTCTTTGTGACAGGGAAACATTGCTGGCTCATGGTCAGCTTGGCAACTGCTGGAACTGGCAAGTTTTGTTATGCAAAACTGCTTTCCAACTGTTTGGCATTCAGCTTGTACCAGTGCATGGCGTTATACCAGGTGTGGGACCTAGCATTTCCATTTGAACTGTTCAAATAGAGTAATTCATTTGGAAGCGACCTTCAGCCCTTTACAACCGCATGTATCACTACAGGTTGGGGGATGACCTGCTGGAGAGGAACTCTGAGGAGAAGACCTGGGGGTCCTTCTGGACAACAGGTTGGCCATGAGCCAGCAGCGTGCTCTCATGGCCAAGAAGGCCGATGGGATCATGGCATGCATTAAAAGGAGCGTGGCCAGCAGGTCAAGGGAGGTGATCTTCTCCCTCTACTCTGCCCTGTTCAGGCCTCACCTGGAGTACTGTGTCCAGCTCTGGGCTCCCCAGTACAAAAAAAGACAGGGATCTCCTGGAAAGAGTCCAGCGGAGGGCCACAAAGATGGTACGGGGCCTGGAGCATCTTCCCTATGAGGAAAGGCTGAGAGACCTGGGTCTGTTCAGCCTGGAGAAAAGAAGACTGAGAGGGGATCTTTTCAATGTGTATACCTGAAGTGTGGAAGACAAAGGGGTATGGCCAACCTCTTTTCAGGGGTTTGTGGGGATAGGACAAGGGGTAATGGCCACAAGTTGAAGCACAGGAAGTTCTGCACCAACATGCGAAAGAACTTCTTCACAGTGAGGGTGACGGAGCACTGGAACAGGCTGCCCAGGGAGGTTGTGGAGTCTCCTTCTCTGGACATATTCAAGGCCAGTCTGGATGCCTACCTGGGCAACCTGCTCTAGAGAACTTGCTTTGGCAGGGGGGTTGGACCCGATGATCTTTTAAGGTCCCTTCCAACCCCTACAATTCTGAGATTCAAAGATCATCTATTCCAACTGCTTGACCTCTTCAGGGCTAACCAAAAGTTAAAGCACATGAAGGTACTGTCCAAATGATACTTGAATACTGACAAACATGGGGCATCAGCCACCTCTCTGGGAAGCCTGTTCCAGTGTTTGACCACCCTCACAGTAAAGACATTTTTCCTAATGCACAGTTTGAACCTCCCCTGGTGCAGCTTTGTGCTGTTCCCATGTGTCCTGTCATTACTTACCAGGGAGAAAACACCAGCACCTCCCTCTCTACTACTTCTGCTCAGCAGGTTGCAGAGAGCAATGAAGCCGCCTCTCAGCCTCCTTTTCTCCAGACTACACAACCCAAGTTTTCTCAGCCTCTGTTCATAAGACATACCTTCCCACCCTTTTACCAGCTTTGTTGTCCTCCTCTGGATGGTTTCAATGACCTTAACATCCTTTTTATACTGTGGAACCCTGAATTGCACACAATATTTAAGGGGAGGCCTCACCAATGCTAAATATAGCAGGAGAATCACTTCTTTTGATGGGCTGGCTATGTTGCATTTAATGCATCCCAAAATGTCATTTGCCCTCTTGGCTGTCAGGGCATACTGCAGGTTCATGCTGAGCCTGCTGTCAACTGACAACCCCAGATCCCTTTCTTCTGAGCTGCTCTCCAGCCACTTGTCTCCCAATCTGTGCTTGTGTCCAGTGTTACTCTGTTCCAGGTACAGCACCCAGTATTTACCCTTGTTGAACTTCATGTTGTTGCTGATCGCCCACTGCTCCAATGTATCTAGATCCCTCTGCAAAGCTTCTCATCACTCCTAGGAGTCAACAGCACCTGCCTGTTTAGTATTATTGGCAAACTTGAGGTTCCTGTGAATGTCAATAAAACCCTGTTTTATCAGTCACTACTACCAGTGTTGTCATCTGCAAACTTGCTGGGGTAGCAGTCTGTCCCATCTTCCAGGTGAAGAATGTTAAATGGTATTGGATCCGATATGTGCGTTGTAAGGGCTTTAATCTTTAATTGAATGCTACCCTTACCTGGATTCCAAATTTATTAATTATGAAGAACGTAGAGAAAACATGCAAATATTGACAAGATAAGTGAATAGACTGATTTTTCCCTGGTTTATGATCTTCCCTATGCACTTAATGGAGTTAGGAAGATTAGTATGACAAGTAGAACAGTAGGAGTCTGCACATATTTAATTTGATGCAACCTGTTCCTCGTGAATTGCTCAGAATACATATTTGTCTAACAGTTACAGGGCTACTTCCAAGATAAGTATTTAACTTCCTGAAGATTTTTTTTTGTATTTTCTCCTTTTGTTATGATGTTTCTTTTGATTTTTACTGTGTATTTTTTAATACTAGTCTGTTTCAGTCTGCTAATCTAGATTCAGTTAACAGCCTCTTCTGGTATGTTTTAGTTTGTCAATGATTGACTTCCTGTATCTTTCTTCATAGTTTTGTCAGTGGCATCACCAGTGTTTTATGCTGGACTCTGCTATGTTGACAGGCTTTAATTAATGTTGCCTTCATCTGAGACTTCAATTATCAAATTAAGATAAATTTTAGTTATTTTCATTGTCTTAGCATAATTATGGCTTAAAAGAAAACTGATAAATTCATTTTTATATGTAGTTTATCTAGTCTTACTTTGAAATATATTGTAAGCACCATAAAGAGGGTGTTCATTACAAGTGGGATGACAGAGGACTACTGCAAGTCTGCAGACCAAATAAAGTATTACTGTCTTCAACCGTAAGTTTAAGACTCTCATACTAATATATATGGGTGGATGTTGAAAGGGAATAGTATAAGTTTTACCTAGAATCATAACACCGAGTGACTGCAGATGTTTTTCTAGCTCACATAATGAATGTACAAGTGAGGAGTACCCCTAGTTTGCTGACTCCACATTGTGGATGCCTCCTCTGTGGGCTTTCTGCTCTCTTCCAGCATATATATTTATATTTGCTTACAGTGAGATCAATGTTGTTTAATTCTATTCATTTGATGCTGGAACTTTTTCTCCAGATTCAACAAGGCTAAATTGCTAACCTACTGCAAAGGTTTGAAAAATAGTTTCACAAAACTAAAGCAGCTTACTAACATTAATCTCTAGTGATGATCATATTTGCAAGCTGAGTGCCTGTTCCTGGTTCCTGTTTGCTGTAAGAACCTTCATGTTCAGTACGTTGTTTTTGTTCCCACCCCCCCCCCCCCCCCCCCCCCCCCCCGATGTCCTAACTTCTTTTTGCTGGAGTTGTTGCCTGCAGTAAAGAGTTTTATTTAAAAAATGTGATATGTCTTTTAGGGCATGATGGGCTGCAGGTAGTATTTAAACTGCCACTTGCCAAATCACGTTTTGCTAATCATTTCTGCATTTAGGTCAGATCATAAAATTGCTACTGGAAGTTCTTGCAGCCAGCAAAGAAAATGAAATGCAATTATCTCAATGACACCAATAAATATGAGCTCTTTAACCTGAGCTTTTAAAGGATACTGCTATAAGCCCATATCCATAGCAGTCAAAGAGATAATTACATTTTGAGTAAGTCAAACATCTGTTTTATGTTTTATAAACTGTAGTAGTAAAGCTTTGTTTGATCTTCAGCCTGAAGTGTCCCCAGCAGATCACCTCAAAGTCCACCAGGGAGTGGAAAATTACAATTTAGACATCAAACTGTAGGGGACAAAGGGGAAAAATGATGAAACTTTTAAATTTTTTTATGCTATACACTTTCAAATTTAAGTACAATATTGAAAGTTTGATAGGGTACCCAAAAGTTGTGAGTAGCAAATATCTTGTGTGCATGTAATTTCAGCATAAATCTGTGTATGTAGCTGACAGAATTTGAGTAAAACCAAACAAATTCCTATCTTGTTATACATTTTCTCTCACTATCTTAGTGCATTGTTTTAAATTCAGTTTTGTTAAATTGTTCTTTCAATTTTACCAGTTGAAAAAATTAGAGGGGACATGTTTTGGCAACATCTTTCCAGATTTGGAAAATTGGAAAATTATTGGAAAATTGGAAATTTTTCCAGTGCTACCAGCTACCATAAGGCAATTTCTTTTGCTCCACTTGCACTACTGATAGCTGAGGATGTGATGGGAAGATGTTCAGCCTAGTTAGAAAGACTTGATGTCACTGATGCATGGTTCGTGGACCATGGTACGGAAAGATAACGGCCTTATGTGGAGCAGATACAACTTCAGTCAGGATTGTTTGAGCATTGTGCCATGTCTTACCTAGTTTAATATAAATTTCATGAGTTTCAACTAATTTGCAAACACCTCATTCATCAAGGTGTCTTTAACCTGCTTTTTCCCAAATCTGATCCTAGATTTTTCTCTTTTGATGGTAGTCTTACCATGTTAATCATCTTATTATAGCAACCTTATTATTTATTTATTTATTTATTTTATTTACAGAGGCTGAAATAAAAAAACTAATTAGCTCTGGGTGTCTTAATATCATTTGTTACTAGCTTTAACTTGCCTCTTGCTAGTCGGAAATAGGGTTAGTAGGGTTTGTGTACACTTCAGTTTATTCTAAAAGCATGACTTGGTTTATGTTCTTGACAAGAATTAAAAAAAAATGAACAGCACCATTCCTAAAACACAGTGCTAGTAAATCTAGATATCTTCTCTATGGATGAACTTCTGAATTTTTGAAGTACAGATTTTCAGTTATATGAAACACCAAATTACAGCAAGAAACAGCTGAATAAGAAAATTATAATATTGAACTAACATAGATAAAGATGGGTGCTATAAATGAATCATTTTAAGTAGTTTTTCTACCCAAATACAGCTGTTTTCCTCTAAAACCACCTTTTCTTATGGATTTAATTCTCACAAAATTACGATGGTTATTTACAGTCTGAATTGAAATGGAAACAATCATTTACAATTTTCAGGGATTGAGAAACCGAAAGTTGTTTAAGTCAGCAAATGAGAATGCCAACTGGGAGTCCAGATTTGACAAGAGCTGCAAAGACATGTGAAGGAATTCAGACAGTCAAAAAGCTTGAGGGCAGTCGTTACTTAGCAAATACGTATCTGTGTAGCTCTGAGACCAGAGTTTACATAGAAATAGGCTTATAAATGCAAACAGTATTTGGTGGTATTTGACAAGTGTTTTTGTTTATGACCTACAAAAAATTCACAGGATTACTGACTACAGTTAGCTGCAGTAATAGTGATGAGCCATAAAAATGAATACAATAAAATGAACCCAATTAGATAAAACAGATACTTTCATCCCGTTTGCCTGTTCCATACCCTCAAGGTTTCCTTCCTATTTCCAACTCCTATTACTAGAGCTTTACAGAAATACAGTTCTAAGGTGTTTTGAACACAGGAGGAGGCTGTTGGTGTGCACTCATCACATGGTCAGCTATTGCTGTTTTTCATGTGCTTAATGGTTTCATCTACAACAAGCTAATTGTTTCATTTTCACTTACATTTTCCCCCATTGGTTCTGGAAATAATGGGGGAATAATAAAATATGTGTACACACACAGATATATTTTTGTGTGTGTGGAAAAAAGACAACAGGCAAACAGTAGTTAGCCAAAAAACTCTTAAAAAAAAAAAAAACTACAACAACAAAAAAACACAAACAAAACCGCTCATCTCTGTCTGAAGACAGTATGACGTTATAGACTGGTGTACTATAATTCAGCAAAAATTATTGAAACAGATTCAAGTGATCAGTAACATTGATTATTGGGATAACCATGCCCATAATGTAGCTTTTTGTTCCTAAACAATTCCTCCCCAGGAGTCTCACGTATATTTAGTTTGCTTGGAGGTGAAACTCTCAGCTGATTATTTCTCTCCTGTGCTGCTTCAGCTCATTTCCCCCTAGCTGCCAGAGAAGGCCACTATTCCCTAAGCTGTTAGGATCTTCAGAGGCATTTTGCCTCTGTTCCAAGCCCCTTTCTCTCAAGTCAAGAGGGTGGAGAGATGCCAGTAAGGAGATGCTGGGGAGGGGAGGTTGGGGAGCTGGATTTTCCATTAGAAGTGTAGCATGTACCTCAGTCCATCAAGTATTTAGAGAAAATAAGGTTTGATTGTGAGCTTCATGTTTTCTAACAAGGAATCAATCATGTTTTCAAACCTGATATTTGAATTATACCATTGAAAACTGCCATGAAGTTGTGGTGAACAAGTGGATTTGAGCGTATATTTTGTTGATGGGGATAGTTTCATCTGCAACACAACAGTTTAAGATCAGTTATTGGTATATACTTTTTTAGCTTGTTTTAAATAATTATCTAGTCTTTTATAAAGTAGTCGTCAGTCTTTTACATCAAGGGAGATTATATTGGTCGAATATACATAGAATATAGCTTTCTAATATAGTAATATACTTTATTTTACTTTCACTTTCTTTAATGCACTAAAATGAGAACTAGAATAATTTCATAAAACATCTGATTGGATTGAAATAACATTATTCATAGAAACAGCCATATGAAATTATCTAGGTTCAATTCACTTCTGTTTCATTGTCCTCTAATTTCATTTATGAACTAGATTATAAATTTCATAGGGTGGGGACTTTGCCTGTTTGGTATCAGTGAAACATCATATATGCTTTTAGAGCATTATGCAAATTTTAAGTACCCTGAACAAAACAATTTATGAAAGTGGAGAATTGGTGTGGCATGCTGTATTTCTTAACCAATACTTGTACTGTTGATGGCAGCATCACTGATTCTTAGGAAATGATACTGTTGTTAGGAAAGGAGACTCTCCGAATGACAGAGCAGGATGTTTCATGAGAATTTCAGGTAAACTGAAGACTAATTAAAGACAGAATAATACATTTGTGTAATGTGATAAGGTGAAAGTATCAGAGTTTCTCTTAAGGAAAATTGTGCTTTTTCTGCCTGACAGAGTTCATAAATAAATAAATAAATAAAACACAGGTAAAGTACATTAAGGTTACCTGTCAGGCAAAATGTTCTAGTATTTTCACAAAGCCTTTAGGGTTCTTTGTAGCAGGCTTCAAAGAAAATGAATAGTGACAGAGTAAGGAACATAACTTAGGTGTGGTTTAAAACCTGATTATGCTTTAAACAGTCACAGGGGTCTGTGTCTGATAAAGCAATAGGAGTGGAGTTAATAAACGCTGCTGATTCTGAGGAAGTGGGCTGCACGCTGGCAAAACTTCCTTATGTTTGACTTGTGATTAGGAACAGCTGTTCAGAACTATGAAATTTCAGATTATAAATGCATTCTGAGAAACCATGTGACACAGTCAGATGCACCTGCATTTGAGTAACTAGCTTAATGGGTAAGACTTTCAGGACATTGAGGCTATCATTTGATGCGGATACTTACTACAGGATGAAGTAGAAAGGGACCAACTGTGTTTATGAAACTCAGTACTAACAGAACATAATTATAACATTGTTTTAGTGAACACTTTACTTGGTAAGGATGAGATATGAAATTACATTAATTTTACTAGAAGCAATAGGTGTATTTAGTGATTTTATTTTAAAGAACTAGTGAAGTACAAAGTACCCTTTACAATGACATGACTGACTTGCAATGAATTATGCAAAAACAACTTTAATTTATTTTGCAGGAAGGTTAAAGACGTGTTTTAGCCAGGTATTAAGGAAAATTAATTCTCTTATTTCATTTTCAAACAACAACAACAAAACACCAAAAAACAGGTAGACAGTTGTAAAATTAAGAAGTGAATTAAAAACCTGTATACCTATAAAATGAAATAATTATGCACTATAGTCATCACATGAAAATAATTAACTCCACAGGGCCTTTAATCAAAAGCTGAGGATTGACTTTCATTTTCTGTTAAGTACTGCATACCTAGAAACAAATAAGTAAAGTTGACTCTCCACTGCACTATGCTCTATATATTCTTTTAAATGTGTGTAAGATTGTTGAAAATGCTCTCAGTTTGGAAGAAGAGTATTTTCCTTTTTCTTTTCTCAGGTAGAAATGATTAAGTAAGTTCAAAATCAGTGGAAGTTCAGACTGCATCCATTTGCTAGTTTGACTAGGGACTTGTGTGCTGATGTACTTTCTATGTATCTTAACTTTTGAGAAGTGTTGGGTTCAGTTAGTCTGGGTATAGTTCAGTAGATCGGGAATAGTCTCATGCCAGAATGCTCCTAATAGGCGACTCTATGTTCGTGTTTGCCATGAGCTTTTTAGGTCATGAAATAATCCTGGTTATTTTGTTCTCCGGAAGTCTTGCATTGCTATTGCAAAGAAACATAGATGGTTATTTCCATGTACCCATACATTTATATACGTGTTAACAAAGTCTTATGTGTAACTGAATTCACACGTGTTGAGTGCATTGTTGTGAATTTTGTGGAATTAATGTTGACGACCTTCCACTGGATCATGTTTGCCTGATGTGCTGGCACAGAAATGAGATGAAATACTTGGAAACAAGAATCTGAAAACTCTTCACCTTAGGTAAATTGGAATGCATCTCTGCTATGGAGCCTACGTATGGTGTGGAAAAGTAGTGAAAGAATCTACGTTCATGCTCCTCTCCTTTAATCCCCCGTCTGTTATTTCCACCATACATCATGGCCGTATCTACAGTAGCAAATGAAACAGGCACAAGGAACAGGGGCTTTTGTCCATTCTGTGAAATTTTAGGAAGTTTCCTGATATGGTTTTGGAGCAATCCAACTGGAATTCTTCCTAACAAGTCCTGGGCGTGGTTCAGAGTCTAGCACAAGCTAGGAGCTGCTCAGTATAAGTAGTTGCCTTGGTTGGAAGTGTTCAGATGAACAGATGTGAGTTGCATGACAGTTGATCTCAGGGATGGAGAATGCTTGTTGGCCCTTTTGTATGCCCCTAGCATAGTTGTAAAGTAAGATGTTGATAATGCCAAGTCCCTTTCATCTGTCTTTTGTCCTGCTTTCAGGCTTGTACGGCTCCAAATTATGAGACTACACCCCTCATCATATGCTTTCCCTCTCCGTTCTCCACAAAATTGCTTCCATGCTACACTTGACTTTCGTTATCCCTACTCTTGCTCTTGAGTATATCTTTTCATTCCACCCTGTTTCCTTAAGCTGCCATGCCTGGTGCTCCCTCCTTAAAAATTCTACATTATTTAATACATGATTCAGAACTTCTACAATTTGGATGAAGGCTTTAAAAAGCAGAGCACATAGTATCTCAGTCTAGTTGCACAGCTTTCTCCTCTTCTTTCCTCTTGCCCTCTCACCTTTTCTTCAACAAGGTTTTACTTTTGTTAGATTTTAGGCTGTAATTTCCTTAGGCAGAAAATATCTGTACCTTGTTCTGCTTGTTTTACAAGAATAATTGGAAAAAGTGATAGGAACATCATGCTTTTCACAAACCTCTGTTAATCTTCCTAAAGAAATAATTCTATTGATGGCCTCAGAGTTTTCCATACATATTATTTATAACTAAGTGTGAGCTATAGGAGTAGATAACAGAGAAACTGGACATTAGAGAAGAATTTTGAAAATACTACATGCAGAAAAAAAACAGTCTTACTGCTTCTAATTTACTCATCTTCCAAAAATATTGAAATACTCCTTATTGCAGAAAATTAAAATAAAGGTTCAAAACATTGGACAAGAGAATAGCTTAAAGGTAATTTAGATTTAAATTACATCAGTAAATCAGATTAGGATGTTTGTAACAGTATCTTTGTTTCCAATGACTGTTGCCCACAGACTATTAATGCAAATTAAAAGTCCCTCTCAAGCTTCCATGCAGACAGTGGCTAAAGAGATGGTCTGCTTTGTTGGGTGTTATTACTGCAGCTGGAGAATAAACAGACAAACAAAAAAAGTGAAGGAGTGTCACGCTTTTATTTGGGTTTTCTAGCTAGTGAACACATTACAGTGTTTGGACATCAAAGGACTGGTCCAGAAGTTATGGAGTTTACATTTGCTTTAAGCTGTTGATGTTGCATATCTACAATTTCAAACGGTACAGTTTGGCAATATGCTGTGAACAGCATTGTATCTTTCACATACTTTTGGGGCAGTTTTTCTGCCAGAAAGGTTAGGATGTCTGGATTTGAAGGAGTTAAGGCCTCAAATATAAACAACCCAGGAGAATGTGCATGGTAGCACAAGGGAACAGAAAATCCAGTAAATTTAACTATTGGAATAGATGCTTTTTCTTTAATCTTTTTAGGCTTGTTGAAATGTGAAGGCATAACATATGTGAGTCAGTTTTGAAAGAGCATCTGTCCATGTTAAGAGAGTCCTAAAAATTATTCTTTTTCAAGTCAGCTCAGGGCTAAGCACCAGGAATCATTCATTTCTGAGTCTAGTTTCTATCTGTTTTTGTTTGGTCAAATTATTCCACTTGACTCCAGCATTAGGTATCTTGCCCAGCACTAGGTATCTTTTACCATTTTAAGAAGTTATCCCAATTGCACAGATTTCTGAAAATATAACTCCATTTTTATCTGATAAAGTTTGCTAAATATGGATTTAAATTTTGGAAAAATACAACCTAACTTTCCATGGTTGTGTTTCCGCAGATACAACTGTATTATACTGTACACTGTCTGCTACCTGGTAGTATTATTTATGCCAAGATTTGTATAACATCTGGAAGACTAAGCGTGGAATGAGTATTTCATTTATAACTGTCTGAATGGAGTAGAATACTGACAACTCTGTATCGGAACAACTCCCGGGATGTTTAGGGAGAGGTGGTGTCTGCGGTGTATGTGGTAGTGGATCCAGAAAAGTTCTGGGAATAGATTTTTCTAAGGACCTGTAATTCTCTAGCTAACAAATATATTTTCTTTTTAATCTTTTCTGTTGTTAAAATATTTCTGAACTATAAATGTGTATCTGATTTTGCTTTCTGTAGTCACTGAGTTATTTTGTGGAGTAGGGATGGGAAGAAATACTTACTTTACTTTCAACATGTTGCTAAAATTAAGAACAAACATGTTTTATAAGTGTTGCACAGATTGACCAATCTGTCTATTAGTATGTTAGACAGATTGGTGCTGCTAAGTTCAGTTAAAGTCAAGATATTGGACTAGAAAATAAATATGGCATATTACATCAAGATTGAAAAATATGTGATGAGGTATTTCTTACCTGTCATAATGTCCATCTGAAAGTTGGCTGGCTTGGATATTTCCCAGCCTGCTTGAAGCCTGTATCCGCTGTTTGTAGCGGGAGTGGTTGGCTTCTCTTTTTCATGGACAGTAAGAATGGTGAAAACTGTTAACTCATGTTTTGTGCTAATTCAGCTCTATTAAACTTTCATGAATCCTAGTTATCTAGGAGACCAAGGAGTGACAAAACAGGTATTCTGTGGCATTAAGCTAGTCTGAAGAACACGCTGCTGCTAGAAATGTTCTTATTTTTTTATTTATTTTTTCACAAGGAAAATGATGTTATGTTTTCCTGTAGTCCAAAGGTAAAGTAAGGTTGTTTTCTCCATGAGCCGAGGCAAAAAAAAGTTCATTTTCCTATTCTTCTGTTACAAAAACTTTGAAGTCTGTATTAAAACTGCTTTCTCTTAGCTTAAGAAACAATTCAAAGCACTGAAAGGAAATAGACATAGCTGGGGAGAGTCCATCTTATGTTCAGTTTGTCTTCAGTTTCTAGCCCCAGAAAGAAAGAGATTAAATTGCTGAATCCAGTGGTTCCGATCTAAGTATGGGAGCTGAAGTGCTGTTTAATGTTATCATCATATATACAAAGTGAATATGGCTTTCTAGTTTAATTCAGGAATGACAAATGTCCCTGAAAGCATGATTATTTCAGCTCATACTGTTGTACGGAAGAATGTTTAGAAGGACAGCCCTGCAATATATCTTAAGATTATTTGAAATATTAGGAAACTGAGTTGGAATTTGAGTACTAATATCCCAAAGTAAATGTTACTGATCAAAAGCTTCAGCTTGATTATGTGGACTTTGTAGAGGAGATAATTTTGAAACCCTGAACAGAAAGCAGACAAATAGTAATGTTTGAAAGACATCTTCCTTCTGAAATAGATTTTATATCACAAAGAAACGTGACTTTTAAATCAGTAAAGCATATATATTAGGGAAAAAGAGAAACACTTGTTAAAACTTTGTTAATAACTGACAACTCACAGGTAACTAATAGACCATTGTTTTCATCATACTCTGAACCATAATGTTGGGACCATGTGCCATAAAACCTTCAGTTACAATACGTTTAAAATGGCATCTTCCTACTGAATTAGGTGGCAGGTATTATCTGTGAATAGAGCATGATGTGTCTAGACTCTGCCTGTCTCTAGATGGGGTAAGTGTTCTCCTCTGTCACTGTTCTGTCACGTGCACGGCAAGCTTTGTGAACATGTTTCGGTCAATGCAAATGTAGTTAATACAGTCCATAAAACATGGAGAGATCCAGCTGAATGCCTTCTTTAGTAGGCTGAGCCACTTAACTTTGCTTCATTATCTCTGATAAGATACCTCATGTGGCATTGACTTGTTTATCTGAACATGGTCCAGAGCCGTTTTAGATGTCGTGTGGTATTGGAGACATCCACAGAGCTGACAGGTATTACAGGGCCTACCAGGAGACCTTTGCCTTCTGGCATTGAGCTGAAGTCTAGACAGGGTATCTGACATCTCAGGTGGTAGTAAATTGCTATATTTATGCAACTAAATTAAATCCTTACATTTTTCAATAGACATCTAAATTGAGGTATCTTAATTTGAAGCTGAATTCCACACAGATCTGAGACATCCATCGAAGACTTGCAAGACATGAAGTCCTATAGCAGATCTGCATTCTGCTTCCCTTTCAGTTTCACGACAGGTGAGATGTCCTTGCATATCCCAAACTGCACAACATGCTTCTGTTTAAGTAGCTGAAGGAAGGCCAGAGTATGTACTATCGTGTAAGTTTCTCAGATGTGATAAAAATAAAAAATCATGGAAATGTGGAGAGAATCAGTGAAGTCAGTTAAATACTATGCAGTTGTTCCAGTTCGGCTAAATCTTTGTGACCAGATGGTCTGAACAAGAATGGAGTGTTGATGCTATTGTGTGTTCCAGAATTAAATCAGTCTGCCCACAACTAAAATGTTTATAAAGTGCAATTTAATTTTAAATTTTATCTTGCATTTAAGACTGAATTCATAATTACAGTTACCAGGATTTTTAAACCTTATTTTATTTAAAATTTACTTTTAAGCATCTATTGTAAAGTTTATATTAAAATTTTTGAAAATAATGTATCATTTGCTTACCAAATACCTTATGAAACATTATTTTACCAAAAATTATCCTGCATACTAGCTAACAATATATGTCAATATAAGGAAGTGGGTTTTTTTGTCATTTTTTTTGAGAAAATGATATGCAACTTGAATTCCTGTGTGATATGGACATATCTGATAACCAGTAGGTATTAAAGAAGAAAGTAGCAGGAAAGGAAACAGCAGAAAAGAGAAAATTCCCAGGATAAACACATTCAAATAAGATAGCAGTGACTGCTGTATCATTTGGGAAGTAATTACTTAGTTGGCTGTATCCTGCCTGGTGTGTTTTATTATCCCCAGTGCTGGCAGCCTAGGAACTAAGGTGATCCTAAAACTGAAAATTATGTCTTAAGTAAACAGAAGAATTGGTGTATTATAAGATTATAAATAACTGGCTTGTACAAACAGAGTGAGTTAGTAGGATAAGGTGGCTGTCCTTATGGCAATACACTCGATTGCCATAGACTGTATATTAAAAGTTTAAGAATTGGAGAGAAATCATGCATTGAATTGTTTCATTGCCTTTTTTTTCAGCCTTTGCTACCTGAATATTCATTCTTTTACTTTTTTTCTTTTTCTTTTGGTTGAAGAAGCAATAGGTAGGATCATAGAACCATAGAGTGGTTTGAGTTGGAAGGGACCTTAAAGATCATTTAATTCCAATTCCCCTGTCATGGGCAGGGACACCTTTCACTAGACCAGGTTGCTCAAAACTGTACCCAACCTAGCCTTGAACACTTCCAGGGATGGGGCATCCACAGATTCTCTAGGCAACAACTTCTCTGGGCAAGATCTAATCAAAGGTATATTTGGGTCACGGGTAAAATTCTTAGCTAGTAATTTTATTAATATATCAAATTATTTATTCAAATTATTATTAGTATTTTTTACAGCAAAATGAATGACACTGAAGTAATTAAATTCAGGGAAAAAAATCTTGTCATAAACACAATGGCTCTCAGGCTCTCATACAAGAGGAAAACAAAAAGCAGCACTGTGCCCATTAGGTCACCTGAAATTGATCATAAAGAATAACATGACATAACATGTCTAGTTTAACTCTTGAACTTTTGGTTTAATCTTTCATATTGAACTGTCTGGGTAAAATGGCAACTTCATTTAATACTAAGTTTGAGGGAAGCATCATTGTTATTTGAGAAATATTGGGAAGTGCTTATTGGAGACTAAGTAGGGAAGACTTGTGGCAGGAAATTTTGACAGCAAAATTGGAAGGATGGAAGATGTAAAAGAAGAGTGTTTAGTCACATGAATTTCAGAGAGGAGGCTGGAAGGAAATGGTATGCAGAACATTGAGTACCGAGAAAGTCTCTGCCTGAGAACTTCTGAAACTGCCAGTCTTGCATGTGATGTTTATCATCAGCTTTCTCAAGTGGGACCTCCTTTCTGTCCTTACTCAAGGCTGACTCAAATGTTCTGATATCCAAACGCATGAGCAGTGATTGCTGTAGTGTTGTCATTTTTTTTCATTATGCTCAGCGTGTTACCATTAAAATTTGGAAAGCAGCTTTCTTAAGTTAATGTATATAAAGAGAAACACAAAACAAAACACCAACTCTTTATTTATAAAGCAGTCCAAGTCTTAAATAGCCATCCAAATTAATAGGAACAAAAAGGGGACAGAGAAAGTTGAAGATACCTGTTTATAGCATTTATGAGGTTAGTAAAGGGTGAAACAAAAAGTAAAAAATCACAGAATCACAGACTGGTTGAGATTGGAAGAGACCTCTGAAGATCATCTAGTCCAACCCCCCTCTTCCAAGCAGGATCACCTAGAGCACATTGCACAGGATGGCATCCGGGTGGGTTTTGGATATCTCCAGAGAAGGAGACTCCACAACCTCTCTGGGCAACCTGTTCCAGTGCTCTGTCACTCTTAAAGTAAAGTGCCCCCTCATATTGAACTGGAACTTACTGTGCTTCAGTTTGTGCCTGTTGCCTCTCATCCTGTCACTGGGCATAAGTGAAAAGAGTCTAGTTGCATCCTCTTTAAATCCTCCATTCAGAAATTTATATGTGTTGATGAGATCTCCCCTCAGTCTTCTCTTTTCCCAGCTCTCTCAGCCTGTCATGGTATGACATGCTCCAGTCCCCTAATCATCTTTGTAGCCCTCCTCTGGACTTGCTCCAGTAGTTCTATGTCCCTCCTGTACTGGGGAGCCCGGAACTGGACACAATACTACAGGTTTGGCCTCATCAGGGCTGAGCAGATGGGGAGGATCACCTCCCTTGACCACCAGGGAGGTTGGTCAGCCAAAAATGGTTGTGAAGAAGCAACAGAATGATTACAGTGAATTTGGTAATCTGATACTGTGTACAGGTATTTATTTTGTCAGTGATTTTAATACATTAATTGGCATTTCACAGCTATGCAAATCAAGATAGATCTCAGACCACATTTATTCTGTGGATGTTTGTAGGTGATGTCTCCCTTGGAGATTTCAAGGCCAGGTTGGCTGGGAGCAAATCTGTTCTAGTGGAAAGTTTCCTTTGCTGAGGCAGGAGGTTTTGAACTAGATGATCTTCAGAGGTCTCTTCTAACCTTAACCAATCTATGTCACTAATTTATTAACTTACAGGCACTGAAAGCCCCTGGTTTTAATGGTCTATTTACAATTTCTTAAAACCTTTCTTCCCCTAGCAGAACTTTACCACACAGGCCTACTGATTTTTTTCTTCTTCTTTTAAAAGCTTAATAAGAAAGCTGATAGACCAGTATTAAGCTTTTTCGTAAACAAAAAGTAGCTATGGGTGAGCCTTATTGAAATTCATAGCTTGATCCAATTATTTTTATAATTAAAAATGAGAATGGAGATCAAATTCAGATTTTTAATTCTGCAGGCAAAACAGTTATGGAGTCTAAATTAGGTTTCATTGCTATTTGGATGACAAAGAGGCCTATTCTGTTCATTAGATTGTGCTTATATTCTGATCATTTTTGACCCTCACTTTCACATACTCTGAAATCCTCAGAAATACTGAGAGAGATGTGAAAAATAGTCATATTTCCCTACCATTCTGTTATTACAGGGCTAAGAGTTAACAGAGTTGCAAAACTAATATTTTAATTTAGATCACATTATGGAACTCTCATGTCAAAAATAGACCAGAACATTTTAAAGCAGGCTTTTATCTCAAAATGCAGGGGATTCTCCTCAACCTTTGATTTCATTGCTGTTGTTCTGGTGAATTTTCCCAATGACATCAAAAGGCCATAGTAATGAACACAAGACACTCTCTACAGGTGCATATGTCATTAAAATTTGTTAGCATGAAAGACAATACAAATGGAATATATATTTTTTATAAATAATGTAATTGTAATGGGTGAATGTTAAACAGTGGTCACGATAAAAGTAAAAATTGCCATATGATCATATTAACTTAGTATTTGTGGATGAAGAAATTTGTTCATATCTAATTCATAAGAGAAAACTGTGTATTGTGTTTACATGGCAAGGGTTTGGTAGAAGGGGAATTGCAAGAGTGACCAATGCAAATAGTAATGATTTTTTTTTTCTAAAATATGTAACCACTCACTTCAGGTAAAAGTTCTCAGCATCTGCTTTTTTTTTATAAAAGGTAGATTATACATGGTGCTGAGACCTATTGCTTGGTGTCAGTGTATTTAACCAGAGTTCTGTGCGTGTAATTCAGTGTTTCCAAATACCCCTAAATATGCCATATTTTTTCTTCAGACTTCAGTACCACTGGTAGGCTGAAGAAGTGCTCAGATTTAACTTCAATATGTTGCTCAAGAGTGCTTTATATTATTTAGTTCTCTTAAAACCTATTAGTGCCAAGAAGAAATGCTTCAGAGCTAATTTGGTTTTCAGTGCAAACAAATTGCAGGCATCCTACTCCAGGACAAATTACCCTAAGCATGCTTATCATTGTAAAGATCGATCACTACAAAGATGTAATCTTTCTGAGTTTTATGGGAAAGAATGGGAAAGAACTGTGCTAACCATCAGATGAGAGCAATTGCATGTCTGTCTTCAACTTTATAAGCACTACTGCTTTGGGAGAAATATTACTGGCTTAGTCACAGGCCCTTAAGAATTGATAGTTCAGTTAAAGAAATTAGACTAATCATTGTAGGTTTACATGGAACAAAAAATTGCTCCTTAAATAATAAACTGGAAACATCTTGATGCGATTCATTTTACTGATCTCTTGTGACTTGCATAGAGAAACAGTAGTGTTATTACTAATACATTTAATATCCTAAGAACACCAAATCTTAAATCATTTACCAAATCTAGAAATAGTGTAAGATGAGCAGAATCATGTAGCATACACAAACATTCTTTTTTGTCCCTCTATCCTATTCTCTTCCCAATTCATTTGAACTCACACGTTGAAAGTTGCATTCTAGGACCAATAGTGCTGCTAAGACGTTGTGAGGCTCTAATATTTCTGTAGGACTGTGGCTTCTAAACATAGGATAACACAGTCTTGATATCTTAAACAAGAAGGGGAACCAAAGTGTCATGTCTTTTTTTTTTTTCCATTTCAAATAGGAAAGAAGACACATGAAAGTACAGTAGAACAACTTGCTTTCTTTTCATATGTCCTTAATCACAGATACCTTTCTCCTTTGGACTTTATTGGCATATATATCTTTTAAAACAGTTCTTAACTATCAGTCACCATCATCTACCCATCTGCCTTTTGCATCTCATTAAACATATATATATATATATATATCAACTACCATTCATTCAGAAGGCTTTCATTGTTCCGTGCATTTAACCTCTAAGCCACAGTGATTCTGTTAGCTTTCAGAATTTCTAAATACCTCTGGTGGTAGTGTTGAAAAGGTAATTCTTCATTGTGGAATGCAATTTGATATTTGAATTTGCTTTAAAAAAGATATGTACTCTGATTCACTGAACAGACATGTAGGCCTCCATCTGTTGAAGCTGTTTACATGATTAAGTTCATGAATTAGAACAGTGAGTCTGTTATGGAAATTAATCTATCAGGAGCTAGTTTTTCTCGAGGAAAGTTGTGGCAACTCTGTTATAAAATTTACTCTAGTAACAGAAAGATACTTGACAGGTCAAAGGTGTTCTGTGAATACAAGGAATCACTGACAATTAGTCCTTCCTATGATAGAAGAATATCAAAAATGCTGTTTAGACTGGACAATCCATTTAGTTCCTTTCTCTTAGGTCCTGATTACCCAATGGAGAGGCTTGTTGGCCCTCTCCATCAGTTTGAAGAGATGAGCTCTCCATTTTTTCTTACCCCCAAAATTTAATTTTTTTTAACACAGAAAACTGATTTTGTCAATGTATCAGTCTTGTTTCTTTCAATCAACCTTTTGTTCAGCCAGCTGTAATTCTGAGGAATTACAGTGCTGAAAAAGCCACAAATATTTGCACTCCTTCTGGCTAAGAGGATATGAATCTGTACTGGAGGGATTTCATATGAAGTTTTTTTTTTTGACTTTCAATAAAACTGATCTATACAGAGCAATCTAGTTGTAACATATTTTAGGTAATTAGTAGAGATACCGGTTAGTGACAGGTATCAGTCTTTTGATAGTCATTTAAGGTTGGAGACTGAGAAATCAGCTTCTGTTAAAACTACAATATTTTTATTTTTTTTTAACTGGGAATTTATTCTATTTTCTATTTTTTCTAAATGTCAGTGCCAATGCTTAGTGTGGAGAGGAATTGTAAACTGTCACACTCCATAAAGATAAAATATATTCTATGTTAAACTTTGTCATTGGTTTGGAGTAGTGTTCCTCCTGACCTTATTTCAGTTGTGCTAAGGAATCCATCATTAAGCCCTGTTTATACCATACAGAACATGGTATATTACAAAAGTTCATGCATGCAGTGGTTACTGTAGCTTGGATTTTGACTGTTACTCCTATAGATTTGGGGCAAGTCGTATGGCCTTTACTGCTTTGTTTATTGTAACACTGCCCAGTTGTGCCAGAGGCTTTCCGTGTCAACAGAATCACAAGGAAATCCTTTTTTAATGAGAAACCAGGATGTTTTATATGTGAATTACACATGGATAATACATGACTGAAGTGCCATTTTACATTCCTTGCAAACTTAAAGTAAACCAGACATATAGAAAAAAAAAAAGAGATTTTGGAGTTGTGTGACACTTTTTGTGGTAAACTGAGTCAGAACACTTTTGAAAGAAAATGATTTTCACTGTACTGAATATGTTGTATTTTTATAGAAATTGCTTCCTGTGCCCTAGCAGTAGTGGACTTGCACATTCTCAGTTAGAGGTGTAAAGTCAAAACAAAGTGCCTAGTAGGTTTATGTTATTTTTTGGGTTTTTCAGATTGCTTATTGCCAAAAGATATGTAGAAATACAGAGCTACACTTATTAAAACTTCAAAATTACCCATACTGTATGTAGTTATAGGAAGACAATAGCTCTCCTTGTTACAAGAAAATATGCAAGGTAGTTTTTTATTTACATGTTCAATTGAAAAATGTATTTTATGACAAAATGTAAATGGAATCTGATTGAATAATTTTTAATATAGGGAGGATAGCACTTTCTCTGTGACAGCATGACCATGGAGTTCTATCCATGAAAGCCCTCTAGTACTTATTCTCTTCACTTCTAGTACTTATTCTCTTCACTGATTTCTTTGCTATTCCTTATGCACTCCCTGTTTTGTAAAGCTTGTTTTCAATATTAAAAATAATAATAATAATTGGAGGAAAAAAAGTGCAATTTTCAGGAAGGAAAGGATTAGAAAGGATTCACCATTTTTTCCCTTTCGCTGAAAGGCATTTCATACCATACTCTCTGTATAGTCACCATAAGCAATCCCTGTGCTATTTGCTGTACTATAAAGGATAGTGCTCTCTTCATTTAGTGTGAAATTATGAAATATGATGCAGTGACTTCAACAGAAGACATTTTCCAAAATAGTCTGGTGATAAGAGCACTCTTCTCAGAATTAGTAGATGTATATTTATATCCCTTCAGAACAAAAAGGAAGTTAATCTATGAATGAGGCTGTCTGCCTTAAACCCTCCCAAGTCCCAAATGGCAATTTTGTTCACCTCCTTTCTTCACTCTGCCTGGCTGTAGCACAGGGCACTTCCCTTCTAAGTTGCAAGGCTTTTTGCCAATATTACTGGAGTCATCCATAAATTCTCAGAACAGCCTGCCTGAGGGAAATCACTGGCTGTGTCCTGAGTGCAGCACAGTACAGCCCAGCATTATATGGACAACCACTGCACACTAAGTGCAAGGATTTGATCTCATCAGGTTTATAGCTATCACTAGCCATCAGTTATGGGGGAGGTGAAGGTGCCTTCTTTTTACACAATAGCCTAGCAGCTGTAGCAGACTGGATTCATCAGTCTCAGAGTATCCAACACCACCTTGAGATATAGGCCCTTCTCTGCAGAGTTGACTTTAAGCTCTACCAATAATTGACTATTCTATATTAAATAAAACAAAAAAGGAAAAAAATGATTACCATTGCTATCTTCATACCCCAGAATTATATCCTGTGGTGTTCCATGTAGTTAGCGGTAGTTCCCCGGATGCTCAATAGAGCAGGCACCGAAATTCAGTGGATCGGATATCTTTTGGTCTAGTCAGCATGTGAGCAGAAAATAAGGATTGTCACAGAATATCCCAAGTTGGAAGGGACCCATAAGAATCATCGAGTCCAGCTCCTGTCTCCTCACAGGACCACCCAAAAATCAGACAGTATGTCAGAGGGTTTTATCCAAATGCTTCTTGAACTCTGGCAGGCTCGGTGCTATGACCACATCCCCAGGGAGCCTGTTCCAGTGCCTGACACCCTCTTGGTGAAGAACTTTTTCCTAACATCCAGACTGAATCTCCCGTGTCACAGTTTCATGCCTGACTGGTCCTAGTCAGGTCTCACTTGTGTGGAGTACCCATCTTTGGAGGTTTTCCATCCCACCTGCTTCTGTCCACTGACTAGACAGGAAAAATATTCCTATTCTAAGACATTCACTGCCAGGACTGCTTACCCCAAATCTAAACAAAGCAAGGCAGCTGAAATTTAAAGAAGTGAATCCTTTTCCATGATTTCCATGATTCCATAAGACTTGCATCTTATGTGAGTGCTATAATGATTGAGCTGTTGAAATAGAAAGGTAATTGCTTTTACTGCATTAATTTCTTTTGCCTGTCAAGCCCTCAGCAGAGTTAATCCATGCCCATATGTCAGTCTCAGTTTTGAAATGTAGAGATCTTTGACTCTTACTCAGAAATTAGTTAATGAGTGCCTTACTGTCTTCAGAGTGTAAAGGCTATTACTTTCTATAGGGTGGGTAGCCTGAGAAATGTTGACTTCTAGGCACCGCTTTGTGTTAGTTTTGTAATCATAATAGTGCAACAATCAGTAAAGCTGCTAATGCCTGCAGAGCCAAGGGCAGAACGCTGATCTAGCTTTGGTAATAGCATTATCAGAGCCTGTGACACTTAACCAAGTTACTCCACAATTTTATTTAACACAGAGTGATGCATAATTATTGCTACACTTCATCTATCAAGTACAAAATCATAAAACGAAATATAGAAAAAATACTACTTCAGGATTTTTAAAAGAAAAATTAACTTCTAAACCTTCCATAACTGTATTGCTATTACTCATTCATGTTTATATCCATTTGCTTTTCTTCAATTTCCATGACCACTTTTAATTATATTTTCATTGTGCATGAGAAAGACTTGTATTTCTTTCCTATATTTCTCTGTCACTTTCTCTGTCTCTCAGAAAGGTATAGTACTAAATTCACTATTTTAATCATTTTTCTTTGGAAATATTTTATTTTCTAACTGATTGGGATTTTGAAGAAATGTTAAGAAGCTTCCAGGATATTTACATAGCTACAAGGTAAGCACTGGAAATAAATCAATTTGCATTTATGCATGCAGAGCTCCTGGAAATCAAATTTTAACTGTTGGCGAAACCAAAGTTTAACTGTTACTATAACACTCCTTTGTCCAGACTGATCTTCAAAATGCCAGCTGATGAAGATTGCACAGCCTGTTGTTCTAGATACTTTTTTTTTTCTGAGAAATATTTATTCTTCCATGGTAGCCTTTTGCAAATACATTCTGTGTAGTTTGAAATACTGTCACTTCTTCACACAGTTATTCCTTCTCAGCTGTGCATCTTTGATTCCTTTCACTCAACCCCTCAGTGAAGCTTGGAAAGCAGTCTAGTAAATTTACTCTGCAAACCCTGGGTATGTACCAGTCAGCTTAGTAGTCAATTTTTCCAGCTTTTGATGGGATAATGGGTATACATCATATTCTCAGATTGTGAACTCATTAAAAGGATAGTCAGGCATTTGAATATGTGCTGATGAAAATGTCCGATTGCAGCTATCAGTCAAAAATTACGTGAATTAGGGACACTCTTGGGAGGATTTTACATCCATAAAATAAATTGGTACTTTATAATATATACAACCATTCTCCCATAAGCTTTATGTAATTTTGGATGAATTTCCAATTAATTGCAACACGATGAAATTCTAGTGTGTTGTATATGAAAATGAACTTGACAGCATCCATGAAAATTTAGGCTTCTCAACTAAAGAAGTCAATCCAATGCTTTTTCATCAGTGAAGCTGGAATGATTTTTGGCTGCTGAGAATCTCAACAGGAAGCTGTGTAGTAGAGATGTGGGTGTGCATGAGCATGAATATAACACAACAAGAAGATAAAGTATGCAAAACAAGAACAGTATGGGTTGCTCATCCAGATGATCACAAAAAAAAAAAAGAGAATGTTTAGTTGTTACAAACTGGAAAACAGTAAATGGCCCTTTCCTTATAAATGACTTACTACCTATCTCCCAAATGGCCCTTTTCATGCTTCCCTTTGGAGCTGCAGCATGCATATTGCTGCGTTGGTGGGGCTAGCCAGGGGAGGAGCAGAAAGCTACTGCGCAGGCATTGGCTGCAGTAGGTACTCTGTGGTGTGTTGTGGTGCCAGCCTCAGTGCTCCTGTATGCACACTGTGCCCCATGAGAGAGGAAGATAACACTTGAAAGGTTTTTATTGATGGTTATGGAATTGTAGAGATGGACTGTACCCGTAGTAAGAGCTGGCCCTGCTTCTTATGTCACTTAGCAAACTATGTGCATAGCTTAAATGTGTTTAATTTGTCTCTAACCTTAATCTTTGCCAAGTTGTTCCACTGGTGTAAGAGTACCATGCTTTTTCAAACATCTAAAAAGCAGATAATTAGAATTTCTTTTTATTTCTTCCATGCTGTGTTCCATCATACATTTCAACACTTGTCATTTTGTTCTCAGTCTCCAGGAGGAAATGCAGAGATCCTCTCATTTGCATAATTTCATGTGGGTAATCAAAGAACATGCCATGGAGGAGGATTCAAGAATTAGAATTTATTGTTGGTTTAATTAATGCTTTAACGATCTAATCAAAATATAATAACTACTGATTTTTACTCCAGTTGTAACAGTGCTAATAATACAGTTTGTGTTAATGCTCATTAGTAATACAATGAAATCAGTAGCTGCAAGTCTTCTGATTTTAATTCCTCACCTCTCCAGTCACCCATAATCCTGGGTCAAGGGCCTCTGATCATCAAACAGGATGATCTAGTAAGTTTTCAGCATCCTAGTTCTTCACAAGGAATACAGCATCAGTGGTGAGGTAGGGTTTCTTCCCTTCTACTGAGTTCGCTCAGAGTTATTTTTTTAAATCTATTTCAACCTCACATTTGGTAATGGATTACACTTTTTGCTTCCTTGTTGATCCATAGGCTGTTAGATTGCTTAGTTTTTTTTTTTTTTTTCCCTGTATGGTATTATTTATTTTGGGGAAGACGAACTACACAAGTGAAAATCTAAGGAGAAGTTAAGCTTAAAAAATAATAATTAAAAAAAAAAGTCAATAACCTAAGTAAACAGAAAAATCTAATCAGAAATTTACTGTTGGAATGGATAGTTTATTCCTCTGATTACCTTAAAAGTAGTATTTCAGAGACACTTTGATCTTTCTCTATAGCTAAAAGTAATAGAACAACCTGTAAAACAGGTACTAATTTTATAGATCTATATTTGTACAATTTATCTATTATAACTTAAAAATTAAATATTTTTTTCAGAAATTATTATCAACTAATATATTGTTACGTGCCGTTGCTATGATTACACAGAGGTTAAATCGGTCTGGGGAAGAAAATCAACTTCACTAGAACCAACAAAATACCAGTTAAGTCTTCCATTATACCTGTATGTGCTAGTGATTTTTCACATGCCAACACTTCACTTTGCTCCCATGTGTTTTTTCAGTGACAAGAAAGCTGAAGAGTGAAAAATGGGAGGGATGTGTGTATGAGTTAGAGAAGAGCAGACGGAGAATTCAAGTAGGAATGTGAAATAAGCCCAAAAGAAAGTACCCACTGCTGCTGGAAGAGGAGAGCTGGATAGAAGTGGCTCCTGTGGTCAGGAGACCTTTTCAGGGTGTTGAGCCTTTGGCTGTATTTCAATCTGAGGGCTCTCTTCTCCAGTCTCTCCAGTCAGCTCCCTGTTTGTACCATTAGATCGCTTTCTTGCTGTCCTCCTCTTCGTGTGCTTCTGCTGCCTTGTCTACCTCCTGGCTTCTAACTGTGCCCAGTGGGATCACAACATACATAACGACAAGTGATATGAAAACAGAAATGTCATTAAAAACACATTCCACTTGAGATGACAGATGCTTTATTTGTTAAGTGTATCAACATTTCATGATGCCATTAAAAGATGGAGAACCTTACTGGTGGATTTCCACAACTTGAACTGAAGGGATTACATCTAACATTGGCTGTAGAAGTGTTTGCTAATAATGATCACAGTCCTGTCATTTTCATTATCCTTAGGGTACAGAAAAGTTCTAGGGTTTTCCTAACTGCTGTCGTTGTGTTTTGACATCTTTTTATCTTCCTTGTGGCACGCACGTATCTGTGTTTAATTCACTTTTTTCTTCAAATAATTTTTCTTTCTTTATAAATATGTCACTAGTTATTCTGCTCATTTTACTTTAATATTTATGTTAAGGTCCTGTGTTTTTTCACTTGAGTGTTTTATCAGAACTCTTGATGTCAGTGAAAGATATGCTCAAATTAACGCAATTTGGGCCATATATTTAAGGAGTATGTGTACAGATTTGCTTATAAACTCTGAAGAAAAGATTTGGAGTAAGGTGATGTTTCTGTATTTATCAGTGATTTATATAATGATGTAGATGAGATGATCAGATTCATAATTTTCCAAGGAATTATGAACACATTCAAGTTTTAGTACCTTAACACTGTGCTTTAGCATTGGGTCACATTGGAGAGCCAAAAAGTTTCAGAACATATTAATGTATTCCAGCATGCCTATATTGATTATGAAAAATAGCATTTTAATGTTTGTAAGAAATATTTATAACATCACACTGTAAAGAATTCATCAGAAGGCAATCAAGACAGATTAGTGGTTGAGGAGTACATAAAAATAGAAATGCAATTTATTTTAACCTTATCATAATAAACATAAGTAAATACATTTTTAATAAAGGATAGACCTGCTGTCATTGGAAAAGAGGAAAAAATACAATATCTAAATTATGTTCATTGAACTTGCTGTGTCTCATCCTGAGAACTGAATAGAAATTTAAATGATCAATTGTGTAGATTGCAGGCACAGTTACTTTATTAATGTCTGTTATTATGCATACATATATACATCTATATATGCATACACAGATGTAGTGCGCTTTAACCTACTGGATCAACACTTTTTGCTTAAACTTTGATAGTACTTTAACATTCTTTTTGTTTGAAGGATCATATGGATTTTATTAAATAGAAAGTATACTAAAACACAGCTTTTCTTCCACAGTAAAATTTAGATTTTTAAGAAGACAAAGGATAAGGTAACATGGTACTGTTTGTACACACCCTCTCTTGGAATAAACTTATTTACACCCATATATTAGTTGAGATCTTAGACACTGTGAGAAACCAGCTTCTAGGGCTTGTTCTAAGTCACGTCTCTGACAGATACTGCTGCTAAAATTCACTCTTATCTTCCAGTTCACTGTTCCCCTTGTGTTGGTGTACAAAGGATGAGGTGCTGCAATCTTCATTCATTTGACTCTTTGATTGGGCT
This sequence comes from Anser cygnoides, assembly GCF_040182565.1. Lineage (NCBI taxonomy): Eukaryota > Metazoa > Chordata > Aves > Anseriformes > Anatidae > Anser > Anser cygnoides. The sequence continues at coordinate 95,413,039 of NC_089875.1, forward strand.
ATTCTGGCATTATTTATTATTGTATTATTTTTATATTTTATAAATATATATTTATATTTTTATATTTTTATATTTATATATATTATATAATATATAATATAAATTTATATTTTATATTTTTATATTTATATATTATATTTTTATATTTATATTATTATTTATTATTATTATTCTGGCATTATCTTATGATGTGGGCTGTAAATTGCTGTGGTACCACTAAAAGTGCAGTAATTCTACCTTTTTGAACATAGTTTCTAAGATCTATTAAATGGGCTGCAATTCTGTGTAGTTATACTGATATTTGAAAATCTAGATATTTTTGTTGTTGAAATCTCTATCAACTTTTTTGTGAAGTCAAATTATAAGTAACATGAGTAATGAACACCTCCAACAAATACATTTTTAAATACTGTATTTTTTAATTAAGTCTATAAATTAAAATGCTGTAGTTTATAGCGGAAGGCTACAATAGTAGTGATCACATCATAATTTTTTTGTTCGAAGTCTCATATGAAGGAACGAATCTTGTCTTCTTTACTCTGTGTAGCACATCTTTGCACTTTGTATTGGCCTGTGATCCAGACCTCTGTGCTATCTTCAGTGGCATTGACCTTAAGATTATTGTTATTTATCTGTACAATATCAATGTAATTTGAATGCTGTAGAGAAAGCACACAGCACATGGAAAACCTTGGAAAAATTCTGATTTTCCTTATGAGCTCTTGGAGGTGTACATTACAGTACACAGATGGCTGCAGAATATCAGCCTTTATCAGGTACATCATAGTTTTCACTGAAAACCAGGGAGCACAGAGTGCAAATACGTCATATCTTTCTAGTGTTCGGTGGAGCAGAAAATCAGATAACATCTCTGTCATGATTTAAGTGATTTACGTGGAGCCATTCATATGAAATGAGTATGTTTTGAGTGTGGTGACAGTGTGCAACCAGGGTCTAATGTATGTGAACTATTCTGATGATGAGACTTGAGACCTGTTGTGGTAGTTTTACTCAGGTGGGCAGCTGAGCTCCACCACAGCCTCTCTCTCACTGTCCCTCCTGAAAGGGAAAGGGGAGAAAATACAATGAAAACGGTTCAAGGAGTGATATAAGGACAGGGAGTTCACTCAACAATTATAGTTACTGCCAAAACAGACTCAGCACAGGGAGATTAGTAAAATTTATTGCCTATTACTAACAAGCTAGAGAAGTGAGAAACAAAGAAACCCAAAACACCTTCCCCCCAACTACCCTCTTCCACCTCCTCCCCCCAAGCAGCACAGGGGAATGGGGAAATGGGGGTTGGTCAGTCTATAGCACTTCATCTCTGCTGCTCCTTCACTCCCTGCCCCTGCTCCCCGTGAGGTCCCTCCCACGGGATGCTGTCTTTCCTGAACTGATCCTGTGTGGGTTTTCCACAGGCAGCAGCACATCAAGAACTGCTACCATATGGCTCCGTACCACAGGGTCCATCCATCAGGAGCAAACTGCTCCAACCTGGGTCCCCCACGGGCAGCAGCTCCTGCCAGGTCACCTGCTCCTGTGTGGGCTCCTCTCTGTGGGCTACAGCTCCAGCCCAGAATCTGCTCCAGCAGGGGTTCTCTACAGGCTCCAGCCTCCTTCAGGGCAGATCCACCTGCTCCACCGTGGTCTCCTCCATGGGCTGCAGCATGCAAACCTGCTCCACCATGGACACCATGGGCTGCAGGGGGAAGACCTGTTCCACCATGTGGGCCTCTCCAGAGGTTGCAGGGGTTCATCAGCTCCAGCACCTGGGGCACCTCCTCCCACTCTTTCTTCACTGACCCAGGGGTCTGCAGGGCTGTTTCTCACTCCTTGCTCTCCTAGCTGTTGTAACCCAGCAGTTTTTTCCCCCCCTTTCTTAAATCTGCTCTCACAGAGACACAAGCAACATCATGTATTGGCTTGGCTCTGAGCAGTGGTGGGTCCCTTTGGAGCCATCTGAAACTGTCCCCTTCTAACATGGGTCAGCTTCTTGATTCTTTTCACAGAGGCTACCCCTGCATTCCCCCACTACCAAAACCTTGCCATGTAAACCCACTACGCATGTGGACAGCGAGGTGAGTGCTTGGCAAAAGGGAAAATTGAGCACATGGCTTGGTAGCTCTGCTGTTAGGGAAGGAGTGAAGCAAGGTTAATTCTGTAAGATCTAGGATGATATTTTAAAGATTCGGAAGAAGCATTGTGTTCAAGACCACTTTTAAGGCAACCTCAGATCTTTGGGTTTTTATCATCTGCCATATATTCAGTGCAGTGAATGAAAATGTTTTAAAAGCATATTTAAATCAAAAAGAAAAATCACCGGCATACAGAAGATACTTCTGTGTTACTGGACCAGTTTTTGCCATGGTCATTTTGACTTCATTGTGACATGACTACCATTATGCTGTGCTGAGGTTATTTTGTGCCTCCTGTCATTACAGTATCTTCCATCACTCTGTTTAATTAAGGGACTAACATCTGCTGTGAGGTCATTTTCTTCTTTCTGCATTACCCATGACTTAATCAGTTTTGTAGTATGACAAACATAACACAGTGCAGAATAATTCATAGCATTGGCTATAAATTTGATAGCAATAATGTTTACATTGTTTTTGTAATTTATTTATACATTTTTCCTAGTTAATAGCCAGATTGGACTATTAGAATGTTTGTTTATGCTTCCTTCAACTTGCTTCTTTACAATTATGATCCTAACACCAATTACTATAAATAATTATCTTTCTTTAAACCAAAAAAAAAAAGTGATCATTACTCTACTAGTTTATTTTCCAGCTGAATCATGAATTCAAAATTAATGTAATGTGAACACACAGTACTCATCTTTCCTGCCTCAGTTCAGTATGAATTCATACACAAGGAGCAGCTGAATTTATTTACATTGCAGAGCAATCATTTTTGCAAATTACAGGTTTTATTTAAGGTAACACTATGACAATGATTTGATATCCTAATAAAAGTATTTCAGAACATTGTGTGGTTTATTGAAGAATACTTATGGTTATTTACGAAACCAAACTTCCATTGTGTCTGATGACCACCTTTTGCCTTAAAAAAACAATTTTAAACAGTCACAGTGGAAAGCATGTCCCAGTAGCACAAGGCATGAGGATGTAATTCACTGTGGAATTTCACTGCTGCTGTACTCACAATACCTAATATCTATAAAGCAGTTTGAGGACTGTAATAATTATCACTAAGGATTTAGAGTTTTACTTATGTTATCAGTTTTTCACACAGAACAAGGGAGATGTGTAAAAAAAAAAAAAAAAACAAAAAAAAAAAACCAACCAACCAAACAACAACAACAAAAAAGGCCAAAAAAATCTTAAGAGTATTTGCTCATATTTCCTCATCTTTCCTGCCTGCATTTATTAGGAATATGAAAAACATTCATCTGCTAGCAGGAAAGAAGGAGTAAAACATGATAAAATGTGCCTGAACCATAAATAGAACTAGTGACTTTATTTAATAGAACATGGTTATTAACATTATGTTATGAAAAAGCTTGATTTTTAACCATCTGTTTTTATGATTTAATTCATATATGGGAGAAACTTTCTAAAAATTAAGAAACAGGTTTTCTGACATTGCGTAATTTTGTGATAGATTAATATTTATCAGTTGCTAAGGATGAGAGTTTGATCTCGGGTTCTGACTAGAGAATATCACATTGCCTTGACTGCCAAAATAGGTGCAATACCATTTAGGACACTACCCAAGCCCAGGAGAGAATGCTGGTTCACTTCTCTCTTTCTTGCCATAAGCAGGAAAGCAGGTGAGCAGTGTGTAGGATCAGTCTTTCTAAACTGAAAATCCATTCAGCTAGTTTTCTTCTGTAGATTGTTTTCTCCTCTTGTTGCTTCAACATCCTTCTCTCTGGATGACAGTTTAAATCTGCCTTCTTTGTATCCCTTCAAAAAGCTCCTGAAATAACCTTTTTAGTAGCTATTGTTCTTCCTATAAGTTTCATCAGTGATTTTCTCTCTTCTTTTTGCACCAAACAGGATATATGTTTCTGCCTTCAGATCTCTTCGCAGCCTATTCTCTGATCTGCCATTCCACTCAGCCATTCATCATTCATTACTGAGATGCCATATCCCAGCTAAGATCTGCCTGCCAAGCTAGCCTTTATCACCCTTGTCACAGATTCTCAAGGAAATGTTTTCATGCTCTTTCATTGTTAATGCCATGTTAATACCTGTAAAGTACATCTCAATCCCCACACCTTTAATCATTGCAGAAAGTTCTCCTCAATAGTGACAGCAACAAAATACTAAGCAGCAACAGATGAATTATTATATTATATATTTCTGTGGTGATATATGCCATTCCATTGTTCAAAGCAGGGGCTTCCTGCTTACCTTTTTACCTAGTTTCATGTTATGAGTAATATTTCAAAAAGATAAGTCTCTGTTGGTAGTGACTGTATCCATTCTACTATTCATGTTTCGTATTGGAAAGTAGTTCTTAAACTTTAAATAAACATTTCCATTTGTATCTCTTTCCTAATTTTTCCTATAATGCTACTTAATTATGTATGTAGCAATAGCTGTATTATGTATATTTAGTATTTAAGTACTAAGAACACAGCATAATGGGCCGTTTTTTAAAGCATGTGCCCTGCGGTGTAGTTTTTAGTCCTTAATCCTTATATTTGAATAGGGCCCAGGCTCATTTAAATGGCTAAGAGAAAAGAGGAAGACATGCCTAAGAAGACATTTCTTAGTCAGACTTCTTATCTTCATGTTGCTAATGACCTTTCTGTTTGTATAATATTTGCATTTTTCATGTAGCCATTTAAAAGTCATAATGCCGTTACCTCATCCTTCTGCAGATACCTTCTGAAGTGTCATCTCCACTTTAGTGCCACCAAACACTGTGGCATGACAGTCTGCAGGTAGGTGGCAAGCTGAGATTTCTCCCAGTACATAAAATACGTTGTTTTGATGTAACTGCAAATTCCCATTCCCTCACTAGCATCTTGGTTTCTGTTCTCCTAATGTGTCTCATTTCATAAATTGATGGGAAACTATCAGGAACAGGTTCTGTATGCTTTTTTTGTTTTGACTTGTTTTGTTTTGACATATAGTGCTTAAAGTAATGTAGAGCAGATTTGTTTCTGGAACCAGACTCATAGTCTTTACAATATTATTGAACAGCTTTGCTTTAAAGATTTACAGTCTCCAGAATAGTTAAACCTTTTCAGAATTTTATTCTACTTTTATTTTTAATATAATTTTATTATGCTTTGTACTATTCTGTACCTGGTATAATACATTCTATGCCCAGAATTCATATAACTGAATTGGTTGCTTGCCTGATTAGATACTTACACTCCCTCAGAAATCTTGTTCTAAGAAGAAAATGCCCAGTCAGTTGAGCTTAGGTTTAAGTTTAGAATAAGGTGCCTTTTCAAGCTTTAAGAGTAGGAACTAGGCTCCTAAATAACACCATGGTTTTGAAAGTATCACCCTTCTTGTTTAGTGCCAACGTTAAAAATAAATAAATAAATAAAAGTACTAATCAGTGAAACATTTTATGTTTTACCAAGTGAAGGAGAAAATATGATGTGATTCTGCGATTCTGACCATTGCAGAGAGAGATTCGGTTCTAACACAACAACTAGGTTTATTTGGGATCCAGATGTGCATTTATCCATGTGTTGAACTCTGTGTTTAGGAAATAAGCAGACTTCAACAAAGGTTTCCTTCTCCCTTATGAGAACTAAGTGTACATGATAAAAAAAAAAAAAAAGAAGAAAAAAAAGAAAAAAGAAAAAAAGAGTTAAGTATGTGATTAATTGTTGTTTGTGTACAAAGATCAACAATAGAAGAAAGAAATATTGTTGCAATGTGTGGAAGATTTGTTGCCTCAAGTTCTTACTGTGATACTAGTGTAAAGAAGATGAAGTATATGAAGAATAGTCCTTTTTCTTTAAACAGTGGTATTGAAGAATGTAGTAGGTGTTCATTGCTCAGATACCACTGGTTGGGATTTTGCATAACAAGAAAAATGGAGGGGCAAAAGCAGGGAAAGAAGTCAATTACTTCACTTTCACTGAAAGCAAGTCTTGCGTTCTCCTTGGCTTTTTCCGGCTGTTTTCCTAATGGTACTAAAGAAAAGGTGTTTCTTGATCTGTGTGTATTTGGTGAAATCTCATCTCCAAAGAACACTTTTATTCTACAAATGAAACTATGTTGGTGCAATGATGGGAATCATACAAGTTGTATACAGTTGGATCTACTACTAGAAGTTTATGATCCAGCCTTGGCCTTATACATAAACATTAAGGGCTAGGCTTCAGAAGATATTCAGTCATCTGACTCATTAATTTCAGTTAGAATTAAGCACTTAAATACCTTTAAAATCCAGGGCTAAATTCGTTTTTCCTTCAACATGGCAGTTTTAGAATGTATCTGTTAACACTAATTTGTTTTTATATTTCTATTTAACTTAGGGCTTTCACAGTAGGTTTTAATGTTTATCCCCATGGCATACAGTTGTTAGAGCTGCTATCACACAAGTAAAAGACTGCTACACTTCCATGATGTCTTTTGTTTACTTCATTCTGCACTGCTTATGATTTGGTTTTGTCAGTTAAGTGTTTCTACTGACTCTTACACGTGACTTTCTCAGACACTTCTCCTTTAATAAAAACAGCGTAGTTTCTTCTGAAACATTTATTTTCAAATCCTTAGAATTTTTCATCATTAAATATTTTCTGTATGGTATAAGGAAGAGAACATTAAAAGAGGACAATAGACAATACCCAAAATACAGTATACATCACAAAAGTAAATCTGCTTATTTTATATTTCCTCTTGGCAGATAGCCAGACAGCCACTTACTTATGACAACTTATATTATTCCAGGGATTTCAGTTAACTACATGAATGATTATACCATTTTTTGCTTGTATATATGAGTCTGTCTTCATATTATAACAATAGCCTAGCCTATAATTTGTGTACTGCAGTGTTAATTGGTAAAGATGTAGACTGTAGCATTTTTTGAAATATGTGGATTAATGCAGCCTAAGTCACTGGAGTGTTCATGGTAGCAGTATCAACTTCTAGACAGAAAAGCTAGAAAACAATAGCTAGAAGGAATAGCGTATTATTTATAAGATGATGTTTGAAAATCTGATTTTTATTTTTTATTTTTGCCTGCTAATGTTTAATCCAAACAACATTTTCTATTAGCTAATTGATAACTTTTTTATTTTGATTACAGAGTGATATGTTTTTCTTGCACTGTTCTGAACTACTGATAGATGGACACATGAACTAAAATGTAACTAACCTTTTTTTCAAAAGATGAAATAATTCTATGGGAAATTCTTTTAATGTCTGTTTGTATAATTTCAGTTGTACTAGTGTTTTTGAAGTAGGATATTGCTATTATCTGAATTACTGAGCCAGCCTCATTTGTTTTCTTGACCTTGCTTAACTATGATGCGTTGGATTTTCAAAGATGCTGTAGCACCACAGTGGTATTTAACATGTAGCCTGTTCTTAAATTCCATTTATATGAAGGATGTTATCTGATATACTGGATTGTCTCTGTTTAGTTTTACCTTTGGCAGGTTCCTTGTAGGACCTGATCTTGATATCTTCAGTTCTTTGGTTTGCTACAGCTTCCTTTATCAGGTGTTGCTTCTTTGCAGTAACACTAACCAGTTTGTGTCCTTCACGGTTTCCTCTGCCATATTTGAGATATTAGGGTCGGTTTTGATAGTATGTTTAGCCTTTGCAGACTTATCTCTCAGGTTTTACTGTTTGTTTTCGAATCTTCATATATAAATCCCCTTTCTCAGAAGAAGCTGTTAAGGAAATGACATGGCCACGAGAGAAAGGCAGAAATGACCTAACCTCAGAGTGAACCCCACCCAATATATTTAATCATAAAAGAAATTAAATGAAATTCAGAATGACTAAACTGTAATTCTTATTGTACATGGTTCTGATCCATGCAGAATAAAACTGTCTAAGTATATTAAATATACCTGGGAACATTCATTGGTACCGCAACTAACTGCCATGAAAATTGCTGGATCCATGCTATTAATTTCTTTTGCTGTCCAAAATAGAGAGTGCATACAGACATTTTATTGCAGATGGCCCCTGACTTTTGATAGTGTTCTCCTCAGCCATACCCCAAAATTGTCTGGGAGAATGCTAGTGAGTCTAAGTCCTGCCAGTTCTCTTCTGACAATTCAGTGATATAGTTGGTCAGGTTCCAGTTCACACTGACACTGCCTGATGCTCAGGGATTTTGTAATTTGAAGAAACCACTGGTTAACTTGTAATGTGAAAATATCATCCACTCTTCTGTCTTTTGCAGTAGCTTGGTCACAAACAGTGAGAGAAGATAGATGGTCTCTCCAGTGCTCCTGAGTGTCCCCTGCACTCTTATACACATTAATTGGTGAACCTGAATATATACTCCCAATCAGGATAGTGCTACGTGTCCTCACCCTTCCAGGAGGAATTGTCAGGCTTCTGACTGTCTTGGCGTAATTTCAATTTTCCTGTCTGAGAATTGCCAGACTCAGCTTTTTCTCTGTACTGGCATGTTTAAATAGAAAGACATCATATAAACCTAAGGATATTGAGAGAGGAACCAGGTTTATGAGCAGGTTAAATTTAGTTCAAGGAGACACAAATCAATGTATATTTTAGTGTTTATGTATGTATGTGTGTATGTATGTATATTATAAACCTATATATGTAAAAATAACAAATTAACTTTTAACACTGAGTTCAAAGTATGCTTAATCGATGAAAGGGTCTGCTTTTACACATTTCTTTTTCAGCTCTCCTTCAGAAACAATTCTGTTTCTCCTCTCTATTTGATATTTGGGCTTGCTCTCCACCTCAGGCACAGTCTTCAGATTTGTTCCCTTGATTTCTCACGTCCTGCCCAATAACCTGCTGTCTTCTTCAAACAGAAGATTGACAAAGTATGACATGAACTTTTGCCTTTCCTTTCTCTTCCTTTTTATTTTTTTAAAACTTGATTGATCCTGCCATCTCTTTTCCTGCTTATCTGCTTCTTATTTCCTTGAATGTCACTTGACCATCTTTTGACATCTCTCTCTCCAAATTCCCGTATTATTTGCCCCTACCTTCCAGCTTCATCCTGGATTCCTGTTTTTCCAGAAGCTTACTATAATGGAAAACAAGGTGTATCTACAGAGTGTCTAATATCTCTTTTATTTGCAAGCTGTCAGAGTGCTTCATTTTACTTTCTAGAACTGATGTGAAAGAAAGTCTTTTCAGCCAAGAAAGAATTTTAAACCATTGGAGGATTCTGAGAAACCAGGAGAAAATCAAAACGCAAATATTTCTTTGTGTCTTGTCTATCCTATCAGCCTTTTTTTTTATTTTCTTTTTTTTCTTTTAAAATTGTTCACACTTTCCATTGTCATTGAGGCATTAAAAGATCCATATTTTTTCCTTGCAAAATCCTTCTAAATAAGCACTTCTAAAATGGACATCAGTGTTCTCAGCACCCAACTGGGCAACCATGAAGCTGTGTCTGCAAGAACACACATGGTCCTTGTGATTATCAATAATTCTATCTCTTGGACAGATGTTTTCTGACTGAAACAAAATCTGTCATCTTTTTCCATTTCTCCATAAAATTGAAATGATGAATCTGTGAGAGCTGCCAGCTGTTGCTTGTTGCAGCATCCATCCTTAACAACAGGAAGGCTATATGATTTTTATCAGCATTAAAAAACAAACAAACAAAAAACACTGTACTTAGCCCTGCTGGTGTATTTTTGTATAAAATGGTTACAATTTATTGAGAAAAGGAACACTTGTACAAAAATCCTGAATTCCTCATTGGGTTGCAGTTCTTGTGTTGAACTGAGCCAGAGCAGAACTGTTTTGCAGTGGAACAGATTGTCTTGCAACACAGTGTTCCCCTGGACATTTTCTTCTTTAAGAATGAGCCCTTGGCATTTTGTGAACTCAAGAGGCTCTTTCCTGTGCTAATCAAGGCAGCTGACAAACTCTTCATCATGCTTGAATCAATACGGGTTAGCCCAATTTCTTTCTGTGCCATGTGCATTCTTAGAAGCAGCAACAGATTGACAGATGTTTCTTTTTATCAGGTGCTGGGATCGTCAGTGACAGAAACATAACCAGACGAAAGGTTTGTTAGTTTGAGACATAAAATGCAGGCAAAATGAGCAATTTCTTTCAACATTTTCTTTGTGAATTGTATTTTTCCCTGTTTATTAAATATTTCATGATGTGTAAACCATAGTAGTATAAGCCATTTCATCTGAACGTGGTTAATTAGGATGTTTATTATGAAGCAGGACAGTTCTCAAATCTGGCCAGCCTTAGAGAGTTTATAGTTGTTTAACTAGCGTGCTAGGGGAAAAAAAAAAAAAAAAAAGAGAGAGAGAGATATCTCAGCAGAAGAACTTATTTATGTGCCTGGTAATGAGCAGTAATAGTGAGTTAATTCACAAAGATGACTTATAAAGTGGAAGAGACAGGAAGGAAGAAAAGATGTTAACAGACACACAGAAGTATAACAAGCATTTTCATTAGCTTGACAAGTCTAAGCATGGCAGTTTTCCTTTTCACATTTACAATTAAAGGCTTACCTGCCAGATACTTTTACTGGAGGAAAGAATTGCTTCTAAAGAAAAGCAGGGCATATGACTGTAGATAGATTTGTATGGCTAACTTCTAGATGGCAAATAAAATTGCATTAAATTGGTGGGAAAAAAAAAAAAGCTGAAAAGTTCTGCTTTTTAGATTAAATTTAACGTTTTGATTCAAGTACTTTTTAAAATTTCCATTTTAGTTCTTCTATTTTACTTCTTTATCTTGTTCTACACAACTATTATTAGGTTCGTTTTACGTTACCTGGTTGCTTTACATTATTCACTAAGCAGTTTAGTTATATATATGCTAGTAAAGAGGAAGGCAATTAAGAGCCTGTATAGTTCTAGTAGCAGCCTATGGGCTCCTACATCAAATAACATTTCATTACATCTCTTCTCATTCATGTAACCTGTGCCTCTGCATTTTTCATGTATTTAGTATTTTCACGTTCTGGGGAAAAAGAAGAGAAATGGCATGTCTTTTATAGGAATTCTAAGGAAAGATTTCCAATGAAATACAGTTATTTTGTACAAATCAGTGGTCAATTTCATAGAAAGGCTTGGTTGGCAAGGGACCTTAAAGATCACCTACTTCAAACCAGCCTGCTGTGGGCAGGGATGCCACCCACTAGTTTAGGTTGCCCATGGCCTTGTCCAACCCTATCTTGAACACCTCCAGGGATGAGGAATCCATGACCTCTTTGGACAACCTGTTCCAGTGCCTCACCACCATTTGACTAAAGAATTTCCTCCTGACATCTAACCTACATCTCCCCTCTTTTAGTTTCAAACCACTCCCCCTTATCCTATCATTGAACACCTGTGTTAAAAGTTGCTCTCCATCTTTTATATAAGCCCCTTTTAAGTATTGAAAATCTGCAATGAAGTCACCCTGGAGCCTTCTCTTCTCCAGGCTGAACATGCCCAGCTCTCTCAGCTGTTCTTCATAGGAGAGGTGCTTCAGCCCTCTGACCAACCTCGTGGCCCACCTCTAGATCTGCTCTAACGGGTCCACATCCTTCTTGTGTTGGGAGCCCCAGACCAGGACTCAGCACTCCAGGTAGGGCCTCATGAGGGCAGAGCAGAGGGGCAAAATCACCTCCCTCCACCTGCTGGCCTTCTGGGCTGCGAGCACACACTGCTGGCTCCTGTCGAGCTTTTCGTCCACCAGAACCCCCAAGTCCTTCTCTGCAGAGCTGCTCTCAATGAGTTCTTCTCCCAGTCTGTCCTCATGTCTGGGATTGCCCTGACCCAGGTGCAGCACCTTGCACTTGAAATTGTTGAATCCCAGGTGGTTCATGTAGGCCCACTTCTCAAGCTTGTCCAGGCCCCGTTATATGGCATCCCTTCCTTCTTTTGTACCAGCTGCACCACTCATCTTGGTGTCACCTGAAAACTTACTGAGGATGCACTTGATCACACTGTCTATGTCATTGGTTGAGATATTAAACAAGACAGACCCCTGAGGGACACCGCTTGTCACTGACCTCCACCTGGACGTAGAGCCATTGACCACCACTGTCTGGGTGCGACCTTCATGCCAACTCCTTTTCCACTAAATGGTCCACCCTTCAAATCAATATCTCTCCCATTTGGAGACCACAATGTCTTGTGGAACCATGTCAAAGGCCTTTCAGAAGTCCAGGTAGATGACATCGACTGGTCTTCCGTTGTTAACTGATGTAGTTACTCCATCATTGAAGGCCATCAGATTGGTCAGGCACAATTAGCCCTTGATGAAGCCATGCTGGCTGTCTCCAATCTCCTCCTTGTCTTGCATGTGCCTTGACACTGCTTCCAGGAAGACCTGCTCCATGATCTTCCTAGGCATAGAGGTGAGACTCATTGGTCTGTAGTTCCACGGGTCCTCATTCTGACCCTTTTAAAAATGGGAGTATTTGTCTGCCAGTCTCCTTTTCCAAAATAATATTTTAACATGTTGTCTAATTTCAGCCATGTATGATATACAGATAAAAACCCATGCATTTGAATTTCCTACATGTTGTTAAGAAGGAAGACTGGTCTTTGTGGCCAGGGGAGATATTCCAAAGTGGCCTTATTGAGGGAAAACACAGTGGCTCAGCACTCTTTCAGTTCTGAAAGGTAGAAAAATGCTTAAAGTAGCTTCTACATCAACCAAAATATCTGCTGCCTCCTTTTCTACCTAAGCAGACGAGAGATGTGGGAGGAAGCTGAGACGAAAAGGATACATAGATAAGAATATTATATAGGGAGACATAGTGAAAAATACTGGTCAGAAATCTATAGGAAATAGAAATTAAATAGTTCTCTCTGTCTGACACATATTTGTGGTAGTGGTAAGGTAAAAGCAATGCATGAGGTCATATATTTGGGAAAGAGTCATAACAGACTCTGGGAAATCTATCTCCCACAGAGCTGAAGCCTATCTTTTCCACACTGATACTACAATGAATCATAGAATCATAGAATCATTAAGGTTGGAAAAGACTTCCAAGATCATCTGGTCCAACCATCCCCCTACCACCAATGTCACCCACTAAACCATGTCCCTAAGCGCCACATCCAACATTTCCTTGAACACCCCTAGGGATGCCGACCCCACCAGTTACGTGGGCAACCCGTTCCAAGGCCTGACTACTCTTTCTGAGAAGAAATGTCTCCTAATTTCCAACCTAAACCTCCCCTGGCGCAACTTGAGGCCATTCCCTCTAGTCCTATCACTGATTATTTGTGAGAAGAGGCCGACCCCCAGCTCCCCACACCTTCCTTTCAGGTAGTTGTAGAGAGCAATAAGGTCTCCCCTGAGCCACCTCTTCTCCAGACTAAACAACCCCAGTTCCCTCAGTCGCTCCTCATAAGACTTGAGTTCGAGGTCCTACACCAGCTTTGTAGCCCTTCTCTGGGGATGTTTCAGGGCCTCAATGTCTTTCTTGTACTGAGGGGCCCAAGAGTGAACACAGTACTCAAGGTGTGGCCTCACCAGAGCTGAGTACAGGGGGACCATCACCTCCCTGGTCCTGCTGGTTACAACATTCCTGATACAAGCCAGGATGCCATTGGCCTTCTTGGCCACCTGAGCACACTGCCGGCTCATGTTCAGGCGAGCATCGATTAGCAGCCCCAGATCCTTTTCCTCTGCACATCTTTTAAGCCACTTTCCCCCAAGCCTATAGCATTGCATGGGGTTGTTTTGACCAAAGTGCAGGACCCAGCATTTAGCCATGTTGAACCAAACTGAGTTACACAGTACTTGAGGAGTGAACTCAATTCTCATGAGGCCTGTCATGGATTTTTATTCCATTTTTTAGATGTCCTGGGCCATGGTTTATGATATGCCTTGAAAATAATTGGCCTTGGAGTTGACTTGAAAATTTGCAAATTCGAATTGGGAGCTGAGAATTTATTTAGTCTTATAATAAGTTGCTGATGCATGTGCAGCATTTCAAAGCAGAGAAGAAATGCATCTATGAATTTTTGACAGTGTGAAAAATGATCACCAGCTACTGTGCCAATGTAGGCTCTTCCAGCCAGCTAGAGTTAGAAGTACAACTCCTAGGTCTGGGTGATACACTTCTGTAAGATCTCAATGTCAGCAAAGATTCAAAAATATGCAACAAATTAAACAGTTGTGTACGTTCCTCAGAAGCAGTTTTCACTGCCATTGTGAGCTTCTCAGGTTGCTTACCGAGTTTCCTAATTGTCAGCTCTCCTGCTTCCTCTGGACTCAGTTTCTAACTGCTCTGTGTCAGTGAGCTTGTCTGTGAGAATTGTATTCTTGGCATTTGAATCTATACTGTCTGATTAGTATGGCTGTTGACATGGATCTCAACATTCAGACTATTTTTTATTGAATAAGAAGCAGAGGATCTAGTGTGGAAAAAAAAAAAAACCAACAACAAACAACAACAACAAACAGAAGAAGTTTCCCATCACTGATTTTTGAATATGTGCCTGGAGCACACATATGCATATTATTTGAAAACATTGTCCTGCCCCTTTCTTTCCCTATGGCAAGATAAACAGCCTTTTATGTTTAGCAGTGATGAAGTGGGTGGCAGACAGGTTCAAATAGGCGTTCTTCACCTTTTAGAATTGATTCCTAGAAATGTACTTAGAGGAATTGAAGGATATTTGCAGGAAATGAAAGAAGTCTCCTTGACATCTGTACATTCTCATTTATTGCTTTGGCCTCTGCAGTGAAAAGAAGTACTCTTAAGGCAAGGTGACAAGCCTATGAAAAAACATGCATCCTGTTTACTGCCATATGAGGTTGTAATACCACTCTAGGATGAGTTTTAATTTCCCATGTCAAATAGTCTGGTGTAATGAAATCACATTACCTGGTGATAACGTGTTTTCTTTCCTATGAAAACAAGTTCTCTTGCTTGAAATTTTGCTTTCTACGGTTGCCATAGAGAATCCTATTTCCAGGCAAGACCCAGGTTTCCTTGTTTTTGTTGAATGGTTTTGTATTGAATCAGAAGACTGTCTCTTATCTTGCCTCAGTTCCAAATGCTCTTTACCTTGTAGACATGGTAGCTGAGAACACTCGTTGTCACTTAAACTAAGGTTTAGCAGCTACACATATCTGCTATAAATAGCACTTGTTCCCTTTCTGGGGTGATAACTGGACTAGCTTCTGTATCCTTACATTATGGGCATTTCATTAAACTGAACAGGGACAATACACTGGCCAAATTGTTGTCACCTTGTTAACATGCCCCCTGTCATGTCTGCAAGTCAATGTTTTACCAGTTAATGCTAAGAAATGGCCTGAAGAGTAGTATGGGTGAGGAAAACCTAACTAGCCTGGTATTGGTATGAGTGTGTTCTGTCAAATTTAGTGAAATTCTACAGAAAAACACGAGAGACTTTATACAATAAAATCTATATAGATTTTAAAAATAATCTTAAATTGTATTCCTTTTTTCTACTTCCTCAATTTTAATTGCATAATAATAAGTATATGAGTTTATGTAGCTGAATAAGCCATGTATTTTTAGCTTTCACTGACAGTTTCTCCTGAAGAGGCAGTACTGGAAGTTAGATGATCTTTAAGTGTACATTACTGATACCCTGGAGCAAGGATCTATTTGTACAGACTTCAGAGTGGAGGCTCAGAGCAGATATGATCTCCAGTGTTTTTTTTGTTTTTTTAATATAAAAGGTGTTATTTGTAATTGTTGCTTCCACTCTGAAAAAAGGTAAATTAAAATGTACAGCAAGAGAAATCAAATATCAATTATGATGCGTTTGTAATAAGAAACAATGAGATCTTTTGGATGAATTATGAATTCCTGGAAACATCTAGTGAACCTCTGAATATCATTAAAATTGACCTTTGCCACAAAAAAATCTGGAATGTGTCTGTTGCCTGTGTAGTACTAATGAGTACCTGGGTGCAGCTTCTGTACAAATGTAACTCTTGCTTGTGATAAAATCAATGAATGTTTAAGAGAGAACATCACTCTAGATAGATATTGTGTATATGGTTATATATACCAGTACCAAATATTCAGTTTCTCTCTTTCATGATTTTTAATAGTTAAGAATAATAAATATATTTAATATATAATTGTTTGTTTTATACTGTATAGTAGCCAGAGCCAATCTTTTCTATTTGCTGACAGAAGCATGTTAGGAACCTAAGGTCTTATTTTGAGACACTGAAAATAATTTCCACCTCTCAGAAATTCCTCACAGTTACTTGGGGTTTCATTATCTCTTCCTTGGTGAAGAGTGACAGTTTTCCTGTCACTATTTCAGATACAGTCAACTTTCCAAGCTCAAGATCTGAGATCACATCCTAAATGGAAACTGCTGTTTCAAAGGTTTGTGAAGGCTCCTTTCGTATACTTTGATAACTGTGTGAGCTGAGGTTATTAGCTGATTAGTTGCATTGCTAATTGAAAAACAAAAGAGGTCAGAGAGAAGCCTGAGCTCCAAGCAAAATTTTATACCTGGTCTTTACTTCAGTAAGTTGTATTTATTCATAATTTTCAATTCTGTGTACTTTCAGATGTCAGTCTTATTCTGTAGCTATTCTGCCTCAGTACAGAAAAACCCTAAAGCATCTAAGTTAGAGCATGGAAAAAAAAAAAAAAAAAGCCTACTGTTCAACTCACTCTCTTGCTCTGAGGACAGAATAGCAGACATTTTTATCACTAATAAGCTCTAGGACTGAGGAAGAAAGAGAAGGGCTTTTCTCCTTTATGGAAACTGTGAAGAGACAGAAAAGCTTCCTTTTTTGCTAGTTGCACCAGCTGTGGGTAGAGCGCCTTCTCAAGAATACCATCAGCTTTCATATAGGAAAGGATAGATAATGAATATCTCACTGAGGAACTTACTGGTGACTTCACCGATTGATTCATCTTTCACCCCTACTTATCTGTTCCACACCATACAATATGTAACACGGCATCGATGTTTTCTCTTCAGATTAATCCAAGAGAACACTTCAGCATGTCTTAAAATGCCTTGTTGAGTGGGCTTTATTGTACTAGAAGCTACAAAAATCTTTGTTGACAAAGAAATGCTTTCTTTTTCTTAAGCATCATAGAAATCCAGTTTTGTAGGATGTTAAATTCAAGGACACCTACAGATACTTTCAGAAATAAATACTCTTGATATTTTTTGGTGTTTTTTGCTTTGTGAGTAAATATTTGCACTCTGTACTTTCTCCTTTTATGAGTAGTCTCATTCCCAGATGAAAGAAAAACATAATTAAATAAAAAATACCTTGTCTACTTTCAAGCTGGTCTTTCATCTAACTGGTAGCATATTCGTAATACTATCAGGGACAACTATATTGAGTTCAGTAACCTAGTGAACGGTACACTGTACTGTTCTAGCAATACAACAGCTGCCAACATCAAACTTTCATCACAGCCTGTGCAGGCTAACTCCCCAGAGAAAGACACATTTGACTTCAAAGACACATTTGAAAGAACCTTAGTCTTAAAAATTTCACCTAGTGGCTTGCTTTCTTTTTAAGTCTGGTAAAAAAAAAATAAAAAAATAATAATAAAAAATTTAATCAGTGTTGTAATTTCTCAGTACTTTTAATGTAGAAACGTACAAAACAATATTCTCCCCAAAACAATGAAGAAATTCATGTCTTGTAACTAATGTTTCTATGACTCTCTAATTTCATCAACAACTATATTTCAGTATGTTATTGCACTCAACATTCATCCTTGATCTTTTCTTCGTAGTGTACACACTAATGATGACCTTGAATGATTGTTACCATTTTTACTGAGGAGAAAAAGATTCTACCGATTTGTTTTCATGTGCTACAGTAAATTTCATCATAAAAGCTACTTTTTTGTGAGATATACATATATCTAGAATTACATGGAATAGTGTATTGAGGAATTACCTGGCAATTAAACTAGAATTACTTGGTATAGTGCATGAAAGAATTATTTGGCAATCATACTCAAAATTCTCCCTAGAAAGCTATATGTCTGAGCAGATGATGTTCAGAAATTTAGCAAGATGTGATATTTCTACATGAAAAATCTTTTTAGTTATTTAACACTATTAATATTCTCCTTATAGCTTTTCTGATCTATACTGATCTAGCCATAGGTCAATAGATAGATACACTAGATAATTGTATTTCTACTGTATTTCTATAATTTGTATTTCTACAGTATTTCTATAATTTGGAGACCACTTTGGCTTACCCATGCAAATTGCTGAGAGCTCTATTAGCTCTGTTTTGAAAGATTTCAAAATATTAAACTGAGCAGTAAAAATCAATTGTCTATATAAAGAGGAAGATAGGAAATTTAAGTTGTTTCACTCATTCCTTTCTCACTTCAATTTTGTCCTCCTTTATTTTCTTGTTGTTTTTTTTTAACCAGTTAAAAATATGAATGCCTTTAGATCTTTAACCTCTTCTCTGTCTATATTATTACATTTTGTTAGGAGGTTTCCTAAGGGTACAGGATTTATTCAATCATGTTATTTCTGTGTCCTTGTCTTAACTTTGTCTGTGATAGCATTTAAATTTTTGGGGCAAGTTCAAGCAAATTTGACAGACAAGTATCTGAATGGTATTACATTCATAGGATCATAGGATAGTTCAGGTGTTCTCCTGCTTAAAGCAGGGCCAGCTGTGGAGCCAGACCAGATCATTCAGGGCCTTACTCTAGTGAGGTCTGGAAAACCTCCAAAGGCAGAGATGGCGTAACATCTTGGGGCAGTCTGCTCCACTTCTGGGCTGTCCTCGTGGTGAGAAAGCTTTTCCTTATATCGAGTCCAAATCTCTCGTTTCACTTTTTCTCACCTTTTCCCTGTTGGGTCTCATCCTGTGAAGAACCTGACATCTTATAACTGGGGGGAGGGGGCCTGCTGTTAGGTCCCCTAAAGCTGTCTCTTACCCACAAAAACAGGGCTAGTCCCCCTAGCCTCTTCTTACTTGGCAAGTGCTCCAGCCCCTTATCATCTCAGTGGCCTCTCCTGGACTCATCTCAATTTTCAGTGTCTTTCCTGTTCTGCGGGAAAGGGGACAAATCTGGAAATAGCATTCTAGATATGGTCCAATGAGTGCTGATTAAAGGGAGTAGTCGCTTCCTATGTTTCCTCTATGTTTTGTAAAATATCAACTTGATAGAGAATAATGACCATTAGGACCAGCAGTGAAAAAGGGCTGTAGTATATATTGAACTTTTAAAAGACGCTACATTTTCACCTGTGTCTAACTTGAAAGGACCTTCAGTAGAACATTATGCCTTATGGGACATCATGGAATCTAATCCTAAATCATAATGTGGATGCTTTCAGTAGTTCAACAACATAATTGCATGTTGTATGTAAAATTAATTTTTTTGTTTGTTTTCAGTCTGTAGCATGGCAAGTTGATGCTTTCAGCTTCTGAGAAACTGTAAACAGCCACTTCTCTTGTTCCTTCTTCTGCTATTTGTGATTTTACAGATCTCTGTCATTCCTTTTTGACTTGTCTTTTAAAATTCTTTCCCAACATTTATTTTAACAGCCACTTTTCTTGCCTGAGAGCCAAGGTAGTTCAGCTTGAGTTAATACAGTCACAAAGCTTCTGGTGATTCCGAGCGTAGACAAATCAAGTCCATATCTGCCTACAATTGCTCACATAGACATATAGATTTGACCCATGGTTTTCTAACAGGTATTGTATTAATCACTGGCGGAAATATTGCCTTACGTGTGTCTGTTGTAATAGGTATTACTTCTTTATTCTCCCTGAGTTATCCTTACTAGCTGTGTCAGTGAATGAATCCATGTACATACAGTGGAGGAATGTTTCTAACAGATACGTGCAGTTCTGGGTGAATGGAGTGAGCTATGAGGTAATTTTTCAGAGCCGGTGGCTGACCGTGCTGTCTTGATAACCCTTCCCAATTCCTTTTAGATACTAAGTGTTTTTACTTTTAAATAACCTATCCTTTGGGGTGTGGATTTCCTCTTCATGACAGGAAACCTCTTAGGATGTTCTCTTCTCACAGATCAACTTCACTGTAATTGGTCCAATTGTTTTTATTGAGCCATCTGTTGTGTTCTTTTTTCCCCCTGAAAATCCCATAGCTCTGCTTTCAATTACAACTGAAATATGAGCCTGTGTGTATATTTTTAGTATTTACTGGTTTTAAAAATACTCTGGGGGGTTGTATCATTTTAAAAACATTGTAGTCATGCAAGGTTCCAACTGTGTAATTTTAATTTTTTTTTAATAATAAGACCTCTTATTAAGATAGAGATGTCAATGATTTAGGACTTGTTTTTTACTGGCATTGGCTTACTCTTTCTCTTACAGTTCAAATGTTCTTCCTTTCACCACACTAGAAGCACATGAAGAAAATATGTGCTTCTCAGAGTAGTAGATAACCTTTCTAAATGTAATACAGCACACAGGCAAGAGGTTGGTGAAATTCCCATTCTGGAAATCACTCCCATCAATGGAAACAGATTGTTCTTTAAAAAGGACATTGTAACAGTGCTGCAAACACAGTAACCCACAAAGCCTGATAGGAAAGGTGCAAGGTA
The DNA here is from genome assembly GCF_040182565.1 of Anser cygnoides. Taxonomy (NCBI): domain Eukaryota; kingdom Metazoa; phylum Chordata; class Aves; order Anseriformes; family Anatidae; genus Anser; species Anser cygnoides. Next base: position 95,433,704 of record NC_089875.1, read on the forward strand.
GGCTTGTAGAATTCCTTTCAGTGGGAGGCAAATGTTGACAGCAGAAAAAGGGATGTGTAGATTTCATTTTTTGGTAGGTTGGACAGGCTGACAAGAAGTACATTATTTTTTGATGAGTTTTGACATGATTCTAAGTGTAGAAAAAGGATGTTTTTACTGTGGGATGCCTAATTTTAATGGGAAAACTATATTCATGACAAAAGTTTTGTAATAGGTGTCAAGTGTGTTGAAGTGAACTATAATTAACATCGTTTTATTGGCACTGTAAGAGTAAAGCAGATAGTTTTGAAAAAGTAAGAGTTGCTCATGCAGCTATTCTATTTTATGCTAAATCACTGAGGTAAAGGAAAAAGAAGCTATTTCCCTTAAAAATTCTGAACAGGCTGACACTACTTCCAGAATTTTGCAGCTCCAAGTCTGGACAGAGCTGAAGATCAATTTTTATGGGGGAAAAAAAATCTAAAAGATGTTAGAAATGCCTTTAGTCTCTGACACTTCTCTAGTTGTGACCTCTTTTGCATGACTGTGATATGCATGTTCTCTTCCAATTAAGAGGGGTAAGATACATGTGTATTATACAAAAGGAAGTGTGAGAGTACTGTTACAGATGAAAGGCGAGAATGAAGTGTGCTTGGGGATTGACAGGTACTGTAGGAGGTAAATGAAGAACTATCTGTCTCCTTGCTTAATTCAGTTAGCTCAGAGCAAAAGTGGGTGGAAAATGTGTGAAGTTTCTTCTCAAGGAATGCTGTCTTTTTTCTTCTTTCCTAAGATCAGTGTTGGGGAAAATGTTCTGTTGGGTTCCTTGTTTTTATTCTTGCTGGAAGAATGCTGGTCCTTATGGACCTTCATTTGTCATTGTTCTCAAAATCCTGTACTAACCATGCTTTTTGGTAAACACAAAATGTATAATGGTTGCATTCATAAAAATAAACATGAAGTTCTTGGATCTAAAGACCTGTTATCTTTTCCTTGTGTGTGTTATATGTGGTTATAGGTTTCACAGCTGGCTGGCAGGTCAGTTGAAACTTGCTGCATGTCAGGGCCACGAGCCAGCACACTGGCAGTTTGATCCTTGTCCTCATTTTTTCCTGATAGTGTTCTGCTCCATCTGTGATGATCTAGTCACAGAATGACACAAGGCGTATACAGAACAGAGAACAACTTTAGTTAAATACAAAAATTCAATACATTTTGTCTTGGTCCAGTAATTAATTTATTGTATCACCTCTGTCTTCTGAGAAAGCTCCTCTTCCAAACAGTCTTACTTGGAAGCCATGAGGTTCTTTGTAAACCACTGGTTTTTATTGACTTTAGTCATTGACCAGTCTTTGGACATGTTCTGGATAATCTATGGCACATACTCCCACTAAGGACATTAAACGTGAGGCTCTATACAGAACATACCCCAGGGACAAATTTCACTTTGAGAGTTAGTTTAAAAGTTTCTAAGAAGAAAGGAGAAGAAAGGAAACTGTTCAAATGCTTGCTACCAGCATGCTACCACCATTACGTTTGAAATGGCTATCCTTATGTGATAGAGCAGAGTAGAAGTAAATCAACTCCGTGTATCACTGGCACCTTGTAAAAAGAGTGGAAAGTAACAGAAAAAGTTATCTGGGGGGATCTGGGGGATATACTGTGAGAGAAAAAAAAAAAAAAAGAATGTGGACTAAACCAAATTTTTTTATAATAATGCATTTATGTCATTGGTACTAGGGCAGAAAGAAAAAAAAAAGAAAGGTCATAAAATCTTCAGTATTTCATATCGCTGAAATACAACGTATGGGGAAAAGACATGTCCATTTAAAGTGTTCGGTACAACATTTAGAGACAAGTGCAAGGTAGAACTGTATGAAAAAAACAGCATCCAAGCTCCTATTACTTATTTTGTCATAAACCTAAAATGCCTTGCAAAAGTCCCTTTAAGAGTTGTTCACTAATGCAGACTTTAAATAAATTATTTGATCTAGAATAGGCAACATTAGCATTTATTTAAAAATTCTGACATGGACTGTTGTTTTACATACCTTTTTTCCTGGTGCTTGTTGTAAATCAAATAGGCTTGTATTTGTGTCACACATGGTTGTCAGTGTGTTTCTCTTTCCTGTGGCTGCTTTTTTGGCCTTAAAAATGCATGCTTTTCAGACCCCCAACTGTCCCTTTTAAGCCATTTAATTAACTCATTATGAGCATTGCCATTACCTTCCTGCACACTGGTGCAAATGTGACTTTTAAATAGTACCTGTACTGTTAGGAAACTCAAGTACCATAACAGATATTCTTTGCAGAGTAGTGAATTTAATTGTTGGTGTTATCCTTTTCTTATAGAGCTTTAGGGATTAAAGAATTTGTGTGAAAGCACTCAAAACTATTCTACCTGAATATATTTTAGAGTTCTTTTTGTAAATTCCACTAAAATGTTCTACATCCCATCATTATTATCTATTATTATTATTACTTATTGCATTCCCTTAATGAAAAATTGTTTTGTGCAAGAGTTATTTTTATTTCTTAATGTATTTTGTACAGCCTCTAAATAATTCCTTAGTGTTTTACTACTCTTACTGACTTTTAGCCCTTTCAGTTGGAATCTAACTAACTCTGGCAGGACACATTTACAAAATAACATCAAGCTGTGATGATGTGATCCTCTCTAAAAGAGTGACTGCCTGAATCATAAGCCTCATCTGTTCCTGTTCCCACTGTGACCATTTGGAATCAATTTCATCTGGGAAAGAATTAGTCAAGCAGTGCGAACTGTGAACTGTCACCTCTGCCTCACAACACTGGTGACGGTTCAGTTTTTTCAAAGTTAACTGTACATGTCATGTGAGTGCAAACAGTTCAGTGCAAAATCTATATTACAATGTAGAAGTTTAAACTTTCTGAGGATGAAAAATGTCATGCAACTGATTGCTCTCTTTTTTATTATTTTCAGAAATTGAAAAATTTCAGGGTTCTGAAGGCAAGAAGGAAGATGAAGAAAAGAAATATCTTGATGTTATCAGCAACAAAAACATAAAGCTGTCAGAAAGAGTTCTGATACCTGTCAAACAATATCCAAAGGTACTGTAAATATAGTCTAACACTTTTAAAATCTTTCTTAAAAGAATGGTGGAAAAGCTATACACTTAACAATTTTTTCATTGGCTCTCAGTATGCAGGCGTCAAGATATTCAAAAAACTAGAAATACAGCTTCTGTCTGTATTTACCTGTATATTATTAGATATTATATGGTCTAACTTCTGTTTCAGGGCCTTTCAGAGAAGCTATTAAAGTGCATTTGAATATTTTCTCTGCCTTCAAGTGTTTTTTTTTTTGTTTGTTTGTTTTGTTTTGTTTTTTGAGCTGGTCCATAGGAAAACTGCTGAGGTTTTCTCACAGTAGCTCTTTTAAAGAAAATGGCAAGATACCGTATTTTTAAAAAATAAAGGACCAGTTTAGGAAAAAAACATTTTGACAAAGTAAAGAAAAAAAAAACACCCCAGTAAATCTCAACAGTGAGTTGAGGTGTGCTGCAGTTTCTTCTTGTAAGAATTATGGGATATTCTCTGCTGTAAGAAGTCATAAAAGATAAAGTTAACAGGATTACTGTAAACTATGAGTTTAACAAAGTATGTTCCTATTAATAAAATTCAAATATTTTTCTGCCATACATTTCCTTCATATGATAATTATGTTCTCCTCACTGTTACATACTGTGATTAAAAAAAAAAAATGAAAGAAAGTTTTCCTCATAAAAAGAACTGCAAATTGAGCTCTTTCTCTGAAGCTTTAGTTTTTAATTTCACAAACCTTTGGTTATATTTTACATGAAAGAAGAGAATATAGTTTTATTTGTACAGCCTTGTATTTTACATAAACAGTTTTAATAGTATTCAAACTGAAATGGTAAACATCTCCATTTATTTCTAGAGTATTTTTTCTTGCTGATTTATTATCACATGGTATTTGGTTCACCATTAGCCTTGATTACACTCTCATCTTTTTGCTTTATACTTTCATCAGTAATAGCAATAAATTACTATGGATAAAAAGCCTATCAAACAAAATGAAAGGTGTAAAAAATTGAGATTCAATGATTCCAGCTGACATTTACCTCCTGACTAGTGAATATAAAACTGAGATAATGTAATCATCCAAATGGTGAAGACTGTAGAAATGCAGGCAGTGCTATAAGGAATTACTTTAATGCTTCATAGCCTGAGGTACTTTGTCTAGATTTCTGGTATTTTGTATAAATGCTATAGGTGACCTGAAATTCTTAATAAGAATGTAATAGTGCTGTAACATTTTTAATGGCAATGTGATAATTATTCAGAACACTATTTGATGAAGATAGAATGAAAGACAAACTATTTAAAAGACAAATAAAATGATCTGTCCAATGTATTACTTGAATATGATTAAATTAACCTTCATTTACTTTAATGAGCTTGTTATATTAATAGGTAGTGTAAGATAGGAAGTATTTGTACAGATTTTGAGCAGTGAACCTAAAAAAAACCAGTGCAGTGAAAATGAAATACTTTCAGCAATGCAAAACACGCTCTCAGAAAGTTTCTGTAGTTGATTGCCTAAGAACATTCCATGTTCAGAATGGAAGAATTCTCAGAACTGCAGGTTTCCTGCCATCCTTCAAGGGTTAGATCTGCTGTTTGTATCAAACTGCTGATTGCTGTGGTCCACAATCTTATCTTTTCCTGATGAGTTGTAGGCATAAGGATGGCCAAAATCAGTATACAGTGGTTGCTGGAGATTGCTTTATAAATATCCAGAAAGAGTAGAAAGTGGAAAAAAATATGTATTTAGCAGAATATGATAATAAGAGCAGTTGATCAGATCTTTGCTTTGTAAACAGTTCAGTCTGAGCTGTATTTATATTTGAAAGAACATTATTTTAAATTATTCATTCATTCTTTGCTGATGAGCTTTTCAGGATAGTGCTGGGTGAGCAGGGAGATCCCTGAAAATCTGAAAGAATTGGCCAAGAGAGTAAAGATTTTGGGAAAAAAAAAATCTGACCAGTTCAAAAAAGACTTTATTTCACATGGTTCACAGCCTCTCTAATCTGTTAAGGAGCAAGGTCATTCCTTTGAAGACATTTGCTTTTACTGTAGCTACATATAGCAATATAAATTCCTCCAAGGGAATTCTTGGCTTGAAGGTTTAGTGTGCTCTGTGGGTTAAGCTGCAGTGAGGGTAGATCCCTTCAGTGACAGCTTTAGAAGCAGAAGCAGCATTTTAAGTTTTGAGTGAGAATTAACTTGAACACAGAAGGCTTCAATTGGCTAAGCAGCTCTTGTAGTTGTAGTATAGGTATTACAAAATTGCCTCAAGTGTCTACAGCTTGATTTGTGAAAATGCTGATGCAGACAACAGAAAAATAAAATCAAAGCCTGTAATTAGCAACAGCTGCCTTACATTACCGTTAAAGATACGTGCCTTTCTCCTTTTCTTGAAAACAGATAAAAAATAAAGAGGAAAAAAAAAAGTGTAACCTGGTAGTTCAGCGATGATCTTTTCTGAAATGAATTACTTTAAATCTCAGTAACCCAAGTAAAAACAGTGCCTCATTTAACACACTCCTCTAGCAACAGATATTTCTAATGCCCTCAAAATTCCTTCTGAAACAGTAGTGCGGTATTTTCTTTTTGTTGATCCTTTTTGTCCTGTCTCATAATGACATTTTTTATTTCATACGAGCATTCCAGCTGAGGCAGACCAACAAAAATGCTCAGAAGAATATTTATTACTGACTTTTCCATTTTTCAACTTTTTTTAGCTGTTCAGTTTAAAGCTTGCACAAAAATACCCAAGGGTTGTTCATAAAGATTTCACCATTAATCAGTTACATGTCATATTTCAAATAAATCAAATGTGGAAAAAGAGTGAGTTATTTCTAAAACAGAAAGAAAGAAAAATCTGAAATGATCTTGTTGCTGAAAAATAGAACTCACAATTTTGAAGCTTGATGTGCAACTTGTCATCTGCAAGCCAACACGTAGGGATTACAGAGCCTTAATTTACTATAAAGGCTCAGGGTCACAACACCCATACAGGTATAATTTATATCTCCAGTTATTGTCATGAAAGTCTCTGTTTAAAACCTATGATTATCAGTAAGCAATTTTTCTTCACACAAATTACAACAAAGAGTTACTTTGTTTCAAGTTACTACCTTATCAGCTTAAAAAAACATTGTGGTGTATATATTCGATATGACGGAGCCTAAGCCAATTCAACGTTGATTTAATGATGTTTCTTTTCAGTTGTTTTCTAGTGATATGATTATTGAATAAATAAATATTTGTCTATAAATAAAATCATACAGTATATTATATAAATATATAAATACAATATTAAATGAAATTACTAATTTTCTGTGATGCTAGAATGAGTTACAAAAACGAGGATGTTCTAAAATGAAATCTCATCTTAAGTACAGAATTGTATTTTAATTTTCCCTCTTCTGGTTTGTTGGATAATGAAAACTATCAAAATATAAGATAGAAGCATGTCCTGCTACCAGTATCTGAAGACACTACCACTACCTTGTTTGATAACCAGGTTTGACGGAAGAAAGAAATGGTTGGTTCTTCTATCTGACTTCCTTGATTTAGTGTTGCCAGAGCCTCTTAGAGGAAGCAATGTAATGAAGCCTCTTCCCTGTACAAAGGCAGCATCCCAGCTCAGCTTCTTGGTAATAATGGTCTTTCTGAGAAACTGGATAGCTTCAGCTGAGCTTTCTCCTGGAAGCTTAACTACCATTTTGGGAAAAATATAATATAATCCAGCCCCCAACTTCTTGAAAGGCTGCTAACACCCTGCTTTATATTGTATAGGCTTGGGGAAGAAACATAAACTAACCTTGATAAATGCTGTAAATTAAGTTAAATTCCAGTTTCCTGATATTCTTTGTTTTGGCTGTGTCACGACAGTTCCTCCAATTACTCGACTGAAGTCACCTTTCTTCTCATTCTTTGTGATTTTGTGAATTGGTTATGTTGTGAATAACATGTCAAGCTAGTGACACTGCTCCTGAAATGAAATTTATTTGTTCAGCTGAAATCTTGTGCTGTATTTTGATCTCTGTAACATATGAAAAAAAGATTCACAGTTGATTTGCACAGCAAAGTACTGTATCTCTTTCATATACACTACACCTCAGAGTGGATCTCTCCACCAAAAACTTTTTTATAAGGTATTCAGAACAGCTTTTGGATGAAATAAACATTTTCAGGAGAAAAAAAAAAAGGTTTTGTACTTTTTCTAATAAATTTAGCAGAAGTTAATGGGATTATTTTGTTTGTTTTAAATGATCTCTAAGGGATCACAAATAATTCCAGTGAGTTTGAACGTAGAGAGTGTATTGATGCAAGTCATCTCCATGTACCAGCAGTGTCAGCTACCAGCATTTGATCAGTCATTTCTCAGTTCTAGCAAGTATGTAATTAATTAAAGAGATAAAGTTAAATGATACTCAGTAACTGAAGCACTGGTCTTTCATGCGTATATTAAATATATCCTTCCCTTATATATGCTGTTGTGTAGATCAGATTAGAAATATATGTAAGAGACTGTCTAAATTAGTATAGCAGAAATTTCTCAGGACACTAAGATATATCTCAACTGAACTGAGATTTGTTTCTGAATTTTCACATGTATTAATAATTAAACATTATTCTAGTTAACTGACAACTATATTTTTGTGTGTGTGTGTACGTCAATTCCACATTAAAAATATACAACAATAAAAAACTCTGGATTAATTCAGAAGACTTCTGTGCAGTGGCAGATCCATGAATATTCCTCTCCCCCAAAATGAAAAGAACTTACTTTCTTGCTATCCTTTTCTTGCTGTTATTTCATATAGGGAAACAAAGCCTCTGATGTTTCCGTTCAGTGCATTTGGAATTTTAATTAGAGGGATGGACACAAAAAAATACAATTGATAATAAGAGGAAGATGTCACATACTGGTGATGAATTGGTAAGAGCTCTTACTTGTAAAGCAGAGCAAAATTTATGAATAGAAATGAGTAAAGAGGAACTCTGATCATGGTATCAGTAGAAAAGTGATAAAAAGAAAAAGTCTCCCTCATTAATGAGGAGAGAGTGGAAAAGGGTAGTTATGCCTGAGACATAGGGAAGAGCAAATAGTCTGGAAAATGGGACAGAAGGTTCAATTCACAAAAAGAAATACTATATGTGCAGTGATGTTTTCTTACATGGGAAAGTAATTAGGAAAATGGTTATATAAGAGATAAGAAACAGGAAAGAGTAAGAGGTAAAACAACTGAACTTAAAGACAAACAAAACAAAACCAAAAACAAACAAACAACAACAAAACACAATTCATTACTGCATCAAAAGAATAGTCAGGATTGAACGGGGGGGGGGGGGGCAGTCTGAACTGGAATATATGCTCATTCTCTGGCCAGCAATGACAAATGCTGCTGAACACATTGTCATTTTCCAACAAATTGGCCCTCATTTGTTTTATTTTGGTTTCTTCTACAAAGGCTTTTGAGAAATGTAGGTGTATTACATTTCTCTTGACATTAATTAGTGAATTATTTTTTAAGTATGAAACAAACTTTACTCTAGATGTGTTTCCTGATAAAAGTGTGTGAGCAAAGAGAAAAAAGATCTCAAGTGGAGACAATTCGGTTGTCCTTTATTATTTTCAAATGGGTATGTTTCTTTGTGTATGTTCATAATCTATTTGGTCTGATCATTTATTGTTCTCATATAAGATAGATTCCAAGTGTGTGTTTAAAATTGGTATGTGACTGGAGCAGCTTTGTACACCTAAATGTGACCAGACTCGTGAGTTAGTTCTTTGACACAGATTTTTGTTATTTAGTAACAAGTTGTTTGATTTTCATTCTTTTGTGTGGTAATCCCCATGCTTTGTGATAAAATGCTTAAGGAGCTTGTAAATATTATTTTGCAAATTTGATTCTTTGTACAGTTTAAGAATTTGAGACCTTTTTGAACCT